>NW_017295784.1:1425205-1625745 GCF_001594075.2 Trachymyrmex cornetzi
GCTTTGCCTAACCGCTCCTCATACCCCGAACGAGGAAGCAAAGAGTCAAAGCAGTATAAAGGATGGAGAGGAGGGAAGGAGGTAACAGTTCTAGAGAATAGCCTAGCATTTGGTTACCCCGACTGGGACCATGAATATCTATCGAGTCGATTCGGCATTCCTGCAGGATGCATGTAGGTAGGTATCAGGATCTCGAGTACGTATTAGAATAGTATTCAGTTTGCGCCCCGCTCGTTCACGTACAATACCTTCAATTGTCGGTCGAATTTCGCGCGCTCCTATTTTCGACACTCGGAGATATCGAACGGGAAGTGAAAGAAAACGGAGCGAGTAGGTGCGCGTATTGCAACTAGGAGCAGTTTGTCGATATTCAGAGAAACGCGCTTCTACAACATCGATAAAAGAACTATGTTTTTCACCGGTATTTTACTTCGTCTCTATAACGCAACCGTTACGCTAGAATCGGTTAGATCGAAGGAAAACGGGAAATTCTTGGATGATAGAATTGCCGATCGTTGTACGTTTATTCCACATTTTCGAGAGAGCGAAATATTATTTGGAAACCGAAATATTCTAAAATGCACGTTTTTTAAGGTCGTCTTAACGATTGAGTGACTAAATAAACGGCTCTGGTAAACAAAAGGCTCGAATTTATTCCACTCTGCGAAGCGTGCGGCGCACAGCTTGTCCCACTTTGGAAAGACCTGATTCACTTTGTTTCAACGGTCAATAAGCGGTCACACGACCTGTGATCAATCTACCGAATTGCTTAACAAAAATTAGTCCATTTTACGGAATGTACAAAGTTTGTATATTAACTGTTTGTAAAATATAATATAACAAACGTTTGGATCCAATTTGTCTCCTCTATCATCTTTCCTACAACATTGGATCACTATTATTATTAATCCATGCTTTTCTCCGTGCACTTTAAACCGGCACACATATATAGACTCACTTCTCAGTGCTTTCTAGAAAAGCACCTTTCAAAAATATCCATGGTTCCCAAGATAATGCAATACTGTAGCCCTGCGATTCTCGTTATGCGGTCATGTCCAAAGTTATTTTTCGAAAGATTCTATTCTACCCGTTCATCTTCAAGGAGAATAAGTACGGAGGGGAATTTGTTGTCCTCCAGCTCGGTCCTGATATACGCAATAACTCTCGCAATAAAAACACAGGGAATAACTCGGCCACGCTGCTGGTACGCGAAACGGGTGAAAAGCCGAGAACGGAAAGAGAATGAAAATTCAGAAAATGAGGTAAAGAGTAAGAAAGAGAACAAGCAGAGATGGTGGCGGTAAGAGAACTGAGAAGGCAGGGTGGCATGAAGTTTCGCGCTATTTGAGACAGGAAATCGAAAGAAAGGATAAATGGAAGAAGAATGGCAGCTGCGAAAGGCGAAATGCAGAAGTCGGCATGCCGGTGGCAGATACGAAAGTCAAGACAAGGGCTTTCATACCGCCATTGAGGCAGATTTCGAGGAGTGCGAGTCGGCTGGCTGAAACGATAAGAATTTAATATGGACGTACCTCTTCGCCTTTATCAGACTTTATAACGTAATTACCTCAGAATATAGCCAGCATTACTCGAACTATATTTAATATGATTCGAATAGGTATGCTTTCTATTATTTATCATCTTCAAGATCGCACGCAACATTTAATTATCTATAGATATGTCAGTGTAGATGAGGCGTATAAAAAAAGCTGTCAATCGCGACAATTCATAAATAGAGCACTCCGTAATATCATAGGATATTATCTGAATTTCAATTTGTTCGTAGTGATATCAAAATGCGTACACGTATCTCTCGCCCTCTCTCTCTCTCTCTCTCTCTCTCTCTCTCTCTCTCTCTCTCTCTCTCTCTCTCTCTCTCTCATTCTGCCAGGGAAGACAATCTGTGTATTGAATTCTGGAAACGTACGAAAAAACAAAAAAAACGAATTTTATTTCGGAACACTGTGAGTAGGTATATATATCTTTTCGTCGCCGTCCTGCTTCTCTCGGTGAATCCGTTTTCTATTAAAGGAGTTGCTCGGAAAGATTGAACGTGAAAAGAAATGTGCCACAGAAAATGAGAAAAACAGTAATATTCGGTATCCTTGATTTCCTCTTTTCTCTCTCTCTTTCTTTCTCTCTCTCTCTCTCTCGAACGCGTTAATGGTACATATATCGAAATATTAAGGTCAACAATGGTTTATATAGTCCAATTAAACCACGTCCGAGTTTTATGAGAGAAAGAGATCATGATCTATTATTACGAAAAAGAGATAAAGAATTTCACGCATTAGACATTCCTAAACTACATTTGTGTAACAAACTGCTTTATATTACGTTTAATAAAATATGCAAATAAGCTATTTGCTTTTTACCATATTGATATTTTTAAGCAACCTCTACATACATATGAAGATATGTCGGTTAATATGCTGCCAGCCGAGTAACGCATAATAAACGCATTAGTTTGAAATTTTTGCTAACATGATGCAGTCTAACGTAGACACCATTAATTTAATATTCGTGTCGCATAATTTGCCGCGATTTAATATAATTTATATATGGCAATGCTGCAACTTTGCTAATATTATTCGTTACTCGCATAATACCTCCAAAATATTAAACAAGAAAATATCAAATTAAAATGTGAAGATTGCCATTCCATATTTATTAACAATATAAAAACATTACTAAAAATATTAATAAAATACATATCACACAATTAATATTACTAAGAATATAAAATACATATCACAATCATTTCATTAATTAATTTTCTCGTTTAAATTAATCATAACTTTTCAGAGATAAAATTTGTCTGAATATTTGGCATTACCACAAAAATTCATCAAATTATTATATAACTATTTGTTATTTTGATTAATTATTATGTAAAATCTATCTAAAAATCTATTGATATATTGTAACTCATCACGTTAAAAATGATTACGTCAAAAAAATATATCTCGCAAAAATATGAGACATTTCATTTATAAATGTATATTTTTACGGGAATCAACTGCTGCTACTACAACTATTTTTACGATTGGGACGACACGTATTATTATATTTTACATGCCAACAAATTTTAACTACCGATAAGCACTCTCTCTCTCTCTCTCTCTCTCTCTCTCTCTCTCTCTCTCTCTCTCCTTCTCTCGTTTTCCCAGGTAATTTTGACGGTCGGACGACAACAGCAAGGAAAGAATATATAGGAAAATACAAAATGAAATTTTCCCCTTTCCGCCGGGTGCTTATATAACACACTATCATTTCAAGATGTTGTACCATAAACGAGACTACAGGTGAAGTCAATTCGGTCACACTTTGATGCTACCGCGAGCATTACTATTGCATTCTTTATGTGTCCCAATTACCCAACATGTTGCAACTTTCAGTTTATGCCAAAACGCAAAGAACAAAAGAACGAAAGAGCCATTAAATGAGCAATTAATGACAAGAGATGACGTTTAATGTAACACGTGGCTTGGAGAGTTTTTAATTTTTGCCGTTTGCGAGGCGAGAGAAGCTTTTACGCAAGAGTAGTTAAATTTTTATAGGCTTCTGTAATTAAGAGTGGTTTGTTGCATCCGCGACGTCCAATTGAATATTTTTCGTGAGCATATGGCTTTTTCTTGTGATGGCTAAACTTGCTGTACCCCGTAATAATAAAGATTATTTTTACTTACTTTGAATATTTTTTTATAAAAAAATATATTTCATTTGAAAAGACTTATTTAAATACTACAATCAATGTCCAAAATTTTCTAACAAATTATATACCGCAAAAGATTATTTGTAAAATACTTTATTTCTGGGGACATATTTTATAGTTTCCACTCAACACAACAATAATAAAGAAGTGACTATTTTTTAGAACACGAAGTACGTTACTTACAGATGAGCAGCGAAGCTAAATTTCCTCGGAGATTAAGTGGAACATATCGCTGCTAGCGACGCGACGCCCGTTATTAGGTGGAGAATGTGAAATGTTGCGACAGGTCTATAAAGCGTTGTAAGAAGAATTTGTCACCTGATCTTGTTTAAATTCTATGAAATACATTTATAAGGGACGATTTACGAGCTCCATCTTTTACGAGGAGATACTTTAGACCATAAATTGCGGACTCATACAGCCGGTAGTAATGGGAGAATATTTTTCCCAATGCTCATATTACGTACACTGACATTGAGAAAAAATATTATGCTGTTACGACTTACGGGAATGCATTACCTAAAATATTGTGTCATTAACGCGACAAGTGTTTCGACGGAATCCCACGGCGCATCGCTAAATTATTTGTTCCGGCATATTGGATACGGTGAGTGCCCATCCGGACACTTAGAATACCTAGGAAAATACCAAACTATAAATTACCACAGCAGTGTTGCCACAACATCTTTCTGCTAAATCCAACATGATACATTGCAATTACGAAAATGTCGCGAGATTCAAAAACAAATGGAGAGAGATAGATAGATATCGTTATTTATTAAACGCTCTAAAATTGAGAGAGAGAGAGAAAGTAAGAGAATATGTATTCCTTAAAGCGCATACAGATTAAATATGTCATTTTAATTGCATTGTAATTATTCAATGCAGACTACTTTTTTTCTTAATTATATTTTTTAAACAGATTTCTTTCAAAATTTTTTTCTTCTATTCGAACCACATTTATTTCTTTTATTCGAACCAAATAATATTACAGTTAATCGAAACCATATGTCTCCTGACAACTGCCTGTGTACTTACTAAGAAGAGGTAAAGACATATCAAATGAAGGTAGTTTACCACGAGTAACGGGTGTGCGGATCAGTGCAGTCCAGACAGATCATCCGCCACCCCGAACGGGAGACGCGGGTCTCCATGGAACTAGGACTGATTGTCCCCGGCAAAACTTCCTTAATTATCCCACAGCTTCGAGGAATAATTCGAGCGATTCGAACAGCATGGTTTACGAAGCCAGTCCAACATCTCCGCGACAAACAAACCAGGGCAAGATGGAGGATACGATGGAGCAAGAGAAAACGTCGGAGGAAACAACCACGGCGTATTTACGAAGTAATGCCTGCAATGTTTTTTCTTGAAGTTCGATTCTTCGAAACTGCGTAAAATAAATTAGCGTCTTCCTAAATCGTGAAAAGTGGGGATAGGACACGCTAATTCATCAGCTAAAAATTTTACAGTATTACACTTTTACATTAACGCCAATGACGCACTTAAAGGTGATCAATCAATAAATGTCACCCAAGCTTGTGTCACCACGCGTATGCGCTAGTGTAAGAGAGCTCATACTTAATTCAGCGAGGCCGTTAAATTGCATCTATATTTTCTGAAAAGCCGCAGCGACCTTTTTCCAGGCACGAACTCCACTTCCAGCTGCCAGCCGGAAAGTGTCTAGACGTGGAAATGGCGTTTACTCAGTATACGCTCATAAATAATGGGACCGTAATAATAAAGGTAGTGATTCAAAGCGAATATGCCCAAAGGGGTTGCAGCCTTCGACAAATCGAAGGCCGCTATCTCCGAAGACATATCTTTAGATACTTGGACCTTTCGTGTCTCTGGGGACGCGCGTAATACCTAAGAGCGCTTATCTCGATGCTCGAAGGAAGGCACTTTGAGCGAAGAAGCTTAGTAGTTGAAGTTTCTTGCCGAGCACTTCTTGTCTGATGCGAGCTTACGCTGGTTCATCGGTGTTCCTCGCTGTTCTTCGTGTCGTTCGATACAAAACACACCAATGCTTAAAATCCCTTCGTCGAACGAAGACAAGATATGTATAGTTCATTTGTTTCTACAAGACAAACCTTTCCTTAAAGGAACACCCTTTTTTAGACGTACCACTTTCTTTTTACGAAATTTATCACAAACAACTTCATCCAATAAAGAAATAATACTTTGTATAAAAAATATTTTAAAAAATAATGTGATGTAATTAATTTCCTTTCTAATTATGAAATCAGAATTCTCAAATTAGTTTATCAATAAAGTTATAATAATCATTTTAATTACAAGAATTCTCCTAATTATCTCTATCCTTTTAGAATATGTTGGACTAAATTATATTTATGGATATAATCCTCATCTAACTTAACAAGCAAATAAGAGGAATCTACCTTCAGAAATTTTAAGATTATTAGGGCTAACATTGCATTCCTAATCGCTGAATCACATAGTGAGATATTAGTTTAATAATAGATCTTTAACTTTTCCCTCTCTTTACATTTTGCTTTCAAGTTTATAAATATTTATTTTTAAAAATCTATAAATTATACGTTTAACTTTCACACAATAGTTTTCACATATAGTTTTTATTTCGATTTTTACATAACATCGAAATAAAAACAAAGATGTCATGAAACAGCAAAGGCGACAATGCTATGCTCAAAATCGTGACCGAATATAACTGCACTCGTGACACCGCAGTTATTCCACAATCCTTTTAACCAGCCACACCAAAACTAACGTTGTATAAATGCTTGTTTTGTATACAGGGACTTGACCGTCGCGTAAAAGCCGGATGCAGAATCGAAAGAGCTACCGCGTTCGAACTCGTGTGACACGTTTCGGTAAATAATGCATTCGTAACTCGATGGTTTCATGAGTTTTCGCACCCGAATGTGGAAGTGCCCTCGACAGCCAAAAGTGAGGCGTGAGAAGGACGTGGTAAACTAGAGAAGCACGTGGTTCGGATCGTGTTCTATCCCCGAGATGCTTTGGTAAAGTAAGCCCAAGGGTATGAGACGTACGTGCCATCGATGCGACGATGCTAACGATACTTGGAAGTGGAACGAACGAGGACGATGAGACAAGTCCACGGTCCAAACCCGTAAACGGCGTAAACGACCGAAGCGACAAATACACAACTGTTACGAAGAGTTTGCACGCTGGCACGCGGCCCATTCCGGCAAGTGACGTTTATAGTCGACGCGTCACATCGTCTTTGACCGCCGCACACATGCGGGTGTTGCACGTGCGTTCAACGATGGAGAAGATAAAATTGGTTCGATAATTTGACGATTGAAGTGCTGAAACTTGAAATTAGGATGGCTGGGTTTAGTTCTTGCGAATTTAGATCAATATCAAGAACTAATTTACACAATTTAGATTAATAAGCATACGATTACGCTAATCGAAATTAGTAAACATATCAATCTTTATTGATAAAATAATAGAGCAAAAGCAGATTACTTAGAAATATCTATAATTTAGGTAAGTTCAGAGGGGTGCAATTATGCACATACATATAATGGCGTTAATACATACAATTACGAATAAAATGCTCAAAAATGACATAAAAATTGAAATTAATTACACAGATATGTCAGATTAACAAGATACGTTAAATTAACAACTTAGAAAATTACAAAAAATACAACAGCAATATATACATGTAATAAGAATATATAAAAAAGTTACAAATTCCTTTAATAATTGTAAACAAGCTAGATAAATTTGGACAAGTTTAAACTCAATTTAAACCTAGTTTAGATTTAGTCAGAAGGAATCGAGATCTGTATTACTCTAATCCCAAAGATCCCAACCTCACGTCATGAGCATATTAATTTTCAAGTACTTGACGGTCGTCTTTGGCTTCCCTGAGATCCCATGAGAGATTCACGCCAAATATGGGATTAACCATCCGGCCTTTTACCTCGATTTAACCTTAAGTGGAAAATTCCGTCGTAATGTCAAATTTAATATTCATATCAGCGTCGCGCGAAGGCACGAACCCTGAATCCATTACCTACTTTCGCAGCAGCGATTAGTAGGGACACCCGGATTTCAACTCTCTCGCCGTCAGCCACGTGCTAGCAAAAAGACCGTCCACAGACACGCTCCAGCGAAGAGAATATTAAACGCCCAAAGACAGCACCCCGAGGCTGGGCCAAGTCCACGAGACTTCACAAAGAAGTCTCGAGTGTGTGAATGAACAAGTCGAGGGTAAAAGCCGGAAGAGACACGAAAGAACGAATAGGTGCTTGTCTATTCAAGGATTTAAAATGCTCAAGTAAGCGCTAAAATCTACCACAGCTTCGTGCCTCGTAGGGCGACACAGCCCTAATTTGAGTCGAGTATCAAAGTGGATATCAGCAGAGATTCCTTCAGCATTTACGCTTGCCGCTCGTGCGCGCGCGCACAGCATATTTTATTTAGATCTTATTTTTAACGACGTATTGCCTAAGAGAGAAGAATGAATTCTGTGGTTATCTGACGAGTTATCCTGCTAAAGTCAGAACGATCCGCAAACAACGCGATTGTTTGACCAGAGGAAGAAATCGAGAAGCGTGAAAGGAGAGTCATTGAAATAGTCACGGACGGGTTTTTGATTTTTCTCACGAGGTCAATCTACTCAGACGGATACGTGCTGAAGAGTGGATCTTGGAGCTTGAGTTCTCTCGCAAGCGATGCCACTCTTGAGACTTCTACCATTGGTAACGACTTGGGACAATGCGCTCTAAAATATCTCATCGTCATTTTTCAATTGACTAATCGATTAATTCAATTAAAACACAATTAAAACAAATAATAATTTTTAATGGAATAACTTTTATACATTTCGGTGACGAGATAGACAGATTATACAATAAAATAGAATACATTAGTTGTGAATGCCTCATGATTTTGCCTTCATTCAATTTATTATAAAGATATAAACGAAACACACACACGAAACCACCGCAGATTCATCCAAGCTCTGTATTTACGAGCTTTCAGGAGTTAACTTCGTTTCCTGCCCGAGGACAGTCTCGACAAGCAAATTTCTCCTCTGTTGTTAGGGCCTGTTTGCGGCTGGTGTTGCAGCTATGAAAATAACGAAATTTCCCAGAACAAGGAAACGCAATGCATAAATTCCAGTCCAGATACTTTGTCCGCTTTTCTTCTCGGTCATAAAATTTTCACGACGACGTGCGGAACACTGCGAAACTATTTATCGTATGTGCATTCCGTGATACACGATTATCGTTGCGGAAATGATGAAAATCCTTTTGTATTATTACATTCTCGCGAATTGATTTTTGCAGTAATATCAGACAGTAGAGTAGCAACGTACTCGTATTTACTTATTCCGTATGTACGAATACGGAATAAGTGAATACCAGATACAGTGCTTTCCAAAATCGAGAAATACAATTGCGTTACATTATACTAACTGGATCGATTCATCCTTCGTATTTTCTATGGAGTCGTGTCGGAGAGAAAATTGCATTTGTGTGAATTGCATGCTATAGCGACACTGATCGCAACAGCAAGAACAATCTAGTGCTCGATAAACCATCGATCTTCAATCGGAAAGAAAACGAAGCAATCTACATCGGTCAATCTATTCAGCTGTATGTGCAGTTATGTGCCACATATAAATACACTACTATCAGTCGTCCGCGAGGAAGAGAGTGGTAGTGGCACTGAGAGTGCATGACTTCGAAAGGATTGTCCGCCGTTCATTCTCATCACGTTGACCCATAAAAAAATAGAAAAGAAAAATAGAGGGGAAAAAGGCATAACAGATCCGCGTAATTCTCTTGCTATCTCTATACATCCCATTGGATGTCGTACGTACGTCCGCTGGAAGGGTTTCGGGGATTCAGCGCTGCAAGAAAGAAGGACAGAGGGTGTGGCAAAGGAGTCTCTTGTCCACGAACGGTCCACGCCGGCGATGCGGCATATCGATTTTATTTTTATCCCCGACCGCCTTCCCCGTCGAGTTCGCGAAGAGGTCCCGGATTTTAAAGGAACGCTTTCACCCCTTCTCTCATCCCACTTCTGATATCAACCTCGGATGGAAGCGAGACCCGCGTCACGAACTGAACGAAAGTTTCGTCCAACCGCGAGAGAAGTTCGTTACGATGCATTTTCATTTGAGTTTAGGCCGAAGAGAACGCGTCAAAAACATAAATCTTCAATTATAATCTCTATAAAATTTTGCTAAGTAATTGGCGCACAGAAAGTTATGAAGGTGAATAGAAATTATTAACATCGTATAAAATGATCCTAAAGAAAGTCTTCCTTACAAGTCACTTTATAATTACATCTTTTGTTTTAATTGCAGTTTTTTACCTCGTTAATATGAACAACGGATAATATTGAATATGCTGCTTTTAAAATGTGAATTTTGTAACAAAATAAAGAAATTATGAAAAAATTTTGATTTTTCTGTATTGCATTTGTAAAAAGTTTAGCAGTAATTTAGAATCTGAATAAAAAATTATTTTAAGAAATAGATATAAAAAATAATTAAAATTTAAAAAAATTTCATTTAAATCATTAAATATATTGTATTGTTAAATAAAAATATTGATATTATTAATAAATTTCATGTACGAATAAAATTTATTTTTACATGGAAAGTGTAAATTTATAATTTCAGTCACTTTTTTCAGAGACTATACATCTTTAATTAGCGAAAAACAAATTCTAACATCGTGTTTCAATATTTGAAAATTGAGAATATTATTTTACATATCTCTAGCGTTCACGGAACTAATTGAAATACGTGTAGAAATATCTGCAGTTACGTAATGGCTAATCACATGCCGATAGTAGGCACTGCACGTCCAAGCACGTCCTACGAGTTTCCACGTAATTACATCAGACATTGACATCGATCGTGAAAGGATTTGGATTACGCTTTTGAGAACATTGAAAGGCGCGAGAATTCCCTCTTTTAGTAATGTAGACGTATAAAAGCTGGATCAGTAGATGATTAGAAAATGGTTTTAGGGGCCAATTATATGATCCTCGTGAGCACATTATTCAAGTTATTGTATAAATTCTCCATTCAATGTACTCATCAAATTTACGTTAAAATATTTTATAAAATCTATTTGTACTGTTGAATGATATAACACATAAATGTCAAGTCGTATTAGCAGTTAATGTCCGTATAATTTGCAATAATATCATATTGCGAAAATAATAGAAGTACATATATAAAAGCTCCATTGTTGTCTTCATTTCCTCATTATAGAGAAGTAAATGGAGATGTCATCAATATATTATGTCGCTATATTTCTTCATATATCGCTGGGTATACAATGAACACATCTCGCAGGAAAAATCAATTTATTACTTTAGCCGATACGCAACCATTAAAGCGCACAGAAACGTGTACGAAGCAAAATTGAAATTGTACGTGCACGTATTACTGCACTGACGGAGTTACGCAATGGTCGTATCACTACCTTTTTCCATCTCTTTCCCGCTTAAAGCTCATCTCCATCCTCTATCTATCTGCTTTCGTCTGCGTTATCCCAGACGCGAGGTTCACACAAGCGCACGCACGCGAAACGTATTCGTGAGTGCTCCAAATTCCGAATGCGAGGCGCACGATGGTCCCTGTCTCTCTCTCTCTCTTTCTCTCTCTCTCTCTCTCTCTCTCTCTCTCTCTCTTACCCGCGTACGTTCATATACAACGTGCATTTACACGAGTTACATAATAACTCCCGACGGTGCATCGACGAGCCGTACATTGGGCAAGGCGCCCCACGACTCCGTGTATTTACTCAATACTGAGTATAATGTTTCCCTGGCGTATAGGTATATGTGAACACTCGCACTGCTGCCGTTGAAGGAAACGTATTCTGAAGGTCCATTTACGATGCCTCATGGTCGAAACGCGCGAAGTTGCATTGCACAACAACAGCATAGCTAAACGCAACGATCCACCTCTATAAGATGCAGGATATCCGAGAAAATTACGTGGAAAAAGAAATCGGTTTCGAGAAGCAAGCGTATTTTTTAAATAAATACATCATAAATTACTGCAGACGATTGATAAAAGAATCAATTTACTACCTTTTGTGTCCCCTTATCGAAGCGTTTTATGAAAATTTTATCATTTTTATCGATGCATCCTTTTAATCGATTTACATTGTTCTAATACAGATATTATGTGCGCGTAATCGTGTTAGTAAATTAAACTAAGGTATACCCTTTCTGAAAAGTTTTAAAAGGGACGTCTACTTTCCATTAAATATTAAATAAAACATTTAACGTCCGTGAAATGTGACGCGAGAATTTTCTTGTTAATAAGAAATTTCAATGAAAATATAACATTGTAGTGACAATGCCGACGACGAAAATGTTCCGAGCTCTCATTCGACGGCTCGGTGTTACGTGATTTTCGTTTGCACATTGAAGAGCCTATCAAAATTTCGAGCTTTGGTTGAGACAAGTTCGTTACACACGACTGGTGACCAATAGAAATTTTCTCGTTTTGAAACGTGCTGGTGGAACAACTACGTTTACAATCCATTTCACACTTACTACGCCACCTATACGATTGCTAAAAAAGACCAGCACCATGCTGAAAGCACATCACTCGTATAGCCACCCCTATAAGCTTCGCGATTAACTTGCATCCGACGCAGTTATAAAATCGCACTATCGTTCACTCTCTATCGATCGTTGCAAACTCAACCCGATATTGCCTTCGCACTTTCTTGACTGATCTTTTCTCGGTTATTCATCTTCAACTTGCTTAGCATAAAAATTCGTTGACTATCATCGTTTCTCTTCATACATACACGTACATTCAAACATGTACACATTTACATACACACACACACAAACACAAAATAGCCTTCTCCTGTCACGCTTTCATTATCTATCCTATTTTACCTCCTTCTTAAAGTTCAACGTAATCCCTTTTCTTTGTCATCGTGCTTTACGGATGCGTTTCCCAAAAAGCTGAAAGAATGCATCACGTTCAATGCTTTATGGAAATCGGCCTTCATATCAGAAGATTGAATGTGGAAAAGCTCCCCTTTTCCTCTATCGGATCTTTTTCTCCTTTTCGTCGATGTTACACACCGTATGCACGTAACTTCATTTGGCCAGTATCCACGCGCCGGATCTACAGTATTAATTATAATGGATCGTTCGTATTATGGACCGTATACATTGCCGGTGAAACCAGCTTCATTCCGCACCGGGACGAATTATCAATTTATTAGTCTCCATGATCGTTTCTTGGGATTAATAACCGGGACTTACTTCGAACCGGGAATCCTGTAGTAACATTATGAATTAACCTACGGAGGTTAAATAGGAGAATTGCTATTAAATGTTAGATTTTATGAGAGATATTCCTGGCATAAGGTCGTAAATAAAATTAATTAAATAATGATTGCAGGAATTTTAATCATGTATTCGTCCATTCGTTGCTTTTATGAATTCCCTATGAAATTTATTTTAACTAAACTTGAATTTTTTAAATATATTGTTATTAAAATTTATATTACTCATAATAGAGAGATAGCGTTGAACATTACAGTCCTTTTGTTATTTATTTTTTATAACAAGCTAGCATTTAAATACGCAATTCATACGATTGCATTTACGTTCTGAAACTTAAATCGATTTTAATATAACTTTCTCTGTAAAATTTACTTTTTCAAATATTTGACGTATATTTTCGCATTTTCTATTAAAAAGCCGACTTTCATTATATTTACGCAAAAAAATTCTCTTGAAAAGTATTCACTGTTTGCTACGTTAATATGTACAGATAAGGTACTTTCATCCTCCTACTTTTCAGTCTCGAGATGATATTGATTCTTCTCATTTTTATATATTATTTTGTTTTTAATTAAAGTAATACGAATAAACTGTCATGCAATAAATAAAAAATAGAAAAATAAAGTTTGCAAAGTTATGTTCAGGATAAGTTAGTTCATAAAATTCGGAAAATTAATAAATTATAGAAATCCATTTATAGCACTTTTCCCATAACGTTAAAATTCTCATAATCTATGTTCAAATGCAATCAAAGCAGAGCAAGGATTTTTCGTAAAGCAGTCTTTAGCGTAGTGGCATGCTGTACAACAGTCGACCTCCGTGAAACCGAGGTGGCCCCTCGAGAGCCCACGGAATATTAAGCAAGATTCTAACATCCCTCGGCGACCTCGTAGCGAGCCATCGGGCATGCTGTAAATTTCACTTTGCGGAACTTAAGAGAGGTCTGGTCTGGGGTTAGCTAGTCCAAGTTCCGCAAGAGACAGTGCACGACGGGGACGATGAGGCTGCATGGAGCGACCGACCAGATGCAGTGAGAGGAAGGTTATCCTGCAGGGAGGGTAGGAAGACGTTACTACGATGCAGCAGACGCCGGCGTACCGGGATCTCCTTCTGCGACGGTAGACAGTTTGCTGCACTAATATTAGCACGAGGGATAAGGGACCTCGCGCTCGATACCGGATGGCATCGGAGGAACCGGGCGGGAGCGAGACGAGACAGAAAGCGAGACGTAAGCTGTAGATTTCTCGGCGTTCCTGCCGGAGACGCCGACGGTTTGTCTTTTCTCGGTTAACCTCATCCACGACCTTCTCAACCGCGATTCGCTTAAGACCGGATGATTCACTTCGGCGTGTAAGATACGCCGAGCGGCGTACGCGTTATAGAGAGGGATGGACTTTCAGTTCGATATATTATTCACTGCTCTCTGACTTTGATCTATAATACTTTACGCCAATAGTTAATTACTGCGACCGAATAATAGGGTGGATACCTAATCAGAGGGACAGGCGCTACGTGCAGCTTCACCTTATGGTTTGGTTGGTCATTCAGTCGATTAAGCGAGCATAATTTATAAGGAAGTACAAGTTTCCCGTTGTAATATATTAAGTGTAAATGCAAAAAATGATTTTGTTCTAATATCGAGTTAGACATACGCTTAAAATATACAGATTAAAAAATATACAGATGTAACACATAAAATAAAGTAAAACACATACGTTTCGACCAATATAAATTTATATTTAACAACATTGATAATGACCGAATCTTCTGGTCGAAACGTATGTTTTACTTTATTTTATGTTATTTAAAATATTATATTTTAGCAATTGTAATCTGACTATTGCTCATACACCCTTGTGTCACATCTATATTGTTTTGTTACAAGTGAGTATTATATATTTACTTTCATTATATACAGGTTAATAATTAACATAATAATACACAATGCTATAAGAAGAAAATATTTTTTTCATTTTATATTTGATTCTAATCTTGTATATGTACATGTGCATGTGTGTGTATGTGTATACCTGACAGTTTTTCCCCTTAATAAGTATATTCATTAAGCCGACACTGGCAATATCGAGCTGCGAAAACGATAATACGAAGTTCTTTACGAGTAGTTCTTACTCTCTTTACTTGGTTTGGATTTCCTTCTCGTTTCCTCGTTTCGTTTCCGTTCTATGAAATTTCCCTCTACGTCTCCTTCTTTCTTCCTCTATCTATCCTTCTTTAAATTCTCTTTCTCATTCAACTTAAATAACTCGTTTGGCAGACCACTGCACAGGATCTCTAATAAGATCGTCGGCACGATATTCGTTCGTCCTACGTTTCTCATTCCCACCCTCCTCGCCATTCCTCTCCGTCTGTCTGTCTGTCTACAGCCGTCTACTCTCTCACCCGGCTCACCCTCGACTTTTCGACTTATCTGACCTCAAGCTACTCCGGCTCGCCATTACCGCGAGCTTTCGGTTAGTCAAAGCTCGATTAATTTCTTCGGTCCACAATCCGTACAGAGGCAGGCGTGAAGAAGTATCTGGCACTCCCTGCGTCGGAGACGATAGAGAAATCCTGATGTAGCTAACGAGAAAAGTATCGAGTATCTCCGCAAAAATATCTTCCCGTGGCACAAATCCTATAAACTGCTGCGCTTTCGCAATGCGACTGTAAATCAAGACCAGACCGACGGATTAAGCTGATATCTCATAGCGAGGAGAAGTATGTACATTTGAGATACAATTGTGCACGAGAATTGCAGATAGAATGCTTCATTGACAATATTAATGACGGAGACTGAATTTTGTGCTCCATAAAAACCTCATCACCGATATAATCTGACAATCTAATCTTCCTGATGGCTTTCGCGAGAAAATACACACCACATCCAAAAGAATATTGAATTACGTAATTGATTATTAATCATCGCGAATAAAATTCATGATGAATAAATCATATTATCTAGGAGGGGGAGATTGATTTACGAAGCGTTGATGCAAGTGAATTTAATATTCCCGCGGACCATTCGTTGTATGAATAATTAGTTGCACATTCATCGAAAGCTAATCATCATAAATTTGTCAATCGAGAAACGGACGTCCATCACATCCGGCAAACACAGACCAAAAATTGACGCGATCGTATGTCGATGTACATTTCAACAAATGTACCTTTCAGGAACACCCTTCGTGAGAAGAGTGATGGTGGCACTTGTGACAGTAGATTCAGCTGTAATGTTCTGCGGCCGACTAATTTTCGAGCAATCGACAGAGACATGCTCATGACATGATACGTAATAATCTCGCACCGAAACGAAGATTGCCAATACAACAATGGCAATTGCTGTGTTCCTAGCATTTCAATATTTGACGATAAAATATAATTGTTTTAAAGAAATTTATGATATCCTATTGTTTCATATGATTTTACAAAATTTAAGTTTTTGACAAAGTTCACGTAATTAATGATGCGACTAAAAATTAATATTATTATTCCAAATTACACAATTTCGTTCTCTTTAATATCTAATAATACATAATAATCTCAATTTAAATTATACTTTAGAATACAATGAGACTACTTGTTAAAAATTGTAATTTATTGTAATTTATTTTAATCTATTCACAAAGCAATTCCCTGTAACGATTCGTGTAACCACATTTACAGAGCGCAATTTGCACTGTTCAGTTAACGGAGAACCAGATACGCTGGATTTGGTTTCCAATTTTCTGGAGGAATACTTAGGCATACCTACGTATTACGCATGTTCAATATATCTTCAATCGTCCGCAAAAGTGTACAGAATTCAATTTCTTCGCTTTTCTTCGCTAACTTTTCTTTTCGGCATCTCCGATCGCAGAAAAGTCGAGAAAGATATAAATAGCACAAAGAATTGTCTCATTAAGACAGTCAACGGCTCGCGTTAATTATCCGAACGACTTTTTGCCTCTACGAAGCTAGTTTACCAAGGCTACTTTATCAACTCTCAACAAACGATCCCGCAAATATATGGCATACTGAATTTTTTATCTCGTCTCTTTACACGGATAGAGTCCAACAAGAAATAGAAGGTGTCTGAGTAGACGAAAAATTGTGAAGGCAAAGACGTGGAAAGAGCAAAGAAGAATGCCTGGCGCCAATTGTGTAGCACTGTAGTGCAATTGAGCAACGACATCTCTTGCGTTGTTAGAATCAGTCGGAGCGTAATTACTTTTTCTTCCTGGAGCGTCGATCGCTAATTACAGCATGAGTCGTTCTCACGCATTTTACTTTGGAAACTTTCCTTAATTTTTTTCAGCGATCCTATCTTTTCTTTCAACAGTCCTTTAGCTCTTTCTTCGAACGTTAATTTGTTCTCGTAATCGTAACGGACAAATCCATCTTACAAAAGAACCTGCAGGTAAAATTTTGGAGAATCGAAATTTTGCAAGACAAGTTTAAGATAGAAAGCTACACGACATTTATTTAGTTTTAGTTCTGGATCTACCACGTTTAAAACAATTTTATGATATTGCGGGGAATGACATCGCGACTTACTATTTTGAATATAACCAACTTTATGATATAACTTCTTATAATATGCAATCTCATATGTGGTACGAATGGTATCGAGAAAGGTCGAAAAGTTTCTAAAGTTTCAAAGATGAAAACTGTCTGACACATTTTGCTCAAGATAGGAGTTGCCATGACATACGTTTCTACAAGATTTATTTGAATAGCATGCTTTTACTTTGCAATGGTATTCAGGAACTATCTGAATGTGTTGCTGAAGAAACTTACCTTCGTGAAACATCGCTTTTCCACTTGACACTTTTTAGTCGACTCATGGATATTTATCGATATGACAATTTATCAAATGCATCTCTTATAATATTGCCTTATAAATCATATTACCAATATTTTCCGTATCATTTTATATTTAAATATTATGTAGGATACAATGGAGAACAAAAATAAAATGCAATAAGAATAACCACAAAAGAAATTATTTGCAATCTTTATAAAGTTCTTCAATAATAATTAAAAAGTTATTAGAAGTTCACTGTAAAATCGCATTACACTCGATTTATCTTATGTAATTTATAGGATTCACATAAAATTATTCTCGATTTGTTCTCCGTAATTCTTAGAATTCACTGGGAAAGGATTAATTAAATCACGATAAAGACCAGCTTAATGCGCCTGAAATCGCAATCGCTATAAATTTGGGCAACCGAATTAATGACAAACTCAAAGTTCCGTAGGAATCCGTTATCGTAAATCACGCTGTAAACTTTACGGAATCCAAATATATGCGCGGATGAATGTCGGCGCGACTTATCGAGATGTGCATTCGGACGAGAAGCCGGTGTCAGCGTTTGATAGGGGTTGACGCTAGAAGTTGGCACACTGCGTCTCGTAAAACGAAAATCTTCGCACTTCCGTTTACACCGTTCCGCCGGTGACTGACTCTCTGGTGGCTCTTGGAAGAAGTTTACAACTTGCGCCACGCGAACTTGAGACAGTATAAATTCAAAGAATGATGAAACTTGCTTGCGAGCGAGCCGCTTCGTGTGAAATAATACGCTCAGCATCATTGCTTTATTATACGGACATATATAACTTAGTTTTCGGTTATTGAATGCATTAAAAATAAAGTAAATGAATTTTGAAATAAAAATAAAATTTTTTCGTCGAATTCAGATTCTATATTATGTTAAATAACAACTGTTCAAACGATTCAAACAATTATGTTCAAATGTGTCTGCGTCCTGATGTACGCCTTAGACTAGATATACCATTCTTACTTTTCTCTTTCAGCCTCGTTGATTTCGGAGTAGGGTGCACAAAGTAATGGCCTGCCCTTTCTCGGGGTTTGATTACAGAAGAAATTGACCATGGAGTAAAGGAACAATGTTTCCACTGAACGGTTCCGTAATTCGACGCGTAGGATAACGTGTTGGTCTTCGGTATTTACTCGGTCTCCAATTACCTGAGAAAAGAGTTAACTGAAGAGTTAACTGACTTGATTTACTTCCTTTTGCATAAGTGCCTCTTCTATCAGTTTTATATTTCGAAACTTTAAACCAGATTGACGCACCCCTAAATACCAAGATTACCTATGTGATAAAGGAGTGACGCTTTACAAAATTGACCGACATGCAATTACGGACTATAAGTGAACTGCGAATAATTAATTAAAGCGTCCTGAAAAAAAAGTTTATTTATTTATTTTACGTTCGTGTAAATATCAAATGTTCAAATTCAGAATCCTTTAGAAATTGTTAAATGCTTTGTAAAATTCGAAGACAGCTGCGCGAAAAGGGCGATAAGAAAATAATTACGTTTAGTTACAAGAACAATAATATTCAAACTGCAACTTGCAAAAATTTTGCAACATTATCTACAATATCTAAATAAAATTTGCACATAATAAAAAAATCTAGCAGAAAGCAATAAATGTCAGGAGCTGAGAAAATTATTAATATTCAAAGAATGGAGTTATTAATTAGTAATATTTACAATTAAAATTACATAATCAAGCGTAAAGAACATTTTATCTTCTTTTTACTTCATTTCAGCGAATTTATCCGACACCAGTTAATGCGATGAAATCACGTTTTCTAATATTATGTGCACATGAGTGGCGCACAGGATTCCTCTGTAATTACATTCGAGTCATACCGATGGTATCGCGAAATGCTATTATCTACGTTGAACGGTGGGTGCATCGGATGTAAGCGCTAGAGGGTAAAAGTTACACGATGGAGAGACGATCAAAACGACGACACCGTTCTCATCACAAGCGCGATGTTGAGCCCAGACTTTAATAATGTTGATTGAAGCTTAGACTATTCGTTCATAAATACGATTACTATTCTTATTTTGCAGCTATTAAGAGAGATCAGAGGAATTTGATGAGAGGAATTATGTGATAATTATGTGATAATTCGAATAAAAAACGTACTCAATATTTACAAACAATGCAATCTTATTCTATGCTTTATAAAACACGCGTAGTTTATTTGAACTGGAAATTGTAAAATTAATGCAAAAATATTATTAGGCACCAACATCCATTTTAAATGAATATAGCTTTCTTCACTTATTTGTGTTTATACAATAATATTCGAATTATACACACACACACAACAGAGTTCTTTGAAATAAAATGGGAATACTGAATTAATCACATAAACAAATTGCTAAGAGATCAAGTATCAATTCTTCTAGTATTGCTTTCTTTTTCTCTCCTTAATAGATAAGGGTAGAACTTTTCTTAATAATTCTAAAATAAACATTTATAGCGACAAACTTTAAATTAAAAACGTGATCAATGCGTAAAAATGTTATTTTTTAGAACAAGACTGCCTAAGAATGTATGTTTATTGTTCCGAATATTGTATTATACTTCTACTTTTTAATTTATAATACCGTGTTTACAACGTTATCATGTTAAGAAATACCACAGAGTAAACAATTTAATTTTGTGCAACCATTGGAACCACGAAAGCAAGTTAAACCAGCGAAGCGAAACCCAAGCTACCACGTTACAAACTGTATTCGCGACGGTAGGGGGGACCAAGCTCGACAAATAACGTATTCAACAGCTATCGTGAAAGAGGTATTGGAAGTTTAAAACGTTTTGCGACGATGACGTTCAGAGACTGTGATTCCGGTTTTACATTCGAATGCAGCAAATAGTCCGGTAGTTGCGACTCCGAGTAAAACAATATGTTGCGCCATGCCTAGTATGATGATCTTATGGCATCGACACGTACTTATAATAAAGTTCTGATCGTACGTACGACACCTCTAATAAACTCTCGAGAATATCTCAAAAGGGGACTCAGAAGTGCGCGAGGATTCTGGGGGATAACATCCCTCTCACGAGAATTATGGTCCGTTCCGTCTCCAGCTTACCCAACAACCGGCACCTGTCGCTTCCGGAATAGCTCGGGAGCCTCGGCCATCGGGGCGATGAATAGCAACGTGACAGAATCTCCAGCCACGGGCTGGTTAAATGGACGAGGAGAACCGACCGGGCTACCGCGTAATTCCTTTAATCAGCCGCGGAATTCGTGCTCTATTCGCTGACGTTCGTTCACGTCAGGTCGTTACGCGCTACGACATCGTGTTTTCCTAAATGCGAGATCGCAGCACTTGTCGTCCTACATTTGCATTTAATTTTTAGCGATTTTACTGTCACGCCATAAAATTTTGGACT
The DNA here is from genome assembly GCF_001594075.2 of Trachymyrmex cornetzi. Lineage (NCBI taxonomy): Eukaryota > Metazoa > Arthropoda > Insecta > Hymenoptera > Formicidae > Trachymyrmex > Trachymyrmex cornetzi. Next base: position 1,446,430 of record NW_017295784.1, read on the forward strand.
AAAATTAAGTGTCTTCCGGTTTGATTTAACGTTTAACTTTTAACTTTTATTCATCAACAAATTAAAAGAAAAAAATAATTATAATTACAATCTATAATTACAGTTTAGACATTCGAGAGAGTTTCAATAATGATTAATTAGCAATCTTAAAATAACGTTAAAAAAATATTAATTTTTATATATGTAGAATTTAAAAGTTAATAATTATGTATTGTCAAAATATTATCACGTTAGTTCATTCACTAAAATTTTGTATCATAGAAGACTTTTTGTAAAAAAAACTTCAAAAAAAAATGACGCACAAAAATCAGACGTAAAAAATTCAAGCGAACAATCGAACTTGATAAAAAAAAGGAGATCGACGTAAAACGCAATTCAATGAAAATGAATAATAGAAGGTGACACGAGAAAGCCGTTCTCACCCGTAAATGTTTTGACGTACATCACGTCGAAACAGTAGCGGCGAAACGATAAAACAGTGACCAGACCGTGCCGGAGAGTCGGCACGAGTTTATAAATGTGTTTTTCGAGAAGTTAGTTAGAAAGTTCGCAAAGAAACCTTATTCGCCTTTTCTGCGAGGCAGGCAAGCACGACCATGGCTGCACCATGGTTCCGTTTCGGATAGGCTACGGTAAGTACTTCTAACGGGGCGCATCGTTATTACGGATTTAGCAAACGGTAGGACGGGGCAAGGGGTTAGAGAGGGTAAGGACGCCGGATCCAAAAATAAACGCCCGGGAAACCGTTCCGGCTGCGCCAGCAAAACTTTCTGCTGCAACGCCCCTGCAGGATAGCATTTGTGCTTGTAGAAGGAGGAAAATGGGTAGAAGAGAGGAAAATGTAAACGGAAATAGAAGAAGAGACGGAAGTAGAAAGAAGAAGAGAATGATGAAGACTGGCAGTACGAGAGTCGCTTCTGTCTTCATCGCGGAATTTCTTAGAATGTAAGTTAAGATACATTTTCTCTGGGAAAAAAAAAAGATTTTTTCTTTATCAATAATCTTCTTTAACAAAATATTTGTATTAATAGATATCTATAAACGCATCTTTACGTTTATTTACTTATTTACGACGATTGCATAATTGCAACAAATATGAAACACAAATAAATATAAAACACACTAAAGAGAAAATAACGCCATTAAAATCATGTGCTGTTTATAAGCACGTCCACGTGTAACAAAATATAGTGACGTACACGAATAAAATAAAAGGCGTTATTTTCACAGCATAATGTTATTCCAACCATATAAACATCTACTATCATCCGAATTAATGTGACCAGTCTGGTAGCTTATTTATTGTCCGTAAAAACCCGTCTATTTGTCAACGAATATAAACGAAATGACATACGCATTCAGCCATGGAATAATGAATCTACAGTAACGAAAAGCGTATGAATTTGATAAATAAATCAATAATTGTCCGACCGTATTCTCTGCGATTCCTCTTTTGCCTCTGCTCTCGCATTAGATGAATATTTTTCGGTTTAACAATTCGGTCGATCAGATAACAGAATTGACCAGACAACAGAACAAAAATTCCCTCAAGCTTGCTTCTCCGACCGCCACAGTTAAAAAACTTTCGTGTTGTTCGAAACAAATTGTTCTCGTAATACGCCCAGTTACGAAAATAGAAGTAAAGAGAAGAATTCCAAGAGTTGCTAATAAAGTTCTAATAATCTGATACAAAGAGAGATGGGCACAGCCACGCCCGAATAAATTGTGGCTGATAAATTCCGCAGAATACATTCCGGCGTCGTATTAAACATGCACGCGTATTTTCTGAAATATTCACAAGACTACAGTACGGAGCAGATTATATCGTGCCAATCAAGACGAGAGATGAAGGCACAGATGAAAGGGTGCCCCTCAGCAACGGCAGCAAATGGTAGCAACGGCGACGGCTCGAGTAAAGAGAACGTAAGAGTAATTAATGCTTGGAATGCCGGATGAGGCGTTTACACGGGAGCGAAAAACGAGAGGGAGTGATCCTCGCCTGACCTGATTAGCTCCATGAACTATCCTCCAGGCGACGGCATACGCTGCTGCTCGACGACACAGAAACGTTTGTTTGAGCCACTTCTTTGACTCTCAGCATCTCTCCTTATCGTTCACACCAAGCAATATTTTAACTTCTTTTTCTCGCGCATACCCGCGAGGGCAACACAAGCTTCATTTACAGTCGGAATTAGGAAGCTAGTCGCGGTAAACGCGATTCAAAATGATTTCCTTCGATACATGCCTCGTCAACCATGTATTCATCCGCGATAACAAGCAACAATTTAATCCATGCGAGCAAGTCGACAGCCGAAGAGCTTCTCACGTAACTGATTGCAACAAATTCTAATTCATCTTATTCATCATTTTCATGTGAATTCCTTCTTCTCTTCCGTTCTTTCTCTCTCTCTCTTCATTCTTATTTTTTATCTTGTCTGTGTAACTTTATGAGTCTATAATCAGAGGAAGGGTGGGAGGATCATACATATATTCGGTGTTTCTTTGCGCTTTCATCGTAGTTGTACGTGACTTCCGCACTGAGTAGGTTTCATAAATCCAGAGTCAAAACGTTTGCAATTTTATTCTTGAAGCCATAAAACTATTTTTATATTAAGATCTTGTTATTTGATTTTGATATAATTGCGCGATAGGGAAATAATTTTAATGAAAACAACACGTAGAAGACGGTAGAAGATAGAAATAATATATATATATATATATAAACTCTCGTCTCTATGAATATTTAATATACGAATATATTTATAATGATAAGTATTCCGGTTATACAAAGAATGTGTGACAGTAGAAATGTACATACATAAGTTAATAATATATTTTATGTTTCATCTAATGTCTCTATATAGTCTAGCACACTAAAGTTGTATGTGAAATGAAAACAGCGGGTGCAAATTTCGTAATTGCATTATGTGGAATGAGCGCGGCGTGAGATCCAACAATGCGCAACAAGCTTTTTTGTCAAGTTTCGTCTGAGCGAAGCGACGGGATTACTTCTTTCGTAGATATTAATTATAAGCGCAACGTACATGTCCCGTTAAAAAGGGACAATTAATCTAGAATCTCATGCGGCACCGCAAAACTCACGCTCAACTTTCATGGAAAATCCGCACACTCATTACGCCATATTGCGGAAAGAGGTCTTTTCGCCACCAGAACAGCCATTAACTTTTTCTGCCGCGATTACGCATCACGTCTTTTGTTCCATCTCTACTTTTTATTACACTATGTAATCTAAATATGACCTTTTGTGCAAAATGCACACGAGCATTCGAAGAACGTAGCTTCAGCTATCAAACGTTGTAAAAAGTAACGTACATATAACAATTGCGGTTTTCTCTTTTAAAACAGTATACATGTATGTATATGTCATTCTGGAACTAAATAAAAAAAAATAGTCGCACTCTACAGAAATCCTATTCCGCAACATATCTCCAGAAATTATAAAGTTACAGAAGAGGCTATTATTTGTTCTTGGTACAATCACGTTAATTGCTTATTATAAAGATAACAGTGATACTCAAGTTTCTAATATCATTATCGTTATGTAAATGCTTATGTTTCCCGTAAACGTTCGGTGGTTCCCTCTGGTTTGTTCAAAGCCGCATTTCTCGGGGAATAGAGATTTCTGTTAAAGCAGTCCAGCTATCTTGGCAGCTACATGAAAGCACTCAGCTGACAGCGATAAGGTCGTACGAAATTATTCGGTTATTACATCCGAGACTCGAATACCTGTAATAACTTTGTCAGAGATTGTTTTGAGGGGACAAACGCCGTACGAATACAAATCTATCGGACGTAGACAATTGCGGAGATGAAAGGCTTATGGAAATGGCGGTCTACTGGCGAATCAAAATATAGGTAGTCTACAGAAAGGCTGGATAAAGCAGCAGACACGACGTCGTCGGGATAACGGCGGATTGTGTTCAACTATAACGGCTTTAGTTTAACGAATAAAATGCACCTGATTTATGAAAAGGAAATTTAACATCTAAATAGCAATCTCTTCTAGAATAAATTATCGAGTAAGCGCGTAACACAGTGACTATATATAGTGAAAGTTTATTCACAATATGCAATAATAATTGTCTTCATTAATACTATTACTTGTTTCGCGTGCTTCAAATACGATTCGATCCAAATGTTGTCTGTCACATGCAATTTCATCAAAATGAATTTTCATTTAATATTCCAATTCGACGTACGTGTCAAACGCCACTCGCATTGACCCGCGCGTGGCAAGTGTTTACGCGAATAGATACACGCACCTGACATCCCACAGAGATGTAAACCGCCGTAAAATGCAAGCGCGTTTCAAATTAAATTTTCACATGAGATGTATGCGCGCATCTTCCCCGACCTCACTGTACCTATTTCATCGCTCGGGAATAATCCCGCAGTCGATCACGATCCAATCTCCGCGGAACGTAGTGTCCACAACGCCATACGTAGTGCACGTCCCAAGAAGTATAGCCGTAATAAAATGGCCGTTTGAAAACGACACGAGAATTCCCGCGGAATATGGATTTAATATACAGCCCGATGCTCACGGGCTGAAATCTAATATCCCGCGAAGGAGTCGATAGTTTCATCGGGATGAACCGTGGATTCGCATGGAACGAACGAAAAAGGACGACAGGAAAGTAACGGCGGACGCGCGTGCATAAGGGAGAAGGGTAATTCCTATCGAAATTCCAGGGAAGTTTTACGACCGCTCTACTAACCGTTCGACGCTCGTGAATTTGCGAAATGCCGTGCCTAGTAAAATGCAGCCTCTCGAATACTCCGTGCGCTCGTACGCTGCTGGTGGGAATCGTCGCCGTAATATCCGCTGACGAAAGACATCATCGCACCACGGAGATAAATCGAGAGCTGCATCTGCAAGCGGATTAATGCTGCTTTCCGCGTCAGTGTCGGTGTCTTCTTCGTGGGATTAAACGCTCGCGTTTCGTATGGCATGGTATTGCACCGCAGTCGCTATTGTAGTATCAAACATCACAAGACGATGGAAACACCTATTAGTTGCTACTCAAGTCGCGATGCACATTGAATGTCAACGTCGAGATAGATCCTAAAATGCCACGCTACCGCTACGCGTGAATAACGCGAGAATTTCCGGGCGAGATTATTGATAATTCCGTTATTGCTTTTCTGATGCTATGGGACTGTTTAAGAAATCGTTAAGGAAATCAGAAATTTTGTCCGTGGAATTTATCGAACGGTATATTGTAAGATTTATATGTATAGCGGAGGACGCAAGATTCTATGATAACTAAAGAATATCTTTTTGACGAAAGAATATATAACATATGTTTCAATGCCTTGTAAATAATTTATAGAAGAATGATATGTCGCGCGTGTCGTTGAATATATCAAAAAACGTACTATGAAGAAATGGCATAGTATAATAAAACAGTGTGTGCAATATTCCATTTAAATAAATGATAATCTATTCAATACAAAATATAAAAATTGCAGGGCAAAAAATTTGTTCCCTGCATCGTTTTATTAGGATCAAAGATAAGAGTGAATGATGAAGAAAATTACATTGCATCCTGTGAGATGTAAAGCGAATAATTCGGTTCTCATTATTCTCACGTTCCATTGGTTGTTTTCTGTGAAAAGCGCTAAAAATGTAAAATAGACACAATCGACAAGAAAATTGCTGCTAAAACAAAGAGATTAAAAGCAGAGAAATGCACAAAGGATCGTGTAGCCATTCCGGAGCTCCTTCGACTTTACTATTCTTCCAGCGCGGCTTACGATCTCTTCAACCGAATGGAAAACCAGCAGAAACGCTATTATAAGCGCGAGCATCTTCTGGAATGGAAGATGGTTCCTCTAGATTTGTAAATAAAAGAATGGACGTGGAGCTCTCTTGCAGAATGCCCGTCGCTGCTAAGTAAAACTTTCAAGAAAACAGTTCAAGACTCGTCTCGTATACGCGCTGGGCGGGTAAAAAGGCACAAACCACCACCAGCGACAACTCGATTATTTCGTGGTTTTCATGACCTTCTTTCACAACCGTTAACCGAGATGCAAAAGCAAGAGGAGCCAGACGCACGATGCGCACCGAGAGACATTAAACACTGCATTCACCGTTCCAACAAAACTAGGAAAACGCGTATACACGGACATTCACGTAATTTCTATTACCGTTTAGATGGAGAAAAAGTTTTGAATGCAATAAGAGGAGCGTAATGAGCGAGGTGTCATTTAGCAATTTAAAAAGCAGCTTCAAACATAAAAGTATCATACGTACGTAAGCTTTACATAATGGAATCTTCAACTATTGTCGTAGAACAAATGAAAATATTATTTTGGATTTATTCACAGATAAATCTAAATAAGATAATATTGCTATTATTATTATTATTATTTGGAATATAATGAGGAGCTATCCTTAACGTCATTAAATTATGCTCATAAATAATCACTTTAGGATACAGTCAATGAATCATGCTGTATCCAGTAGTATCCTGTTTATCATGGCAACTGTATTAAGACCACGTGAATGCAAGAACCATCCTATATAGAAAGATTGTTGAACTGCCTCCAGTTGACTGGCGAATGCCGACCATGGTTAATGAATCCCCCAGAGTTTCTCCTGGAAGATTAACGACGTAAGGAACACCAGCAGCTGGTGGGCGATGAAAAGGGGTTGGAAAATCTTTTAATGGTGTGTATTTGACTTGGGTAATGTCCTGTGCATGAGCCTTTTTTTAAAACAAAGAGAGATTTATAGAGATGCGTATTTACTTACTACTCGAGAATTAACTTCCTTTGCGATTCTCCCGCGCTTTAACAAAATTATCTTTTATACTCCTTTTTAATTGCTAATAAATATTTCAATTTTCACCTTTTTTTTATCTGATTTCATATTTTATATGCATTATTAATGTATTTTCAATCGTCGTCTTCTGTTTTTACGACTTTTTGCAAATAATTCGCTATGCAGTTAAACATTAATATCATGATTGCCATTGGTAATTACATTCGGGCTGAGTTCCAACAATTTGACGGGTAAGCGCCAGACATAAAAGTAATGGAGCTATAATTAGTTAATTAGCGTAACGCAAATCGTCCCGAATGAATATACTGGTGGGTCGATAAACAAATACAAGCTGATCCTGCATTAACGAAATCCATTCAATAAAGGTTAATGGAAACGATTCGCAAGAAATGTAATTATGGAGAGAATTTCCAACGCATCCGTCGATACGTATCGAGATTATTCATACGGTTAAACCACATGATCAAACCGAGGACCTTCGGCCGGAATAATTACAAGATACAATGAAACTGAATCATGTCGCAATATGTAGGGAAATAGGGTGACGATATGGTGAATATATTATTTCGTCAATTAAAGAGGCAAAAATAAATCTCTTTTGTAAAATATATAAAAATTCTCCTTTGATTAATTTTAATACATTTTTGATGGGAGATCGAAGGCTTCGATCTAAAATTAAAAAGCAACCGGCAATTTTGTCAGCATTCCAAGTTACTAATAACTCGTACGTTACTCGATTACATTTAATGCTGTTGATACACTTATGAGCTCGTCATCACAGTCGGGAGCAAGGCTTGCGACAACAGCAAGCGACGCGACAACAGCCCCATGTGTCTCCCCGTCTAAACACCCTACTGTACGTTATCGCGCCCCAAAGACACCCGGTACAACGGTACAGCTAGTATGCCACAGCACGCATATAACATGCTGAATTTCACGAGCAATAAACAACTGCCACCGTAATCGTGGCAGTAATGTATGCCGGCGACGTCGAAATCATTTTCAGCGCAAGGAGAGGAGCGGCGGCGGCGGCGGCGCCCGCGCCGTGCCGTCCAAAGTCTCTCCTCCGACATACCCGCTTCCGACATCCGCCTCCCATGTATGAACTCGCGTCCACGTACGTGCTGTTCGCGCAGGTGTTTCACTTTACAAAACTGCCGTGCTTTCCATCGCGAGCCGTGTTTTGTACTGCCGACTAAAGGGAAAAGAAACGGCCCGGGGACCCGCCTTCAGAGCTAGAGGTGGCACAGGTGCCCCTGCTCAGACAGGCGGATACGTACCTGTCCAAATGTCTCCATGCGGAGCTCGTATTACAGTAACATATGAGGACGGGAATACTTATTCCCTGTGCGCACACCGTCTAACTTCGCTCGTTATGAGACTTTTATTTCCGTCACGTGGAAACTTGCTCCTGGGAAGGGAAAAAAAAAGAGCGATGTCATGCTTTCGAAAGGTTTACAAAGGTGCATGGTTTTTACTCGTAATGTCGGAGATTCCTGCAAGAGATCCCATTAAACTGTACTTTAACTTGTCAAATTGTACATAGCGTGCTCTATATGAATTTTAAGTAATTTGAAAGGTAATAAATTTAAGTAATTACCAAATTCCTAATTATGGTTATAAAGATAGAGAAATAGCGATAAACATGGTAATACATGAAGATGTTTTGATAGTAATTCTCATACAAAAAAAAAAGAAGTGTCACAAAATATTTAATGCTCTTATATACGCGATCGAAAACATTCGAGATAAATTTATTTGGAATTCTCACGAATGGCCGAGCATGTTACATCGAACGCGCGAAAACACGTACAGTAGAAAATGCATAAAATAAATTTGTCGGGTATCACGCGCAGAGTGCCGTGCTGCTTTTTTCGTTGCTGCACGTAGAACATTAATCACATTATTCGCGTGGAAACTCGCGTGATAACGTCGCAACAGATCCAAAGAGCCGAATGTGTTAGCAGTTAGTTTAATTTCAACTCAAACGGCACTTCGACGATCATTTGTCCCCGCGTAACTATTCATTTATAGCTGGTTGTCGACATTGCTAATTGGACTATGCCAATTTAGCGTATCCACTAATAAAATTTAAAAAAAATGCATTCAACAACAATGGCTCGCTCTAAACCGAAAATTTCAGACGGTCTCAAATTATGTTTCGTGCTAAAATTCATCATATAGATCATATACTAGATAGACACATAAGTTAATTAACGAGAGAAACGTGGTTTAAATCATTATTGAAAAACAGCGATGCCGATCTCCGAATGGATAAACTAATTGCATTGGTTACACTCGTTAAATTCCATCACCGTGTAATAAATAAAGTTGTGTGGAATTACATACACGTCATAGTAATGAAATTTATTGCAACATGTACGCATAGTAACCGAAGAAGTCCAGAAAATAATTTACTTTGTATTAAACGGTATCAATTGTAAACAATAGTAGATTAAATTTCGCATACAAAATTAATCTATCTCTCTAAGCTTCAGTTTCAATAAATATAAATTTCTCTCAAGTATATAAAATAGAAAAGTGGAAACAGTGTAGAAAATAAAAATAATGCTCAAAAACATTAACATGCTTAAAAACATTAACATTCTTTTTATGTGTTGTTGACAGTTAAAAGCTTTGATATATTTACGTTATTGAAATATAGTAAAACATACCAATATATATCAAATAAATATCACTGCGATTATAATTAACGATTAATTCTAATGGATTGTAATTAGTATTTAAAAATCATATTTACTGATTCTATATTAATACTCAACAATGAGTTTTAAAGTGGATAATGTCACATTTATACATTCATTAGTTTCTTGTATATATAGTAAAAATATGTGCGTTGCTTCTGTCGTTGACTCTCACTACTTTGTCGCATTAATGCGGCTTATGAATAAAAGCAGTTCACAAAATATTAAATTCCGCAATAATTCATAAAAAATATTTTTCTTCAGATAAGATAAAAACAGTCGTATTATACTATATATATATGTATGATATATATGTATGATAAATAAAAAATCAATTACACTGTCAAGGAGGATTTATTGTACATTCATAATTTCTTGAATTATTGAATCTGTTGTCCCCTTTATGTCAATAATCTCAGATATAATGATTTAATGAAATGCTATAATAAAACATTATGACCATACTTTCGCGACTATAGATTGAGCAATGTAGATATTTCATATTAAAGTACTCTGAGGAAGTTTCGATCGAATATACATATAAATCTTCCAGAATATTTAAATCCCTTGCTTTAGTAATAGAATGTAACTTCTTTTATTGGAATAAGTATTACTGTGCAATATAAATGTTCGTAAAATTCACATAACGTAGATACGATAAATTTTTATACACGTTCGAAAAATATCATCCGACATAGTATTACATATAGTGTCTTTATTATAATTTAAGCCGTAACTATGTGATATGTAAAAAAAAAACAATGTAAAATATATAACAGAAAGATTGACGTTATTCAATAATATTCTGACTGAATGAATTAAAAATTTTTAACTACTAAAATATCAAACTTTAAACCATTCTCTCAAACGTAAAAACGTAAAACGATATAAGTTTTGCGAGCAGTGAGTACCACTTGAACTTACAATATTTAATTCAATTTAATTAAACATGTACATGGAGAAATTTAAAGACACAGTTATTATGTGAAAAATTACACTAGTGTTGAATTAAATATGCATTATCCAAGTATTATTAACCGATTTCACTCTAAAAATCCGATTATTTGAAGAGTCATTAAATCAACAATGCTGGCATCGCAACAATTAAATGCATCATTTTTAGAGCCTTGTTTTAAATCACTTTTTTAATCCAATAGTAAATATTTTATTTTTACCCGCAGCTCCCGCGTAATTGTCTAATATATTGTTGGATAATACAGGTATTTTACACATTTTAGTTTTTATATGAAGCATATATGTAAATAAACCGATTCATATTATTAAATTTCCAAAATTTACTTTATATCTGACATTAATGTAATCATAAATTCTGTGAAAATGAAAAATACATTATAAAAATGACTGTAACGCCTATTCTTGTTCATTGCATTATAACAGCCACATAATAAAGAAATTAATTCTAAACTTTATCAATAAAATATACATGTTTTAATATGCCAATAATTGATTGTTTATACTTAAAATATTTAACAAAAGATCAAACTGTGCGAATAAATGTAGAATTAATAAACTTAATAAACAAGTACGTGTGTTTTTACAATGTTCAAAATTTCCTGCAATAAGAGTGATGTTATTGATAATCATTATAAGATAATGCAAATTATAAAAATCTATGGACGCTTACTTTAAACACTCTCAAGAATATAAAGAAGGAACTTGCTCAAAGAGATCGTATTTCAACGAAGGGCTTCCTCGTGATCTCGTGACAAGGTTTCCCAGCAGCTGCCGCGACACAATAAAGCCGCAACAAATAAATCTTCCTCGAGGAACACTTCCAAATTTGAATTTCCACGGTCGGAGGCTCAGAGTAAAATTATCCGCGTTTCCAGGAGTGAATTTGCTAACTTCGCTTCGCGGCGACACCGAACTTTCGGTGGCTCCGCTATTTTACCACGTAAAGTTTTGAATGTGACCGAAGAAGAGTATGGTTACCTAAATTTGCGTAATCGTGACCTTTAAAGCATTTAAATTGCAAGAACAGTTTAATGCCAGTGAGTTACTGATTCGCCACAACAACAGATAAAAATATCGGCAAAAGTTTCGATAGCTTACAAAGTTGTCCATTTATGATATTATGTATTATCCATTACGTATCCATTACGTATCATCCTTGCGTATCAAATTATTTTAGTTTTCGAACAAATAAAAAAGAGAAAATAAAAAATATTTATCAATTAAAAACAGACGTTTTAATATACATCGTTAATCCACTCAACTTAATCTCTTAATGTCTATTAAACGATCAAACACAACACACACGCACACTCGCACGCGCATATACATACGCATTATCTCTCTGCAATATAAATTCTAATGCAAATACACTCTCTCCTCGTATCTGTCGTCGTCCACGATGTTATAAATTGCGAAGTTCGAGTTACAACGACCCACGTACGCCAGAGTGCGACCCTACACGAGGCGGTGGTGTGAAAAATGACTGGACCTCGTATTAATCGCAGCTACTTTAACGTTACGTCCAATACGTGCGCGAAGCTAAAGTTTGCTGTGCACCTGCGGTAGCATAGAACGTCGATGCCGATGGATTCGTTACACGGGAACTCGGTTTGCGGTCGTGTATACACTTACGAGAGCACGCGTAAGCTTCGTCGTCTGTCAAAACTTTAGAAGGCTATTAAAACAAATTACAGGAGTAGATGGACGGGATGGACAGACTCTCGCTTGCGTGTGAAAGTAGTTAAGCCTCTGATACGACATGTCCATATAGAAATTATGGCGAAAAGTTTCCTGCTCTCGTCAAAAGTCAATGATCGAATAGGCTAATGCGTAATATATGATTATGGGTGCTAAAAAAAGAGAAAAGAACAATTTAAAAGTTGCCGAGTTCTCAAAGAAGAGTAAACGGTAAAAATAGGAAACTTGAAAAACTTTCAGAGTGTCTTTTGAAGAGCCAAAAAAAATATAATAGATATTACATGTAGTCGCAAAAATTCGTGACGCTTATAGAAAAGCTCTGAGAATGTGCCACGAGGATGTAGCACCATTTCACAATTTTTTCTTTCGTATGCGCTGGAATCAGAAAGTGACGGAAATGTATTCAAACCAATTCTTTGCTTTTCGAAAAAAGAGAACACGAACGAGGAAGAAGCAGAAACGAGGAAGAAGCAAGAGAGCAAAATACGTGGAACGAATTGTAAATCAATCGAATGCCTAACGAGCGTGACCTACTTCATGAATTCGTGGATGGTTTTGAAACTGATCTTAAGCTCTTTTCAGGTTCATTGTGTCTTCGGGTGTAGGTAACCTTTCGGATATCTTATACTGCCCTCCGGGGATATAAACTAGATAAAAACTTTTATGTCGGAATGTTATTTGCGTCAGAACATAAATCTAACAGAGTTCATTTCTATCATATAGCAGTATAGCAGAACATGATATTAAAACAGCAATTTTTTAGAATTTTAGTAGATAATAATATATCTTGAATTCAACTAATAATTATTTTTTATATTACAAAGGAAAAAAGAGAAAATTTATGTAAATGTCATATTAAAAAACCACAAAAACTAATTTATTATGTCTGTAATTATAAGCATTAATATATCTTTATTATCTTTTAAGCATTGTAAACTTATTAAACTCAAATTTTAATCTAAAAAATAAGATCTCATGTAGTTATTCTATGAATTTCTTGATTGTATCAAGATATACAGCTCTATATATAATTTTAGTCATTTTACAATCATCTTATAATTAAGAGATATTATAATAAAGAGATATTAATCTCACAATATCAATCAAGTGAAAATGTGTCTAACCCAAGGAACAATAGATCCCAAAGAGAAAAGTTACTATGTGCAATATAATTTAATAGCACAGCCAGGCTGTCATTTCCTCTCTGCCTTCGCTTTTCAACGATTAGGTTGAGTATATCTCTATGAAGCTTCTTTGCTCAACAACCGTCCGATTTAGAAATGTTCGAAGAACGCCAACTCGGAGAACGCCAACTAGATATGATCGAGAAATTCATTTTATTTTTATTGAAATTGAAGGTACCGCGAGTAAAGAAAAATTGCGATGTCGAATTGTTTCTTATTCTTATCCAGTTGATTACATTTTACGTTTAGTTAAAAAATACTCGTTCCTTGTTGAAATGTTCACAGTTATTATATCACATAACGATTATTTTACACTTCCTTTGTTACCATTCCTTCTTTTGCCACCTGTTTTCGTTTACACGAAACGTCACCTGTAGAATCCGCCCGGTGCCAATTCACGTAGAAGAACCATTAGTTCTTTTTTCTTTACTTCCGTTTTCGAGCCGCGTTTTGCGTTCCACCTTCGTTGCTTTCTCATTTATTCTGAAAAATGCGATAAAGTAGGATTTGACCCGACATCGGGTGGGAGGGAGCAAGACTAAAAAGATAAAGAACGGTGGCTACCAGCTTGGTTGCGTAAAGGTTGCGGGGAGATAAACGGGAGCTAGCATGTAACGGAAGAAAAAATACTCCTAGCAGTCGTAGCACAATGTCATAAATAATACGCGAAAGTCTTGGCCATGCCAAGCAAAATCCGTCCCCGACATCGCTTTTACTTCTCACTCTTGTTTCCCGCGGATTATAATGCTGTTATTTACGAGCTATGGAGTACCTTTCAACTAAAGCTTTATATAGTGCAACACTGAATTTTCAGCTGCTGAAGAGCCTGAATAACAGCGTGAGATTTATTCGCACGTAGCAAAACTGGTTCTTCTGCTAAATAAATCTCAATCGTATTTTTAATTACAGCCGGTCTTGCACGTAATTTACTTTGTAGAAAATGTATATCACATTTACAGCTACTCGCAAAGGAAAAATAATAAAATAACTTAGAAGCGTAAGCTCTCTCTTTCTCTCTTTCTGTTTCTTCGTTTTCCATCAGTATCTCTTAGAATCTCGTTAACGACCATTTATTTTACCCAGAGATTTATTTATCAAGTTTTTATATCTTTTGAATTTCATTGCACCGTTTATAAAGATGTTGCAATTAAATAAAAAAGGTTTTTTAAAAGATATTTTTTTTAGATATTTTATTCATTTTTAATCGGATCAAGAATTTCAGATAAGCGCGTACGTCAGTGCTATATTCAGCAAACGGCAACACACACAGCATTTTTCTCAGTCTTTTGTGTGCACGTAGCAAATGCAGCCGCATCAGTTCCGTCACGTCAGGAGAGATTAAGCGGCAAGCGCATCAACGTCCGAAAAGTATCGAAAATTTAAAGAACGTCGAGCGGTAGCTTCTATCGACAGCTCCCTCGGTTCTCAAGTCACGTTTCGAATCGCGGTGATCGTTTCACAGGGACGTGCCTTCGTCAGGACGGAGTTCCATGCCGGTGAATTCACACTCGGAGAGCCCCAGGCTCGCGAGTGCCACAGCAGATCGCGTTTACAAAGCCCAACTTTATCCATCCTTTCCATACTCCCGTAATAGTTTTTTTTACATCGCGATCGTGGCGACGATTGAGAAACTAGTTTCTATTCCACACCCGAAAGCACTCGTTTACGTTAAAAACCTAATTAAAATAACAATCGACTACGGACAACGGTGTCGAAGCGCAACCGTGTGTTACGTGTACTTGCACGTACGTGCATGAATTTCGAGAGGAGAACAGTGCTTTCATATTGATCGAAAGAGATTGACTAATACTCTCCCTTTATTGCAACGCATCTGTTGATGTATTATTATACAATCAAGTTTTCAATTAATAAACTGATATTTTGAATATATTTAAATATATAAATATATTCAATTTATCTACGTATCATTAATTATAAAACCGTAACTATTAATAAAAATTCTTTTATCAAATATTTTGTAAAAAAAGCATCATTTGCTATCTGTAGCTGTATTTACTATTATTCAGCCTACGCAAATAAAAGATATAAATAATAAATGATATCTGCAGTCCAGTTTCCACTGCGAACTTTTACAATGATTACCCAAGTGACTCTCATAAATATTCCTGCATTTGAGAATACAATCAACAGTGTGAGCGGTCGTCCGATATCTAAAAACGCTCGAGGAAGAATCCCAATAAATGAAAGTGTCAGGCTGATCAACCTTCAGATTTAGACAATATCACGGCAATTCCGGCCAATTATACCGGTAATACGACAGGACGAAATTGCACGACAAACAAATTGTCGGCGACGAAATCGCTGGCGAATAATTCTGAAGCGCAACGTTTCACTTCGAGCGCATCACGGAGAATTGCGGAAGCACCGGAATGCGCGTCGCGGAAAATTAAATGTCAAATTAATGCGGACGATAAATTTGCCGGATGAACGAACGACGCGACGACGTATGGCAAGGCCAGCAAATTTACAGCGCATTATCTAGAATTTAATTCAACGATACATATAAACGTGCGAAAGACGACCGATTAGATCACAGGAAGAAGTGATCAAGATTTCATCCTAAAGTGGAGGATCGCCGCGTTTATTTTATGAAGTGACGACATTAAATCCTGGCGCAATTAAAACCGTTCGTACTTAGGCGATAAATTCGCTTATACTCCGTCAAGCGTATTTTGCAGTATTTTGAGTTTTTCTATCAAAAAGGGATCAAATATCAAATTTAGATTTCAGAGATAAAAATTTTATATTCAACCTCGTATCGTTATCAGCGCGTAAAGTCATGCTGCATTTATTAATATGGTATTCTTGTCGAGTTTCTTGTCGTTGCAGAAAAGCGAAGTGATGAAAGCCAAGCCGATCTTGGCGTCAACGAAACCTTCTCGAAGACGGCTTTGTTATTCGAGACGTCTATCCACACGATCTACCTTGACAGCCAAAGGTATGAGGAAGTTTTAGCAGCAAATCATAATGACATTGTTGCATCGTATTTTAAAATAAAAATAATATAAATCAATTTTTTTATTAAAAAGATATACTCTTCATTTCTCATATCTTTATTTATATAATATTAGACTTAACAAAATCCTTTAAACAAAATCATTAAATAATTATTGATATTTTTATTTAAAAAAGATTAAATAATTTGCATGCAACGATTAAAATTTGCTTTTGCCGATGTTAGCTAATTGTATAGTGCACGTAATATTTTTGGTAGAAAAATAAAAAGCAAAATTATGGAGCTATGACACGTATCCTGACTGTAACCAGTATAATAAACAGTAAATGGCAACGTAATTAAATCATTCAATATATATAAAATAGATATTTAATATCCTCTCTTTTTCCGAGAGTAACAGAGTTTTAATTTCTGTACGAATTTCATTAATAGCGTACTGAAAATAAATTTTCCGATTATGCAAATCGACAGAACGGAATATTAAAGCCCGGTGGTATTTTCAGATTAAACTTTCGTGTCAGGATAATGAAGCATCTAAACTCGAAATTCGAATTTCTCATTTTCTAAATCCGCGGCGAGCAAATTTATTAGAAGTTTATAATAAAGCAATAATTGGTAGCTAATTTGTTACTCAGAGGCACGTAAATTTGTTTGTTATTACATTAGTTTCAGATTCGTTCGACGATATATTCCGCTCCTCGTAGCGCAATAAAATAAGTTTGTATATTTCAGAACGCATCTCACGCTGCATATAAAGTAAAATGCTATTAAACGACTAATATATCGCAAGGACATATTTAATATTTCGATACAATTTCGAAACTAGATACGCTTTATATATTCTGCTCATACCGCTCATTTTTTTAAGAAACTAACATATTCAATTCTTATGCACCAATATTGCTGTGCAATGAAGATTTATGTATCACATAAAGAATGAATTGACAACTTATCTACTTATCTAAAATGCCAAACTTCCAAGAACTTCGAAGAAGTTATTCGAGAATATGCGAAACTTTCCTGAAATGTACACATAAAGTCACGGTAAACGAAACTCATACTTTGAATCAAATGCGTTTCACGTCAAAAGATCACGATACTGTTCAACATAAATTATGCAAGAGTAATTAACGCGTCGTGGAATGCAAATCCAGATTAATTATATCGCGATTAGCAATTGTTACGGTACAGCAAATACAGCGCATTTTAATTTTGCGACTAAACACTCAGCAAATCGTTTCTTCGGCCACACTTCCTCAAAACATGGTCGACTGAATTCGGAGCAAAATTTCACCTCCGGCGCCGTATCGATCGATCTGGAAAATATTCGCTAAGAAATCGCTCTGGCCAACCGACCGTAACTGTTCGCGCGATGTCGGAAACTGCATAAACAAGAAAGGCAAGGAATTATCGAGGAGAGAAAGTCATGGACGACTAAACACAGATACAACCAGCAAGGAATAGAGGACACACAAAAAAGGGGAAGATGCAGAGGAAATAGCAAACGAGAAGCCAAGGTTGTCCACCGAACTACAGTCGCAGCTATGGTCGATGTGGTCGTTGCAACGAGACGACACGAGCATTGTTGGAACGTATGGGTCAACCTGTGTTGTACTTCCGGTGACGACACACCGACATAACAGCAAACGAAACGACAGAGAGAGAGAGAGAGAGAGAGAGAGAGAGAGAGAGAGAGAGAGGGAAAGATAAAGAGAAGCAAAGCGAGACAAACAGCAGTAAAAGCAAAGTGCCATAATATGAATGGAAGAGAAACGAGATTCGAAACTACAAGAGGACATTGTATCAACACCTTAAGGTCTAAAAGGCGCGACTCATCGCCTTTAACATTTCGTCGGGAGCTAAATGACCAGTTTGAGGATTCTCGTTAAGGATAACGTCTTAACCCTCGTAATTGCGTAATTGCATGCAATTTGAACCGCTGTTCCTTCGCCGAAGTTCCAACATCATGCATGTAATGAAGAGGACTATGTCGTAATCCTTAATTAAAGGTTGCCCGCGAATAAAAAATTAAGCATTATCAAGTTTACATCACTACAAGTACTTTGATTTACAATAAATTTACTTAAAGTGAGCGCAGTTTGTAACTTTCAATTTAACAACAGAAGTAATAAAGAAACACGTATTAATGATATTTTAAAAATGCTTTTGACGTCACTTTCTAACTGTCTATTTTGTCAATCAATTGTTTTTGTAATTGCGATAATCTTATTTTCTTCTCGAAATATATTGCTATGTTCGTCGATTTTACGGGAACGTAAAACTTTAGACTTTACGTACGTGCGCGTCGTGCCTCAGGGGAAGTTCGTGCCATTAATGGCAAGTGATTGATAATTTGGTCCATTGGTGCCATTTGGGAATAGCAGACGCGAGATACGACTGCGTCAACAGCATGTGTTGTTGAAGATTCAGATGCGTTGCTGTGAATCCGCCATTTTGAATTTCTGATTTATACATATATATTATATGTATTCGTGGCGAATGAAAGGGATGTGTTACCTTTATCATGCTCAGGTCGCTGTACAATTTGAAATTGTGCACTCTCAGCAATGTCAAAATGTTTACACAAACTTGCGTATCATCGTTGATACAGGTTGCATTATTCGATAACGTGCTAGTTCGCGAATATTACAACGCTCCGAAATGAAGCACCTATCGATAAAGTATTAATCTACAAAATACGTTGGCCCGATGAATTTATTTTCACGTAGCGAATAAGCATATTACACCACGTATTAAACGTTACATTTTCTGGAAAAATTCGTTCTCCCTATGTATGAATAATTCTTTTTTTGTTTTTTTTTTTTGGTAGAAGAAAATTCCATTCGCAGAAATAATATGAATACTGAGTATACGCTTTTAGACGAGTCTTAGTAATGAAAACATAAAAATTTCATTAAAAGTGTAATGCTCACTACGGGTTAAGCTAAAGATAAAAGATGAATATGATATCGTTGAAAATATAGTCGATTCTATTAATCTTCAAAATTCTGCTGCCCCGTATTACCACTGTCGAAGCTGTGATACTTCGTTAAAGATGGACAAAAATTGTAATTTGTATTCGGTAGTTGATACTTTTAACTAGGTTAATTTCTAGACAGTTTCGCATTCTGAAAATTTACTTCTTTCTTTCAAGTCTGTACATTAGGCTCTTTGTCGAACTTTTTCTCGTCATTCCTTAATGACGTCAAGAATATATTCTCTAAAGGAAATTTTAAATTTAAAATGCGACTTCGTTAATGAGACCGTAATTTCTAACGCGTATCATAGAACTATATTACGAGGATACGGCAAAGAGATATAAATTTTGTAATAACTGACGCATATTTAAGGTTACTTTAAGAAGTACGAGAGTAAAATTTCAAATAACTTCTAAATAACGTATATGTAAATGTGATCAAATTTACTATAAAAGAAGCTAGCAGACAACCGTTAATATATGAGAAATTCATTCTCAATGTGTAGAACGTCAAAGCGAAAAACGTTGTGAAAGACGTAAAAGATTTTCTTCACAAACGCGTGAGTAACGCTAAGAGTTATTATTCCTGTCGAAGTTTGTTTCACTCCCGTTACTGCAAAAGTCATATTTTACAGAACAACGCTAGATTTAATAACACAGTTTAAAGGTTTTACGTGGAGAAGTGCGTCATGCCCAACGAAAAATGCTCTCTCGCGGCTCTTAAAAACTCCACGGTGTACGTAATTCGTTCGAGATACGCAGCGACTTGAAACCACTTTAATGCCCTCGTTAAAGTCTTAGGTGGTCGAGAGAAGGCCTTTATAAATTACGGCCTCGTTATGTTCGTGGAATTAAAAATTGTGCGTACACTCACCTCTCAGCGAATTTTACAGGAAGTATCTGCGCTGTTCTCACAAGTCTGTTCGTCACCACCTGTTACAAAAAAGAAGAAAGAGGAACGTAAGTTAACAGGCGAGATAGTGTACTGGCATGAAAAAAGGATCAGTCGTAAGGCAGGCTTATCCGGCGACTTCGTTCACTGTGCTAGACTTTAATGTCTGATACGATATCGTCGACGTCACACATAAAAATATCACTGTAATTTATCGAATTCTAAAATTTCGCCGGGATCGCGAGAAAGAAAAGATGCTTTAAAAATATTTTACATGAAAATATCTACAGAAATTTGATATAATAGTAAATATCAAATATATGCTTCTCTAATTTGTGTTCAATTGCATATATTTTTATTATTGTAGTATCAAATAAAATAAATTCAAGAAATTTGTATAATAGTGACAATGATAATAAAACGTCATTTATAAGACAAATTTTGTATGCAGCAAATGCTTGAATAAAAATGAAGAACCATACGTATATAAAATTATCTTGACATCTGAATATTTGTTTTACAGTGTGGACAAGACATAGATTGGCATGCAGTTGTGTCACGTAGTGCTTGTAGTAATTTCTCTCGCATTCAGCGAAAAATTAACCCCCGCTACGTACGTGGCGAATTACGGAACGGACGAAAGAAGGGAAAAAAAAACAAAACGAGAGTTAGCACGCGGAAGAAACTTGCAATGAAGTTTTCCAGGATCCGATTACGTATACATATATTCGCCAAAGGCAGCGATGTGTGAACGTGAATTCAACCGGCGTTTGCATGCGTAATACCAGCGTCGGATACGACTTAATTACACGGAGTGCCATAAACTCGCGTTGAATCATTGTCACAATCTTCTCGATTCGCGCCGACCGGCGCCACGAGCAATGGTTTACCGGCCGTTTCTATCGCATGATTTACGCTCGAATGTACTTTGCATTCCATTTACGGGGAAAGGGTGCGTGTGGCTTGCGCAGGGGATAATCCCCGGGTCCGCGGCCTCACGGTAAGCTCCATACATTACGCCTTATTTACACGCGTGTGACAAGTTTCTCGTCCCCTTCATTCCCGCACCTCTATGCATTAGCGTTGCATGTGCATGGAATTCGTCAGCAAGTTCGTTCTCTATTGCGTTGCATTGTAATTTAATATGCATAACTATGACTGTTACTCGCCGCTCGATAACGCGCACCTGACTGGACGTTATCGGCGTTACTTTCTCACACGCGACAAAATCTCACAAAGCTTCTACTTAAATACTTCTTTACATTCTCGATAATGGCGTATCGCGTTAATTTATATACGTATGTACGACATGGTTTATTGTAACT
Organism: Trachymyrmex cornetzi; assembly: GCF_001594075.2. NCBI lineage: Eukaryota > Metazoa > Arthropoda > Insecta > Hymenoptera > Formicidae > Trachymyrmex > Trachymyrmex cornetzi. Next base: position 1,467,971 of record NW_017295784.1, read on the forward strand.
TTCCAGTTGCGCTAAATTTTAAAAGCTACCAGTATACATGAAGAAATAATAATTTTTATAGCGTACTGCAGTCATGCGATATATAATTTTTTTATTTTATTTTTTCTCGCATATCATAGTTAAATTAAATAGGAGCAAAATAGCAACGGTAACTACCTTGATGGTAGACATGCATGGTTTATATGTATAACGAATTGTATTCTAATATAACTGTGAAATGCACCTAGAATTATAAAACTCGGATATGCGAGCTAATTGCTTAGTTAACAAAGTTGCACATTTTTACAGGACAAGGATTAAACCAAAGTTGTGACACACTATTAATTTCTCTAACTTTAGCACCATAATATCGCGCTACAACACGGCACGTTTGTAACGTTACATGGCTAAATAATGCTCAGTAATGTTACAACGCACCGTGAAATAACGTAGCGGAGTATAACAAAGGCATCTTTGTTTAAAAGCGTCTTAATTCTCATTACAAAGTACGAATGCATCCATTCAGATTATTAGTGCCATTATTTGGAGGTTTACAAATTTTCTAGCTTTCATTTATATTTCAATCAATTTGTACTAAAAAAATGTTATAGTTAAGAAAAATTAAAAGTTAAAAAGTAAAGTAAAAAACTAGTTTTCTATATATATATATATATATATATATATATATATATCCTTGGCCTTTTCGTACTCGAATACAATGTCTTCTCGATGAATATAAGATCGTGGGTTTTCTCAGCATCTTTGCCAAACTTCAATTTCTTCACACTACCTTATCTTGACATTCCAGCTATTATTATACTTCATATAACTCTTTTGAAGAACATTCTTTATCAAAAAGAAACTTAAATACTTTATTATAAAGGTTAATTTAACATTTATCTTATCTAAATTTTAGTATTATTTCAAGCACAAAGTGTCATTTTAAAAATATACAAATGTATTTCGAATTACAAGTTATCAATGAGAACAATATGCAATATACAATAGCAAGAAATGATTTTCATTATCAAACGCAATTCATAAAATAATACGGTAATATTATAATATTTAATATAATGTTTCATAATTCTTTGTTTTGTAGAAATTCAACATGGAATTTAATATTCAATGCATTTGTGGAGAATCCTTTTAATCAAACTTGCAGGTTTTCTAGCCATCTCGTATTTTTCGACACGAGATTTAGTTAAGGATGGATACTTCGCATCATCATACGGATTATTCGACGACGTAACCTTGATAGTAATTAGAACTTCCTACGTTGGATAATCTTCGTATAAAGGATCACGGTCTGACACCTACCACGTACTGAACTTGAAGGGTGGATCAAATTTGCACACGTACGCAGACACGTGCAAGGGTGGTTCGTTTGTGTGAATCACGTTTTCATACATACACGGCAAACGGAATTTATATACCTAAATCCGCTATTCGCTGGATTAAACGGTCGAGAGCCACGTACGCACGTAGTAACCAAATTTTGACAATTAAACATCTACCGTCTACCCAGTGCGATCAAAAAGTCGAAGGCAATTATAATGAAAAAATACGATCTCTTGTATTAAATTCCCGTTTATATGAATATAGAATTATGGGCTAGAATAGAATATTGCATTTTGTAACATTTTCAGAAAAGAATTATATATAATATTTATTAATTATTTTTATTATATATATATGTATATATATATTTTTTTTATATTGTAATCTAATAACTTTTGTAATATTAAGTTTCATAACATTATTCAATATACGTAATGTTAAAACCAATATTTATTATACCTGCGCTTAAATAATATTTGAACCCCTTCTATACTGCTTTTTTGTAAATACATTATTTCAGGTAGGTTTTTTGTCCTATACTTTGTAATTTAATTAGTCTCAAATACTAATGAATTAAGGTAACATATTGCCAAAGATTAAATGTGTATTAAGCGAGTCATTGGATAGTTAACACGCTGAAACATTTTTTTAAATCGTGAAAAAATCGTGAAAGCTTTATCCTCAAAAATAACAGATCTACGATTGCTGCAAAGTGGTCGTAAAATAACATCCGCACAGACAAACTTGGCCGTTCCTGAGGTCCGAGTATTTAACAAAATCCTTGAAAGTACCTTGTTAAAAGAGCCAGAATGGGTTGAACGAATAGAGAGGAAAGAAGCTCTAAAATCTTTCGCAGAAGGAAGTTTGTAAGCCATTAAAAAGGTTATGCATTCCGCAAAACCAACAATTTCGTAATATCGTAGTTACATAATTTCCATGAAGATATTTGTATGGATTAAATACAATTCTTCGTATCAGCAAATGTAGATTACTGGTATTATACTATTACTATCCCACTATATGGAACAAAAGATTTCTACAATGACAGGGGATTTTAGGCTTAACTCCATATATCTATCATTTATATATGTGCGATGTATTTGTAAACTCATATATATTAATTATCCCGATATTAATAGCATAACTGATCCATATATCTCATAGGTAACTAATTCGCAACGATCGAAGTCATATTACGGTGGAAACGGTCGCGATAGATAAATAAATCGAGTGATAGATAACATTGATCTAACTATAAATTATACATATACATTTGTACGTGTAATTTTCGTGCTAACCAGTTAATCGCACCACAAGCATGATCACATTGCGTCAAATCACACGTCTATAATTACTGCGTCGAATATTCCGTCAACATACCACTAAATCATAACGTAAATTATTATAAAATATTTAGCATAGATTATCCGCTACATTATTCTAATTTATAAACTTATACACACCTATTAAGTGCAAAGTATTAAAATCACAATTATCACTTCTAACTTGCTTCTACTGTAATGTTATTTTAAATAATTATATTAGTACTATGAGAGATATAAATTAGTACATTGTAGAAATAAATTTATATAAATTTATTTGACTTTACTAATATATATTAGTAAAATCAAATTCTTAAAAGCTAGAATGACAAACTTAGAAACAACATACGTATATTCGACGTTTCAATAAACAATGTCCTTATTTGTCAAACTATCATCCTAGATAAAACATTCTTTGAACATCGAGGACGTGATCGCCAAGTTCTCAACAACTCGAACGAACAAGAACCACCAACCAACGGCACACTGTTGATTTGCAAACCGCATACAAAGTTTCACTTAGCACATCAACACGTTATGCGCTACACGATGCAAAACATAGTCCAACAATATATTTTATAGAGACACGTTGATATTGCAGAGCATATAAAATCGTTAGGGCACAATTAATTATTTTTTTAAATTTTTAATAGAATTGAATGTGTGTGTGTGTGTGTGTGTGTGTGTTCGTGTTCTTATATTTTCAGATATTATTTTTATTGTATTGTATATAATATTTTTGTTGAAACAACTGTAAATAAATAATGCAATGGCGTTCTAAATTTTGAAACTTTTATAATATAATTTATTGTTTCCCTCCCCATCTAATCTAATCTATTAATCTCCTCCAAAAAAAAATGTGTTTAAGCAATATTATATTTAAACTGTAACGATAATAGTTAATTTAATTTTAGATCGAATTGGATCCGTTCAGAGAGAATTATAAAAACGTAATTTAATTATAAAATTGTAATTTAAGTACTAAAAAACGCAATTTTGAAAGCATACGTGTCGTTAAAAATTATTTTATTCGTACTAAATGATCGCATAAAATTGAACGTGCACAAAATTGGAATCAAGTTTACCGCATCAGATATGTTAAAGCAGCGTATCTGCGCCGCACCAAGATGGTCCACGTCAGCTCGTAAGCCGCTAATGCGACAAAAGTCACAGCGTTTGCGTGCCACAAAGGGGAGATAGCTATGTGGCAGATCTCACTCGTTGATAGCGGTGACGGTATCCGGAAATTGCAGGTGAAGACGAGCTGGGACGTGCACGTGACACTCTCTCGAGATGTCCTCGAGTGCTGGAGACACAGCATAAGTGGTCATGGTGTCCCCTAGTACTTTGCACAATTTTATCATCGCCGCTTTATCGTAACATTTCACAAGACATTGTCTTTGAAGCGTGCTCTTTTAGTTTTGGACCTATGCGTTCGAAAACAAAGATGCACTTCATCAAATTTATTTACGCAAAATAGAATGCAATGACGCAGCTTTAAATAACACGTTCATTTGTATTTGCTTATTTGCTACTCATAACGTGTTACTTGACATAATGATAATATTAGCACAAAAATATCTGTAAAATCTAACTCGAATAACTTTAATATACCTGGCAGATGAAAATCGAAAGACAACGTGTCTAGCGTCTATGAAATCGTTGACTTTATACTGAACATCACTGAACATTAAGACGACTTTATTATAGAATCGTAGACTCCGTTATGCGTTCGAAATTTAAATAGTTGGAAACTTTTGCGGCTTTAACGAGCACCCTTCGCAATCTGGCATAAGGGCCCATCAACGAGGCTGACGTAATATAGCTCGCAGCTGCAGTTACGCTAAACTTCCCAGATGATATCCACCCGTTATTATCAACCGTCCCACCGACGGGGCTGATGTACAATAGAACGTGTTACTTTAGAGCACCCTGGACCTAGCCGCTTCTTAATAGAGCTTAACTATTTTAATGAGGGACCGTGCCAGAGATGGTTTCGGAGGTAGAATATCCACATTTTCGGCGACCCCGTCGCCCGTCCGCTTCTCCATTCCTTTACGAGAATACTCAATTTGAGGAGGCAGTTCCGCGTGGCTGCGTGGTGTCAAATTAAGACGGCACGCAAGATGGATAATACTTGATGAGGGCTTTACGATCCTTTAGGAAGATATAGTATCACCTAGGTACAGTATCACTTTACTATATCTTCCTAACTAACTAGATGGAAAGCAATAAGAAACTAACAAGGAAAATGTATGAGCATTGATAATTAACTTGACCATATGATACACATCTTTACTAATTAATTGTTAAGTCATTAATAAATTCTATTACTTATCTTTTAAGATAACAATACTATTATTGAGACACATTAATATATTTCTTTAATCATATATATCATTAATTTTTTTTTTTCGAAATATACTATAATTAGTAATTATTATAATCTATACAGCTACAAAAAAAAAAAGAAAATAACTCTACTAGTGTCACGATGAGAAATAATAATAAAAATAAGAAATAATAGTATACGTTATATGATGAGAACTACTAAACCTAATTTGGAATACCCACTAGAGTTGATGCTCTAACATGCTATCTTTAAAGTCATAAGATTCAGCTTAATGAAAATGACTATAACGTGCATGTTACATAGCGTGTATGTATTATTAGAGAGCGCGAGGGAAGGACGTCAGATGAAAATCGAATCATGCAATTAGGCCTGATTCATTTGCAATCCCGTAGCGTGCGTGCTAATTGCACAAACGGATTCAGCGTCGATATTCGCGCTCATCTTTTGTAAGATACAAGGATTCTGCATAGCGCCTAACAAAAAGTGATCGCTAAAAAAAATTGCAGAATAAAATGACGAAACAACAAAGAATCGTATTTATTCGGGTATTCATAACTGACTCACGTATTCTCCCGTTTTCCGATATTTCGTCATGGGAGAGACAGATCGAATTACCGTGTTAGCGCGTTTAACTCGTCAATTGTAGATTGGCGCACGTAGCATAGAAGCTATAACACATAGTAATTGTTGAATACAGAACTAGGCGTATAATTTGCGAAACTCTTATCATTATTCAAAAATTTTGCAATTCCATTCTTTTTGCTTATGCAAAAAGAAATAAAACCTGAGATACAAACATTCACGATGTCTTAAAATGCATAATCCGAAATATTTTTAGACATTTTTTATATTGTTTTATCAAATCTGTAAATACAATAATATATCAGATTCTGAATATTCTATAAAATCAATTAGTTTATAAGGCTGTTATCTTTACGAGCTCTATCAGATTTTTTAATGATCATTAGTCCACATCAATAGTAATAAAAACCTAAAAATTGGCTCTTTTTAACGCATTGAACCGTGCCTTCCAAAATTTAATTTCACACACAGTTTACTTTATGTAACTTTGGCAGTTGATTTTAAGTAGATAATAATCTTTAATGCATTCGCATAGAATCAACGTAAAATCGATTATCACTTTCCAACATAATGACGATAAAACACGTTTAAAACTTAAAAAATATATATATTTATCATCTTTAAATTTCCAAAATTTGGTAATTAATAAATAACTGCAAATATTTTAAATATCTTTAAAATTTTTAATTATTTTATCTTCTTTTTTTCTTTCTGTTTCTGTATTTATATGGATATAATAATAGCGTGATATGTTTATCCTATTAAGCAATTTTGCTTTCAATAAAATATACAATTTCAGTATATTTAATCCTATACTTATTATATAGATATTAACAGCCATAAATTGTTGTAAATCCGTTAAAAAGCACTGATTGTACGACAATGTTGCAATCACATAGACATCAGAACTATTCCGTTAAAATCTATTTTGATCATGCTCGATGACTGTTGTTTCGAATACATGCGTAAATAAATCCGTTCCGTCACAATTTTTCATGAAATATAGAATAATCATGTTACCATTCGAAATAACCCACTTGGAAAACGTAAATTTGTATTGAATTGCAGACGTGCACCATTAACAAAAAACAATATTACAAATTAAATTTAGTAATGTGCAAATACAAAAGATATATTTGAACTGATAGTTAAAAAAAATGATGCCTATTTAAAGCTTAAAAGACATTTAAAATGGAGGAACAGGATGCGATTTTAAAAAGGGGTCTATATAACATAAAAAAATTTTAAAAACATTAAAAGATATTTAAAAATAGATCATTATGTAAACCAGTGCGCAAAAATCTGAATCAAATTTTATTGCTTTTGTGATAACTCCAAAATCTCTTTATATTAAGTATTAAGATTCCAATAATCATTAATTATTATGTAATTTTTCTTAATAAAGATGTTTCATAAAAATATAGATATAATTTCGCATTGACTATATCTGAGAAAATGCTAGAATAGTCAAATGTTTCATGTACAAATTGAAAATATAAAAAACGTAATCACTTTAAAACTCTGTTAACTAACTATAGAAACTATATCAAACACGACAAGAACTTTAATCATTTTAACTTTTCGATGATAAATTTTTAACATTCTTTTTTTTAATTCCATTTTTCTCGTTTTAACTCGACGATGGCGCGTAAAAGAGGACTTAAGCCAGATCAGCACTTATCAAGGCAGCGCTGCAGCGTAATGCATATTAAATGAATACCTCATCGAAACCAGGACAGCACAGTACGCCAAGAGCAATGTGCACTGGTTCGTTGTTTACAATAACAATAAAAATCTGCGATATTGAATTCGACTAAAACGCACCTTCTGCACTACATCAATATTACCTTTTATGACGACGAGTAAAAAAATATTCGATACGGCACTTCTACTATTTGCATACGTCAGAGCATCGATATGTTCAATCGATATTCCCGGAAATTGAAACAACATCAAATTTGGATAACAAGTCCTTATTTTTTAAAGAATAATAAATCTAACATCTATGTATTTACAAAGAGGAAAAGATAAAAAAAAATTAAAAAGTTTATATTCTATAACTTCAGAAATGTTATTGGTTTCATTTATTACTCTCTCTTGTAGAATTTTATCATTTATTGTTAAATAAAAACTATTATTATTAGTATTATATTATTCGACGCTATCTTTGTTCGGCATCATAATATTATCTTGTCATATTACATATAATAAAATGTGACGAAATTAATCTTGTTTAATGTCAAATTAATTGTTTGTTATTAATTAACAAATGTATTTGTTTAAAAATACACACGACTAATAATATTAAAAACGTAAATGTATATATAATATGTATATATAATTAGCAAAAGAAAACTAGAAATTACTCGTTTAAATGTATTGTGTCTGTATACAGTTATTGTAAAACCGCCTTTATCAAACACAGCAGATAATATAATTTTATAATTACTACTAATGGTTTACTACTAATTTATTAAAATAATAAAGCATTGTGTTTAATTTTTTTTAATTTTATATATGTATATATATGTGCGTATATATACACACACATATATATATGGCCATATCTTTTTAAATTATTTAAACAAATTATACTAAACATTATTTTGATATGTGTCATAGAAATAAATATTATTATATGCGCCAGAAACATCATGAAACGAAAGATAATTTTTTTTTATGTTAAATCAATTAAACAGAGATATTGCGCGTTGAACTGTAACAGACAATTATAAATTCCTGTGCAATTTACACAAATTATAAATACTCATTAACGATAGGGATTTTGCTCGATATATAAATCGTATTATAAATTATTAAACCTTTGATCTCATATTTTTACAAATATATAAATATACATATAATATTGCACGTAATCAACGATGTTATCAACCATGCAAAATCAAGACTAATCCATAATTATTTATATCTATGCTGTAATTGAATCACAGCATTACCAAGTTTTTTACTCGGGATAAAATTAAAAACTTGGACGGCTTTATAAAACTAATTTCTCTTTCTTAAGAACATACACATAAGTAATGTGCTAAAACTTAATAATCCAATCAATCAAGCAGTTTCTGAGAGAAACATATAGTTATATGAATATGAATATATGTACAGAACAAGCGCATATTAATATTGCAAGCGCATTTATCTTTTTGTAGCTATACATAATTCTCCATTAATAATTACATACCGCTATAACAGCTCTCTTTTACTCCTCTCTTCATTCCCTTTACCTCCCCCCCCCCCTCTCTCTCTCTCTCTATCACTAATATATTAATAGTACGGCCGATCAAACGCGCATCCAATCTCATTATGACACGTAATTCACAAGCGAATTACCAAAGCCTGCCAAGAGAGAAAATTCATCACGACATTCAAATCACGAAAAAAAGCGCCACACGGCAAATTGAATTACTTCATATACATGTATCTCTTGGAGGATTGCTCGACAAAAAATCGCGCATAAAAAAAATTGTACCAGGCAAATCCCGAGGCATCAAAATCTCACGGAGAATATATCCAGAGACATTCTGTATATATTTTAAATGTCACGCATATTAGGTTTCCCTCATGCCGTTACGAAATTTATCATGCAGAAGTTTAAAGCTGCTTTTCAATTTTCCCAATACGTCGCGTCTCATGTCCAAGAGATAATATTTATAATGATAATTGTAATGAAATATGGATACCAAAAGAGAACAAAATAAACGACACACTACAACATGTATCTTTATCAATAATAATTACACGGTCTTAATTTAAACAATTTGCATATATACCAACCTTATGTACAATGATACCCATTCCTCCCTCCTGAAATAATAAAAACATTTAGTTAATAATTAATGGATATTATTACAGCTACTTACAATAATAAATATACTCATTACAGAACTTGCATTATTCTATCTAAACATTTAATATTTCAAACTGTCCGATAGTAATGTATTTTCAAAGTTGTTAGAGGTAGCGAAGCACTTCTATAAAATAAATAAGCAATCAATGATGAAAATAAATAAAATTAACATTATTGTCATTTTACGCCAATAATTGGCTGCCTATAAAATAAGACCATAAATGTAATTATACTCGGTTAAAGCGCGTCGCAACGAGGCATAAAAGTGAGGAACACACTCTCGGCACAAGCCGCAGTTTTTCCGCGCATCCTGTATGACAGGCGACGTAGCTTCGTGTCGGAATTTATGTGGAGAACATGCATCCGCCTGAATTCATCGTATAAGGGCTTACTCGTGCGATATGTCACACCAATACCAACCGCCACGCGGATGTGTGAGCGTACATAGGTGAAATCGTAGATGTGAGCGCATCGGTTTTGCATTTTTCAAGCCGATAATTTATCAATCTTGTCCACCCCGATTCCACCCCAAATCCTATTCTCTAGCTGGCACGGCGGCGGAACGGCGAGGGTGAAGAGGAAAGGCCGGTCTACGATCGGTCGTTTCTGGCAGGGAAATAATGAGCCTCTTTAAAGACCGGAAGTTTTCATTCGCGCGAGCTTGGAAAATCGATTTTCGCACTTTGTCGAACGCGCTATTCGCATCGTCATGCATCAGAAAGCAGCCGTACGCCCGATTTTACCCATAAGAGTATATTGTTGTCAAAATATCATGGGTACAACGATAATAAGCGTAACACAATTGCACGAAAATTTTGTGAAGCTCGTTTTATTACTTGCCTAAATTTTAAATTAATATTTCTTGTTTTAATTGTAAAATCTATTTGAAGAGCTAATTAAATCAGACGATTGAGATCTCTGTTTTTCATTGTTACAAGCGTATCTAGATTAATTGGCATTGATTAATTTAATATCTTGCTTCCAATTGTATTATATAATTTACTATTATATTTTACCGTGCAATCATTGGTTACAAATATACAGTTCACACATTCTACCATAAGATACAACTTTCAATAAAATGTTCGCTGGTTACGCGAAAAAGAAAGTATGCTTTTATATTAACTTTAATTTCTTTAATCCATTCAACACGAGAGATAGGAATGGAAACGAAAGTTTATCGATACAAAATAACTAGGTATCTCTGCTTATTGAGAAAAAATACGGCAATCCATTCAAAGACAATGTTTCAGAGAGGCAAGAGATTTATTCTCTACTCTGATTCGACTGAATTTCTAACAATAAACTAAAATAAAAGTCATATTAGTGACTATAAACAAGATTGTACTTTTTGAAACCTATATAAATAAACAACATAAATAAGAAAACAAATATATGAAAAGAATGATGTAAAAATAATTATGACATTAAAAATAAAATATAGATTTACAAAAACTTATACCCATCTTATTTAACATAATTTATTTGTTTTTACATAAGAAGATGAATCATCATTTATCGTTCGTTTTATAGCCTCTCCATTATGAAAAGCTGAGCAAGCTTCTACGAATCATTATTTAACTTCACTTTTACCTTATTCAGCGAAAAAAAAACGAAGATGAGACAAATGTCTTTTCCAGCTGAAATAAGGGAACGGACATTGGTTTTGTAAAGATCTAATCCACAAAAATGCATTTTGCATGTTCAAAATATATTTGCAATAAATTAATAAATCTTATTTAGTAATATTAATAATTCACCTTTCGATAAGCTAATAAATAATAAGAGTTTTTCAATTCCTTTATTATAAAGTGTATCTAGTTCCTGAAAAAAATCGAAATAAAAAATTGTTAATATTTATTTTTGTTTATATATAATATTTTATTTATAACTTTTTTTATCATATATTGCACACATAAGAATGTGTTATCTTTTATATATATATATATATATATATACAATACTTCGAAACTATTGTCATGTATGAACGAATAAAACCCGTAACTTCTGCCGCATACACGTAATGGGAAAAACTAGCTTGAATATAAGTTATGAGATTTGAGAGAACAATATTGGAAAGCGTATGAAGTTATATGCCTTTCTATTTTTTAATTCAAAGTCACGGTTCTCTTCCCGCTATTTCAGAGACACGAATTCATAACTTTTTTCATATCTAACTTTTACGCAAATTATGCAAAATATATTTCAAAAAAGAACAAATATTTTCTATTTACAACGCAAATGTCAAATATAAATATCTCTTATTTATGTCATTTATTTTTTGCCTTGCTTTTTATAAATCAATCTGTTTATATAATCGAAATCGTTTTCATCTTCTAATCATATAAAATATAATGCAAAGTATCGATAGTCCCAACACCAAGCGTGTTATATTCTGAATTCAATAAGGAAAATTCACCTCGCTCGTGGAATCGAAAATTATATACGTCCTCATACACGTCTTGAGAGTTTCCTAGAAATTCTCAATTGCTTTCACGAAACTTTAAAGAGGTATGCAAGTTTGAACCGTTTTTCATAGTTAGGAGATCGCGGCTGTATATGTCAGACTTTCAAGTAGCAAAGAAGTGGTTACAGTCGGACGTATACAAAACGATGGTAGTAGTGCAAGCATGTACAGTCAGCCAGCATTGCGCATTCCTCTATACGACTGCCTGTTCGATAAGTTTCGATCTTATAATATTTTTATTACAAAAATTATCTAAAAATCTTTACCTTTAAAAATTATTTTAATAAATTCGATTATACGGAAAATATAATAAATGATATGATATCTCTAAAAGAATTATCTCTAAAAAGTTCCCACTAAACGATAAAAATGTTATCATGACGAAGGCAATTCGTATCCGCAAACTAATGAAACTGAAATAACGAAATGCGATGTACGTCAAATGAAACCAATTTTATCCTTTATAATGACGGCTCGAGCTCCCACATATCAATGTACGCGAACGGATTCAATAGAAGAAACTTCTATCATTAGATTATTGCGGAATATTTCGTTTGGAAATTAAACTTTCAATGAACACCGACCAGCGAATGCATGTGAATTTCTCTCTGACGCTAGTGAAATGAGGAGAATTTTACTAATAATGACATAATCGTTATACTGCGTCGCTAATGAATCGCTCAGCACAAAATCACCATGTCCACTGAAGCACAGAATTCATTCAGAACTTTTTCAACTTCGAACTTAATTCAAAGCGAGAGGTGCGATAAGAAATTTATTCAGAAGCTGATGAGGTATTTCGTGCGGATTTTTCTTCCAACGCGTTCAACTCGATCGCCGGACAGAGAAAAATGCCCATCGGAGGAACGAACTCCGATAATTCATCCAGATGAAGAAAGCAATTAGCAAAACGCAATTAGCGCATCGTCTGTGTTCATTTAATTTACCATTCCTTTGTGCTATATATTCTCTTCAACGTTGACGTCATACAAACACTTGCAACATTTATTAATTTTATACCGCATATAAACTGATGATTGTTTAGAATAAATATAGTAAAAACAAATAAACAATTAAATATTTATTGTTTTCAATCTTGATCAAATTCGGTAGATTACAACTCTTGCAAAATTTTCCAATATAATTAGGTTATACATTTAGATCCATAAGGAATCGAAAGCAAAAATCAATCGTATTGAAGAATTTTACAACAGTTGCAAAACTGCACTTTCCCTGTTGAACACAGCCAATAAAAATCTAACAAAAGCATGCATCATCATATTTAAGATATAAACAGTAAATATCAAGAATAAAAGGATCAGATTTACATAAAATCCTTTCGTAAGGATAAGAATAAAAATCTGACATTATTGAAAAGGTGAGAGATTTATGATTCAAGGATGAAACAAAACGATGGTGGGACTAAAGCGCGATTCAAAGAATGAAGCTGGGAAACTTGTAATAGCGAAGGAAGACAAACTACAGCTCAGAAAGTTGCGAGAGTTCTAAAACTTCGTAGAAATAGATGCATGACCAATGTCTAGCAATGTTACGGAAACGAGACCGTTGTATTGCACCAAGGGCCAGACAAGTTGTACGAGACAGAAGTTATTACACCCAGGAGGAGTAGGGCACATTAGGATCAAAATCACAAATCCTTGCGCACGTGACTTGCCTGCAAAACTTCTGATCATTCCGGCGCCAGAACTTGCGGCCGATAAAAATATATCATTTGCCATTGTACTTCATCGACATTTCGACAAAAAAGAAAAAGAAACGTACGTGTGTGGTGATGAGGAACGCTTCTAACGTGACTGGGCGCGAAACAATCACCATTTAGAAATTCCGTAATTGTTGCCACATATTTCTATTCATACGCGCTTTTTATATTCCTATATTTCCTACTATTTCAAACAAAACTGAATTGTTTCCACTGTCACTAATAACCTCGATTCTCGCACCTTCATCAGGCACCCTTTTTATACGATGCAAATCGCTTTTTTGTTCGCAAGTTAGAGAGAGTAAAGAGGAAATTGCTCGTGACCTCCTGAAAGGACCTTCGCGTTGGCGTAGGATGAAGGTACACAATGAAGCCTGGCCCTTTGTTGCAACGATGATAATAATATTTGTCCAAGCATAATTCGGGAAATATTCAGGACTTCATTTAAGACAGTATCGCCGCGTCGCAGAATATTCTTTGAAGGATTCACGAGCCCTTGGAAAATTTATTCCATCTGTTTCATCTTCTTCTTCTTCTTCTTCTTATAAAACTGCGCGACGGCATTTATACGTTACAAAACTGTAACTGCAACTTTATCGTATTGAAAAGTTTTGCGATATTATACGAGAAAAATATACCTCTCTTAAATCAAATAAAGTCATTATGTACACATAGGTCAATTTGTATTTTAATATCTCAATTTATATTAAGAATACAAGAAATGTATTACACCTTCGATATAGTTTAATTTATCAACAATACAATAAAATGTAATTGTTTCTTACATATTTAACATTCCAGCGATAAATTAAAAAATTTTTCAATTATAAATGTAAAATATTTTCTGCTACACACACAAAATGAAATAAGTATAAAAAATATTTTGACATTATATATTTTAAACATAAAATACATATTAAATTTAATTTATATTTATCTTGAACAATATTCTTTATAAGTCATAGTATCAGTAAAGTGTATTTATATGAAAATAAAAAAGAAATAAAGGGCGATCTTCACCTAAGCTGTAATAAACTAACAAATTGCTGATCATTATTCTTTGAGCCGCTATTCTAACCCGGCACAGCACTATCATTTTTCTGTTCTGTCAAGTTTTCTTGCTGTCCCCTAAACGATATTCTCCAGACGTTCATGTCGATGTGAACATTTGTCACCGGACGCGTCACGTCCGACAAATTATCACTGTCAAACTGCACTTTAATCAAAATCCTAATATTTTAAAATGCTTTTCTCATTAAAAGTATGGAATAAAACAGCCTTAAAGTAATACTGAGAAATAGAGAGATAGCTAATACAGTCTGAAGAATTCAATTGATTCGAGTTCTATATACTCTCATAGTATCGATGTTAATTCAATTTCTGTTAAAGTAAGAGTTTTGAACAACTCGAAGAATTTTCCGATATTAGAACGAGCAAGTTAAACAGCATTAGCAGAGAATAAAAATGAAATAATCTCTAATTATTTGAAAGATACCTTACTATAATTCATTGCAGTTGTAAACAAGCGGGGTCTAATGTAAAGGAAAACGTGCAGAAATATTTCGATATTTAATTATAAAATATAATCTAATCATAAACTTTATGAAAGAACTTATTTAATGGAACAGAAAGCGAAATCGATGAAACGCAAAGCAAAAGAAAAAATAACACGCGACGAGAAAAACTGGCGCGGTCGTGCATCAATGAGAAAATTGAATACCCCATCGAAGCACACAACAGACACAAATTTATGGGGCGTTCCACTTTTAGGAACGACAACCAGACACCAACACGCGCAATCGTTAATCGATCGCTATGATTGTACAGAGAAAAAAGAGCTATCAAGTGACCATTATCCACGTTTTCTATTACCAAAGCCGGTTTCCCTTTTATCTATATCATCATTTCACCCTTTCTCTTTATATGTGATGCGAATAAAATTCTGACACCACTCATCTCAAATTAACTGCAATTAGCTATAATCGTGCATTATTATTATTATATATTTCTACTAAAAAAATATGTACATGTAAAAATAAAATTATATTATATATATATATTACTTTTTATTTTGTGTGTGTATATACATATATATAATTATATACATTACATTTTTATTATATATATTCATTATTATGTGCGTATGCATATATATTCTTTAAATGACCAAAATGAAAATCAGCCAAAAAACCGTACAAAATAATTGTGATTATCAAAAATATATTAAAAAATGACGATAATCTTTAGAAAGTTCAGCACGGTTGTGACACGCACTAAGTTTGAAAAGTAAGAAAGATAATCCCTAGCATAAGACTTTCCAAGTTTCGTCGGCAAAAATTAAGGATGAGAAGCTACTACTATAGGTACCATCTGGTCTTGACGTCTCATCAATGTACAGTAAGTGAGAAGAGGGTAGGTAAGGAAAGGGGATGGGTAGGAGCTTAACATTAGGTCTTCTCCGGTTCTGTTAGTAATGGCGATGCTAGTAGGAAGAGAGAGAGAGAGAGAGAGAGAGAGAGCACGAGAGAGTGAGATCAACTAGCTCCTAAGTCAGGATATGCAGAGATTCTAGGAACGTACCAACGAGATTTCCTAGCTTTCCTTACAACTAAGGTTGTCGTGTGATTTATACGAAAACGATTTTGCGTCTGGCGGCACAGGTAATCGCACGATGATTGCCGCTTGTAATTGATTAGCGATTACCCATGTCACTTAATCCCTCCATCTTCCCACGAAAGTGATGGCTCGATTGTTGGCAACATTATCGATATCTCTCGGGCAATGCATCAATCAAAATCGAGATGAGAGTGCGGATGGATGATCAAAATAATGTTTCATTGATAAATCGTTTCCTCGTTTTCAAAACAATGATTCACCATAATGTACTAGTTTTAACGTCATTTATAATTCTACCGTTGTCATAAATTTTTGCACTCTTATATTTTAAATAGCCTTATATTTTACATAATCATTATTAAGTAAATAACGTATAAAAGTATAATAATTATATAATAATTGTAGTATTTGTAGATATTTATAAATAATTTTTTTTATAATATTTGTAATGTATAATATATAGTTTCAAAATAAATAACTTAAAAATCCATTAACATCATCCATATCTAAATCTTTAATTTTAGATTGTTCTAGCATTCAGATATTCGAAAATTTGGAATAATACGTACTTTAAAACATTGTAATTTATCATTTGTAACTTATCGTGTAATAAAAAAAAGATTAGTACGAAATATTTCAAAATTTTCAGTTATTTCTAAAATATAAAACATATAGAAGAACTCACTACGATCCGCAAACGACTTTAAAAACTGTTCCGTAAATACATTACACCGGCTTGTTCCTTTTGGAACATTTCCCGCGGGCATTTAGATGAAATACATCACACTTTCCATGATCGATGTGCATATATATGCCCGTAGTTATGCCGACGAGCGGCGTTTCCTGGAAGCAATCTTCGCAGCCTGATTTTATATCGCGAGAAGTGCTCCAATACAGTTTCATGCAATCCGCGATACGTTCGACATTTTGAATCGGTAGATGAACGCTGGCGCGATCGCAGCAACGTGTTACTGCGGAACAATGAAAGCGATTTACGACGCTATCGCCGCAAGGTGCTACAACGCGATAGAACTATTGTTACGGCAAGTAAAAGAGTACGACCTGGCTTAGACATGTGTAATTTCGGATCAAAGTGACGAAAGTAAGCCTCGAAAGTCCTGCTCTTTATATGTACGTGTTAAAGGATATATAATAGCTGATACAATGTTTTTGAAAGAAAAACCAATTGTTGACATTTCAGAACGATGGTGTCACGTCTCATGATATCTTTTCCAGTGCATTATCTATTTTAAATGTCTCTTCTCTGCAAACTCATATTACTTAAAATATTTCCATTTTTTTCTTCATATCTTGACAACTCGCAGCTCATAATTTTATACACGAATATCGGTAAATGTAAAAAAAAATTGCATAAAAAAAATTGCGAGCAAAATATTCTGTTAATATTAAGAATCATATTTTGTCAAAAGTTTTAATTATTGATCCATGATATGATAAAAGAAAAGCACACTCTTTGCATAAAAATGAAAAATAACGAGCGAGGTAGCGCATTTTGTGCGGCGCTATCCCCTTAGAAGAAGTTCCCGGCATTATCCCACTCATAATTTCGTAGGCAGCTTACACAAGCTTAACTCAACCCCTATCTCACCTCTGTCCACCCTCCAGCCGCCACCACCCACCCACGGTTCCTCCAGCATTTCCGAGCTTGCAAGCTCGCAAGCTGCCCCCTCATAAACTTAACATAAGGGTTAAGTCTTAGTAGTGCCCTCAGCTTTGCTCCTTTCCTTCCTTTTGTAGCCCATCTACCCCATGCTCCCTTACCTACATCAAAGGGTAAACTTTCAGCTTGTTATCTGAAACTGCTCAGAAGCCCA
Organism: Trachymyrmex cornetzi; assembly: GCF_001594075.2. Classification (NCBI taxonomy): domain Eukaryota; kingdom Metazoa; phylum Arthropoda; class Insecta; order Hymenoptera; family Formicidae; genus Trachymyrmex; species Trachymyrmex cornetzi. Next base: position 1,486,051 of record NW_017295784.1, read on the forward strand.
TGTGTAATTACCTCTTTGAATATTTTCTTTTTAAAGACTGCCTGATTACGCGCTATCCTGAATCGTTTCGCGCTTCGTTTGTCAGGCGAAATTATCTCTTTCCAGTAAAAAAAAAAAATCCTAAAACTGATTAAACCAGCACAATATTGTAATTAAGTTTAATTTTATCCAGTTTGCTTTACTATTTAAGCAATCGGATATGGTCAAGAAATGCAAATTTTTTAAAGCGTCATAGATAAATGAAAAGAATATCTTCCATTCGTTCATCCAATAATTATAAGCTGTATCAAAATTGAGAGAATCAGAGTACTACGAGATCATTGGGACAGTGTCGCGAACGGAAACAGAAAGCCGTAATTATGCGCATTTAATTATCGTTAAAAGTAACGACCAACATAAATTCGTCTTGCAGTCTAGAGACAAAGAAGCGACCGGAAGGGCGCAAAGCTCGCACGTTTCTAAACCGAAAGTCGCGACATACAAGCCACTCAAGGAAATTGCCACGTGGCCGAGTTCCTCAACAAGGAGCGGAGAAACATGAGAATCCTCAAAAGGACTGCGTCATACTACGAGAAGACTTTGATGCACGAGCGTGAACCACCAAAAGAACAAGGGGAAAGGTCAAAAGCGAAACATTATTTCTCTGCTGTCACAACAAAGTAGGATTTGCCGTTAGTGTATGTGTGTGTACATATATATACATACAAATATATATTATTACTTGCTATACAACTGCGCAAAATTACGTTCCCGCTATACGAGACTTCAAATCCATTTATGTCTCTTGACACAGTAGGGAGAATGACATTTCGAACTAAATATTCTTCTAACCCAGTAATAGTGTTTATCAAACACGTGTTTGTGCACGATTTCACATTCTAAAGACATCCTAAAGTTATTTATCTTAATATAGATAAAACCGACACATCCGTTAACACGCACGCTTACAAAAAGGTTACATCTATCAAAGTAACAAACTCGACGTGCAGCCTGAAAAAGGCTTTTAAATCGTATAAGAAAATAGCGTTAAAAACTTTGTGCTGCACGAGAGTGGTGGATGGACGGTTACGTGACTGACTGTCAGGCGGTTTGTGTAAGGGGATTTCATCACCGCAATATTCCCTGGTGATCGTTAATTCGACAAATTATTCATCGTGGCGGAAATGAAACGCCGAGCCGAATCGACACAACTTCGCTAATAAGTTAACTAGCAATCGCTCAACCGCCTCTTGCGCCGGTGAAGTTCTAATTGAATCGCTTGCACTCGTCATCGTCGCGAGGAGCCCTGATACCGCACGATGATCCTTCGCCTCCGGCGCGGCGTGATCGGCAACGACATTTTGAGTGAATTTTCCGACTGAAGATGCGCGTCATATCCGCGCAGCAGCCTGTTGTTTTCCCAGAGTGAAACGCAACGTATATCTCCGCTCGCCCCGCGGGCTCACCACCGTACGCGTATTCACGTTGATATAATGCACGCCATGCGCGCTCCGATGTAGAAAGCCAGCGGAAGAGAGGACGGCAGGGAGAGAACGGGCGGGAAGAGGGAGGATGCGGGGGTGGAAAGAGGGACCATAGGTGAATCCCGCAAAATTGCAATTCCAGACGAAATGGAGTTCTGGTATTTTATCCGGCGTATGCACCTTGCGAATTCGAACGGGAAACGCACGCATGGTATGCAAGCTCGTCCGTCCATCACCAGTAGAAGGCTCGCGCATGTATGTATATATACGTCCGGAAAAATTGTAAATAATGGCACTCAGGTGTGGCACTATAACGCGTCGCTGTCCAAAGCGTATAAACATCTCGTTTCAATAATGCCGCAGGAAAATTGACACTGTTAATATTTTATTCATCCTGTCTTCCTCCGCGTGCGAAGCACAAACTCAAAATACTCGGCGTATCATGTATGCTTTGTACTTAAATATTGAGAATTTCGTACGGTGGACGTGCACGCAGATGCGTTTAGTGAAATGGTATTTTTATTTGCCCACTATATAAAAACTGACTTCTTTTTTCTCTCTTGCAAGCATATTAGAAAGAAAATGCATTTACAATTAATTATAATATCAATCTTAAAAGACTTGATGTAACGTACTATGAATATATGCATGCATCTCTATTGATTTAAAGCTTAATAACCAATTTAAATATTTATATTGCTAGTTTATATGCGCTCAATTGCGCCTGGTATTCTTATTTACATTAAACTTTTTTTATTGACATACGCACATACATGCATAAATACGAGACTTATAAACGTGACCCACAGATTAATCGCATATAGGTAGATCATATGCCTTCAAACACGCCCATATCCTCCTCGTATGGACCCTCGAGGCTTTGCCATAGCTGGGATCGTAATTGCTCGAGGAGGGATTCGCTACACCCTCTCATGGTAAGGGGCTCTATCTCGTGCAATGGGCTAAACGTAACCATGATTTACGACTTTGTGGTCGATAAGGACCGCTATGAATGCGAGAACATTGGCTGTATAATGTTTTCCAGGCTGATGGTACTCCAGTACGGAAAACCATTTATCGCCCTTGTATCTACAAGATTCTGTACATTACACGCAAAAACATTTAAGAGCTGATTCACAGGCGACAAAAGGGTTTCTTGGGAAGTCGCTCAATAATTAAATCTTGAAACATTGCAAGACGTAATTAAAATGTTACTACCGAGTTTAAAATAAGTACAAGTGAGTCTAAGATAATAAATTGTTAACGCGTGCCATTCAAACCTGAACTACATATATATGAATTGATTTTATATTTACTTATCGAAAATTGCTGTAATATTTAATTTTCGAATGTGATTCAAAATTTAGAAACCTGAAGTAAGAAAACATTAATTATAAGATTTTTTGCGAGAGAAAACCTTTTTTTGGCATAAGATATTACGAAAACAGTCAATATGCATATTTATACATCACATGCATATTTCAATATTGTATTTTTTACGTATGCATCTAAGCGAACCAATATAACACATTGAGTCCTCGTTATGCACTTTATTTCACGGCGGAAAAAGTCGCAAACGTTTTCTCCTCGTAAGTAGCAATTTGCATAAATGGACCGAAATATATTCTCCATTCGTTCCCGTGAACTATGAGATTTGTCAGCCCCGATAGCTCGCGCCGACTTTTCAGCAACGCGATAATGCTACATTATTGACGCGGCCGGAATTCGGGAGTAATTCTGAGACGTATGCGCTTCATCCCGCTACACGTATCTGCGAGAATGCATCTCAATGTACTTCTGAAAATGGGGATTTGACGCATTTTAGATGTATGGAGTGTGATGGATGGTCGTTTATGGGTATTTTCCTCTAAAAGACGATTAAGAGGTGCTTAGAGGCTTGTGCAAGTGAGAATTGTAGCTACAGTCAAAGTACCTAGTCGGAATTATAACAGGTATATATTCCGTCTTACTGAAAAGAACAGACAAAAGTGTTGATATATAAGAAACAAAGAAAATCTCCATTATATTTTCTTGTATCCTAACATTCCAGTTTCTAACAATAAATTTATTTGTCTCATTTGCTTTCTTATAGTTTCATGCATGGAAAGAACGAATTTTGCTAAAATATCTAAAAATTTATATAAACACAGAGATGAACAATTTTGTTGGGCCATCAAAATAATATGTAGGCAACTCAAGCATGAGTGATGCTGTAAAAAGTTTTAACATTCTCGCAACCAGTTTAAGCGTTCTATATAATTCTGACAGTTTAACGAAATTATTTTTAGATCTACGTCTTGTTAAATTTATAGATATTTCAACAAAACCGTCCTTTCCATGCATAATTCCTGTTTGCAAAATGATTAATTAAAGTAGTTTTAAATTTCTGTAAGATCGTATATATAGCAACAGTCTCCAGAAATCGTAGTCGCCAGGAATTGTAAGAAATTAATTTCACACAGTTTTCTGTGAAACGAATACCTCACGGAAATTGATGGAAGCAGAACGAAAGTTAATAAGGCGCGAACGATTCGGTCGAGAGAAGACAGAGCACTGTGGTTTATTTGGGTCGTTGACGAATGCCATATACGTGACTTTCTATTATCCCTCGTATATTCTCTGTCACCCCTTACACCTACCAATCCCGACACTTTAACTACCTAAACTACGGCAACTACAGCGAATTCTACATCTTAACATAGCAGATGCATCCGTCTTTCAACCGATTAAATAACTATAATAACTCGAATTCTCTACAGTGATTCAGAGAACAGTTGTTCTTGCGTAAATTTCATACAAGAATAATTATTATTATTTTTCAGTATTTTGATTCTTTTAAGATAATTATTGTGCAATCATATATACATCGCTATATGATTAAATATATTAACTCAACATATATATAATAATTATGTTTCCTCAATTTTCAGAAATATTTAAAGAAGCAAGAACAAAGTATGAAGAACGGTCTGTGACAATCGCTTTCTTGAATAAAGGAAATAATATCGGAACGAGTTATCTCGGAAGTGGCTCGGAGAGCGTTTAAAGGATTGGGTCTCAGAGCAATAATTGAATCTCTCCGCTCGTTCTCGTATCTGGCAAGGTATCATGAGATCGGGAGGACGATGAGATAAGAATCGCTATGTCAGTAGGAAAAGAAAATGAGGGGTGCGCACTAACGTATCTGCCAACCGGCACCGCCCTTCGCTCAAATACGACCGCGCGACCAGTTAAGAATATTTTACCGTGGAATATTCGCGCGCAAAGATCAGTAGGGTTCCTGCAGGAATTCTCCTGACATAGCAGATTTCGCGAAAGTCCGCCCATGTCGCCCGCTCACTGTGTGAGCATTTTTCTTTCTTATCTTTTGAGTTCTCATTGCCGTCGCATCTCTACTACGACAGACACGTGCCAAGTGAAATGAAGAAATAAAAATTCGGGACAGTTTGCGAAAAATTAATCTTAAACATCCAGACAAGAGATGATAGAAATTGATGAGAAATGGAAGCTAACTCTAACAAAGCATTAATAATTTTGTTTTTTTTTATAAGTAACAAAGTAAGATAATATAGAAAAAAATCATAAAAATCGTAAAGAATTAAAGATTAATAAGAAAGAATTGAACAATTAATAAGAATTTATAAATAATATGACACATTATGAAGATTCTTCAATTTTAGCTTATGTCAGGAGACACGGTAGTATCTCGACGCTAAGATCACGTGCACGCCGCAAATATATAATAACAACTTGGGTATTTCAAGCACCGTCGAAATGCAAAAATAGGTCAAACAGAGTAATCCTAAGAGTGCATTCATTAGCAGCCAATTATTTTCATACAGTTCATTGGAAAATCTGGTGTAATTTTAAGTATTCTTTTAATAGATAATCATGTGCCTATGTATTATATTTAAATAACCATAACAAAAAACTATTTTAACCTACTTTATTTATTTCAAATTTTCAAAATATAAATTACGAAAGTTATATAAAATACAAACTAAAACCTTTTTTTCACACATACTTTCTACACATATAGTACGTGCACACATATGTTACTATAAAATGTCTAGAAATATGAAAGGTTGATAAAGCTTGGACAAAAAGCAAGCCTCAATGTCCCACATTACCAGGCAAGGACTACTACCGGTTTCAAAAGTCTCGGCTCCGATCTATACTCGGCCATCGATCTTGCTCTAATAGATGAGCAAGGACGGAAAGTCGATTTGTTCGGTCGAGTAGCGATGTGTTTTATTTGTCGCGGTGAGACGTCGTCGAGCCGGGGAAATGTAGAGTTATTACATCCCGACGGAGGAAGAGGGCCGTTTTCAAGCCAGGCGACGAAGACCGGACGAAAAATGGAGTGAACGGAAGTAGTGACTGACGAATGCGATTCGCCACGAAAAGCGGCACACTCGTTTTAGGAGAAGTTATATTGCTAACTATAGCTTCTCTCCAAAGAGGCTATCATCCCGAACTATCCTTCATATGCATGCTGCATAGGAATCGATATTTACTTATGTCATCGCACAAACGAAATTACAAAGACAGCGGATCCGAGCAATGTCGTTCTGCTCGTTCAACAATACCAGTAAAACTGTCTGCAAGTGTATATACAGCATACTTCAAAAATTCAATGCTGCGTCACGAAGTAAAGTCGTGATGGAAAGATATCAATAAAGTATTGCATAATGCACAAGAAAAATGCTACACCCTTGAAAAATGTAATTTATCGAACTTCTGGCACCATATCATCAACATGTATATATGAATGAAGCGCCAAAACGCGTATCCATTGAATTTATTTTACTTTTCATGATGCACTATTTTACCCTTTTTTTTTTGTATTTCTATTTCACGAAATATTGCGATTTAAGGTAAAGATAGCTCCGTTCCTGAAGCTTCACATTTATCATCTCTTTCGTTTGCTATTTTTCTGTCGTCCGTAGTGTGTGAAATATAGGTGCTATTATTTGTTGAATTATTTGTTCTGTATGTCCGTAGGTATTTATTTTTAATATTTCTATATTTCTCTTCTCCCTCTTCTTTTCTCTTTGACGTTTTGTTATATGTTTTAATTATCTAAATTTTATATAATATTTGATTTTACCATTTACCTATAACGTGAAAATATTATAATTTTTCTATAAAATGAAGAAATTACATGTTGTTATACATTGATTATCATTCCATGATTCTATCTTAAGTTTCTATTAATGATATATATCTATTATACTTCATTTGTGTGTACTGTGTGTATATGTGATATTGTGTGTAATGACATTTAGTAGATTAAGCTGTACATAAAATTATGAGGTTATTCAACGAATAATTTTTTTTTTACCATTTTTACAAACTTGGCATAAAATTCTGCGCAGACATATTTCAGCACTTTGCGAGACTCTTAAATTTATGAACGGTTAACGTACAAAAAAGTCGAGATAGTTAACTTCTCTACAAAACTTCAGATTTAAACATTAATTTTTAATAAAACTGTCAGAAAGTATCCGTGTTAAAGAAATAAAGCTTTTCAAGTTTCTTGTTGAATTATTTAAACGTTATTAATATTTAATCCTAAACATCGGGCAGATTTCCAAATGGTTCTAAAGGCGAACTTAAATCAAATCATCGAACCAACGAAATAAAAGCAGCCATCTATGATGTTTTCAATGTACACAAGATAGATAAAATCCAAAAGCGAGTAATATTTAGAGTTGATTTTGCGTGAATACGAACCAATGTTTTTCTATCGATTCAACCGTTTAAATCTTTATGGAGACACTCTGACCGATGGTTCATAAAAATTCATTTGCTCACCATACACGTGATCGCAGAATAAATCACGAAGAAACATCGTGTACCAAACCCACCGCGAAATCCGCAGGGTATTATCAAATCAGAGAGTTCTTCCTCGGTCTTCCCTTTTTCACTCAGCAGGCTTAAGAGAATTTAGGAGGCGGGTGCCTTTCTCCTGTGCGAGCGTGGGACTATATATTACGATGTGCCGTAATCGAACGCGTTGTTTTCCTCTTCTTTCTCTTAAATGCTTCCCCATACGTATTCGTAGCACGTCGTTTCAAGCAAATCGAGATATCTCGAGAATTACATGTTTATATAAGAAAACGCACAAAACTAAGCAAAAAGTGCATATTTAAAATCTATGCAAAACGTAAAATTTCAAATATAAATCGACGTATCTTTTCACTAGAAATTTAAAAGACTAGAAAACGATTTAATTTCTCTTTAAAATTTGCGATAAATTTTCGATTGTTATATCGAAATTACATGGAAAAGATAAAAAACAATTTCAACTTTTCCAAGGGCAACGGTGCACGCAAACCCCGATTTGTACTCTGTATGTACGGGGAACGTCTCTTCAACCAGATCCATTTTCCCACTATACCATCCTCAACGAGCACGCATTGTACTCCCTCGTATTCGGTGTTCGTACCCTTTTAGTGAATACGCCATTTCATTCAGGTGTATGTGTGTCGATCCATGATCACCTACGCGTTCGCATGTGGTCGTTTGCGGGGATGAGAGAGAAAGGGACGCAGGCGACAGTGCTAACCAGTGTTCAGGGTGGAACGTGGCCATTGGCGGTTGGTACAGCGGGGAGATGTGAGGGTGGTTTGGGTCGAAAGGACGTGCCTGCTCCTCCACCTTTTTCCACCTCCGGCTTTATTTTTCTCCGTTTCACCGCGACACTGTCTTTGTCCTCCAGCGAGCTTCCTCCCGGCGGACTAAAGGGGAAATGCGGAAATGTGCCGAGACTTTAACTTCATTATTCTGGAACGCTTTAATTTCGGTCGACTGTCTCGTACCAGAAGGGGAAAAGGAAACAAGAGATATCGAGAGTAAACGACTGAAATAAGGGCGATATACATGCAGCAACAACTATAAGAGAATACATGTAAATGTTATGTAATTTTACCAAAATTCTGCAACATAGTAAATTTAAACAATAGAAATTCTTACCAAAAAGAAACAATTTTACGTCAAAGACATTTAAAGATATCATGAATATAAAACGAATTGTATAGATAGAAAACAGAAATGGATGAACATTTCCGTTTACAAAAGCAAACATATCCTCTACGTGATGACATTTTATAAAATATGCAATGCTTGTCCAGTGAATTCGACGGAGCTTCTCGTCGTTTCGTGAAACTGTCAAATCGTTCAAACATTTATGCGAGCAAAATTTTTCAACATGCATAAATGCAATGAAATGTATCTGCTATCGCGTTAAATATGCATTTAAAAACAATACGAGGAAGAACAATATTAATAAGAAGTTTCAGTAATCATAATAATAATGCCAACAAGCAAGCAATCCGTAGAAAATATTTTCTGTAGCTTTCGCTGTAGACAAGCTATATAAAGCTCGTAACAGTAAAAGCTACGAGATTTAATAGACCGGCTATAGTTTTCGAGGATAACACGAGTTATCTGTGCTCGGCTAAGAGGCAATATAATAGTGAAGCATGCATTCTTTATTGACACTCATTTCGATTATCTTGTTTGCACGTAGAGATTGAGAAAATATTGGGCCGTAGATTGCGCACTCTATCACCTTAATGGTAGTCGTATATAGCTTGCACAATCACGCCACTATGTATAGCAACTACTTCGTATATATTAATATCTAAAAGTGTTCGCTCGAGTAATACAAATGTCGCTTCGTCTAACTAAATTGTGGGACGATTTCGTGCAACGTATAATTCTCTTGAATGCAACGAAATTATTTGCCATCGCAAACTTCCAGAATTTACCCGATATCTGTATATCGCATATGTGATATAATACAAAATTATACGTGGAAATATGTTCACCTGATGCTCATTTGGTTTGAATTCGAAATAGAATAATTATGTTATGCGCGACGCGTATAGTGCATTCTAATCGTTCAAATAATTTACATTAACAAACCAAAGAAATATTATCCAAATATAAATTAATCCCAGTGACGATTGAATCTTGCATTAATTTGCTACAGTTCTCCCTGGTAAAATGAGACTTAGAATATTCTGGAATATTTACACGCCTTGCTTTACTGTTTACTCGCCTTACTTTACGACCTGCTTCGCACGTTTGCGCATTTCTCATCGCGCGAACGAGCGCGTTCCAAAGTACACTTCATTGTTATCGCTGCTTTCGTTTGCTTTTCACTGTACTTGCTCTATATTAGCGCTTTGCATCTCATGTTTATTCCAGATACTTGCCACCAATACGACGACATATAATTGTATAAAAGAGTGAAAAAGCATCAATGATCCTTCGTAAATAATCGCTACTTGAATGTCACAACATTTTACCCACAAAGAAAACCTGACACGTTTTTTCAACGTTCCACTACAGCTGCATAGTATAATATCGTTATAGATATCTAGAGAGATGTATATTTGTAAATATAATATTTATATTAAGTAACAAAGTTAATATACAGACGACAACACTTTTTGCACATAATAATATCGTGAGATTTAAAAAATGTGGTGTTATACAAAAATATTTTGAGTCTCCGAGCAAGAGCACATTATGACTATTATTAGATCCTTGCTCGGACTTAAAACATTTCTACATAAAATCCTTTTTACTTTTCACAATCTCATATATAAAATGTATTGACGTTTATATCAATTTTCGTTTAGCTCAATACAAATACTATATTTCTTAAAGTCTTTCATCTATAGTGATATTATGTGACAGCTGAAAAGAAGTAATACTTTACCTTCTGTATATATTTGAATATATATGCATATAGAGGATTACCACTGCTAGGTAGGTACCACAAAAGGCATCATGGATCGTAGAAACGTCATGCATTCCGTTTGGCCAGCTTACTGCTCGAAAGGGTCGTTTCGCACACGAGGTGCACAGTGACCCTTTGGTCTCCAACCGTCTTCTGCTTGATGTATTCCCGAGGGAATCGATTAATACGCGCGATTGCGGATGCAACGAGCCGCTTCCAAGACCTCGCATGGTCAAACGACAGGATTTCCACACCCTTTCAGCCTGAGCGAGCTAGTATTATTTGCAGACATGAAATTATCAAAAGAGGATAGGAATATAATGAGATAATATATATGTATGATAATATAGGTTTGCTGAAACCTGATATTATTACATTATTACGCATTTTGTTGAGAATACGATGCATTAATTAACAAGCAGAATAACTATGTTAAAGCTACCAATTTGAGATAATTATTTGCATTCTCTTAAACGACATCGGCCATTAAAACCATTAGTGCATTCGGTAGCGTAATAGGTAACGGGACACTGAGTACGTCATGGATAAATCATTAATTGACGCAATTATGGACATAGTTACCAGAATACCGATTCATTTCTAGATTTACTAGAGAGTAAATCTCCTTACATTCCCGCGGACATCGCAACAGTACAAGGCAATCGCGTCCTACGTGCAATAGAAGTTATTACGTTGCTTCTGCCGTGCAATTGCAACTTCGAAGACGCCAACATCTCTGTAACTCGAACTAATACCTCCTACGACTTCAGGCGGAAATTGTGAGCAGCGCGAGCTACCGTGCGTTCATTACCGTTCGTACGAAAATCTAATCTCGAGATAATTCACGAATAAAACATTTCCGCAGTTTACAAAGCTATTCATGTTTGAACGATACAGTCAATACAATTTCTAAACCCTTTTCAATTATCTCGTGATGTAAAAAGCCAAATGTAAATCGTGTTTGAAAAAAATGGAAAATCATCATTAAATTTAAATTGTTTAAAAATATTAAAACGGCATCAGAAATTAAACAATAAATATACTTTTTTAGGTAAATTAAAGAAATTATTGTCTAGTGTTTTAATTCTTCATTTTAACATGAATATAATAAGCCATTAAAGTAAACTGCGGTTTTGCGGTCAAGTATGTTTGCGGCTATTATTATAGCCTGCGTTATTCTACGAATATGTGTGAGATATGGGTACATGAGACTATTATCTTACACGTCCCTGTACATGCAACAGGATTCCAAATGGTCAACATTGTACTATTCTACTAGGTCTAAATAATGTATAATTACGGATTTGAACCATACAACTCCATAAAAATCAAACTCTATTGCCCCTTTTCACTTGTTACGTTACGTTAATATGACAATAAATGAGTAAAAATAAATCGATACGCGAAATTTCAATATTGATTGTTCAATTTACATAAAAAAATATTTGAATAAAATCACCTAACAATACACTTTGCAAACAGATTTTACGGATTGCCGATTAACTGAATCCAATACTGTTTACTGATGTACAGGAAAAAATATAGCCTTCGTAATAAAGCGCGACAAGTTATTTTGGTCTGAACAAATAAGCTATGGATCCATCGGACGCATCTCGTTCGTATGCAATGACCGGTGCAAACAATCTACCGCTTACGGATGACTATCACGTAAACATGTCGAGCAGAGCCCAATGAATTTGAACTATCGTCGATGCAAAAGTCTGCTTTGGTACAATTTGCTTCTATCACGTCCCGTAAGCTTCCACGAGTTCCATGAGAATGAGACGCGAATGTCTCTTGCGCGTAGCTCCTGCCTGGATTATCACGATTACATCGTTCAACAGAATTTATGCTGCGATGTTGAATTTACCCATTAACGTCACGGGAATCCCTCATAGCAATAAAACATATTTCATTGTGAAAGACGACATCGCATAAAATACTCTGCGGCATATATCTTCCGTGCCTTCTTACTATCAATTTTACGTAGATTGACAAAGCTATGTCGCTTCTATGAATAATATATATAGATTAATACTTAACAAAGAATAAGTCTATAAGATCCACAACTTTACTTTAAGAGGCTCTAAGTCGTAAAGCCGTAAGAAATTGACCAATCACAGTTGATTATTTTTTTTATATTCAACTGTGATTGGTCAATTTCTTAAGGCTTTACGGCTTACGGCCTCTTAAAGCAAGGTTGTGAACTTAGGCTAATGAAATATAAGCTCGTACATGCGAATGTCAAAGTTATTGAAAAAGTAACACCGAAGTGATTATACATTCTAAATAAATTTTGCGTAATCTCGCAATGGAACTTAATTTGTGCGTTCATGGAACAATGAGAAATCCCGGATTAAACGTATTCCTGAATAAAATGATTAATCCGAGTAATCACCAGTACAGCTCGCCACTTTCAAGACTACGGATACCTTTGCAGTCTACTGCAACTGCTTTTGGTCCCATTCTCCAATTTCCTAGATGTAGAGGAACTCTCTATATCTCCCTTTCGCAAACAGCAGTAGCAGCAGCAACGTAGAGGTCAGTCGAGATCGTATTGCTCGACGGGAGCCACGCAATTGCAGTTGCGGAACCGCGAAGCTCGGCGGAATTCGAACTAACGGCATTCATTCGGACTCCTTGATACGACCGAGTCGAGCAACTTACAATTATAGCGTATACACGAAATAAAGCCCCTCATCGCTTTCCACGACACGCACACTCTCCCGGGAAAACTCAATCTCTGGTCTACGTTACCGCAATCGCCACGCATTGACGATCATGGAATCCCCGCCATGACCGTCGCGTAAGCGAAATTTGGTAATAGCTTCGTATCCTCATCGAGCTGCAAAGGAATGCATGTTAATAGAATTATTGATATTCCGTTTCTACTCGCGCAGACTAACCGCGCACTATTAATCACTCATAACCAACAAAATCTGGAAACTATTCCGAATTTATTGATATTAATTGTGTATGACAAAATGTATGTGTTTTCACTTCGAATAATCACGCGCGAATACCAGAACATTTTAATACCTCTAGCATTTAATGACAAAAAACTAAGTCTCAAATAAAATATATAAATAATATATTTTGATCTCTGTGTGCAGTCCAGAAAAACTTCTGTGCACTCATTTTAATTAAAATATACACACATGTAGGATATTTTTAGATTGCAAGCTAGCTATGTGTGTATGCAAACTAGTCAACAAAGAGTTATATATACACTATCCTCAGTTTGCCCGACATTGTCATTCAATTTGATCGTTACACGGGCCACTAGCGATATAGCGAAAGCTTTAGATGCCAACTAGCTTTTCAAATTATCATTTAAACGGATTCGAATTGTCCCATGATACCCGTTGTTCATAGCTAGACTATGCTTTCGAGATTATAGGCCGCCGGGACTAAAACCATTTCTCTCACGGAATTTAATCGGATCCCGGCGGAATTCCAGACCAGTCGTCTCGAAACAAATTCACGAAACACCAACTGTATTCCAGTTTGCTTCCGAAATTCCAAGTAAACCAATATAACTCACGTGAACTCCGCAAAAAAGAAAGGAAACCCATCGTGCAGAAATGTGCGCGCGCAAATAAAATAAGGTGACAAAAAGAACGAGTACAGAAGTAACTATTTTGTCTTTTATCTATTGCATTCCTAACATTACTCGACTAACAATTTATCACGCATGTTATATTCTCGTAACTTAATAGCACTTTAATTATTTAGCCTTACAGTGTAGAGTTATTAATATATCTATTTTAACATGTCAATATATAATTCTATCTATAAAGTTAAATTAAGTCTGATAAGTGAGCTTTCTGCAGTATCAGAAGATTCTTGAAGTAAAGAACGCACTTCGACATTTTCCGTGTGAACGTAATTATGCGGCTATTCGATCCCGGCATCAAATTAATCCAGGCATTATCGGATAGCGGAAGCAACATCATGTTGCGACGTGTGAAGTTATCGATCGTAATTACCAGATTTTCCATTCAATACGCTATATCAACCGATATTGCATTACTGCATTTGTATCATCGACGGACCATTATTTGCGTCTTTTACGATTTATATTGCGTTTTCTCGCATAGTCATAGGAAACGTAACTTACACAACCCGCCGTTAAATCCGCCGTCATGGCGCCGTAAATACGTTCCATCGAAGATATTGCACTACAAGACGTATACATAGAGAAGAAGAGAGAGAGAGAGAGAGAGAGGGAGGGAGATGCAAGACGGAGTGAGAACAAAATTATTTCGCGGGCGTAATGGCGTGGATGTATCCAATAAAACAAGGAAGAAGTAGCGAGCGATCGATCGCAAGAAAACAGAGGCGCGCAAAATTTTCTCCTCAGCATGCCAAACCCCGTAAATTTCTGAAGCTATTAAGTTTATCGGTCCGGGTAAGAAGCTCCTAACTTTTATAAATGGTCGTCTTGCCTCCGGTGCAATTTACGAAAAAAAACCTCGTTCCTCATTTCACTTAATTCTGCCACAGCGCGAGCAAGCGAAAGCGGTGGGACGTCAGGTCGGATAAATCGATATACCTTGTAATAGAAAACGATTGATTCGTCTCTCACGATTGATTGTCCCCAATACTACCGTTCATCCTACTCTGCTAAAAGATATTAAAATTTCAGTAGCAATAAAACTCTGTCCCAAATACGATTATTTACTATTTAAATATTATTCTAATAATTTATGAACGAATGGATGCAATAAATTATCATGCTTACTTCCGTTATACTCGATACGTATATCATTCTTAAATATTGTAATATATCTTCTTATTATTTAGCAATATTTCGAT
Organism: Trachymyrmex cornetzi; assembly: GCF_001594075.2. Taxonomy (NCBI): domain Eukaryota; kingdom Metazoa; phylum Arthropoda; class Insecta; order Hymenoptera; family Formicidae; genus Trachymyrmex; species Trachymyrmex cornetzi. The sequence continues at coordinate 1,501,087 of NW_017295784.1, forward strand.
ACAATACAGTAACATTTCAGATAGATTTATTTATACACAAATACAATCATATACAATTTATATCAATCAATTGATTGCCAATAAATCACTTTTATACTCTGCTTAATGAAAAATTGATAGTAGTTCCACAAACAGACGCACGTTACGCAGTAGAACAAAAAGGACGCAGAATAGGATTTTAATGTCATATCACACGAAAAAAATCCTTTTCTGGAGCTGTACAAACTGTTAAATAATTTTACTCAGTCACGGACGCAATTTCGCCGGCAATTTCGTCCGTCAAACTCGGACTGGCTGAGACAGCGGGGGAGCGGGTTTTCTGAACTTTTTTACTCTTTCGCGTTCTATTATCAATTCCTTGGGATCTCTTACTGTCCTTCATCTTCCGGGAAAACTTGATTTTAGACTTGGCGAATGTAGTTGGCGCGGGTGTCGGCAATTTTGCAAATCGTACAGCAATGCGATTCGCGCGATCCAACTCGTCGCCAGTAGGAAGAAAGTAATGACCGCGGTATCGTCGCAGAATACCATACTCCACGCCTCGCTTCAAAGCTGCATTCACCTAATTTATTGTGGAAATTGTGTTAAGCTTAGGATAAAACGGATGCGAAAGCACAGTGCAAAGGATCAACTATCGAGTGCAATCGTCAAAGTCCGAAGTGACGCAATTACGCAATCTTCAATTTCTCTAATTAAAACACAAAGAGAATGATAATAAATTTCCAAATCTCTTCCATTAAAATATCGTTATTCAGAATGATTTGCGGAATTGACATGAACTTGGCACTCGTACGCCGCTTACATACGCATGCCTGCGACAGTGATTGACATGTAAAAATAGAAAAAGTACTAAAAAGGATTGCTGACGTTGATTTCAATTAACGCTATCGTTTTTTGTTTGAAACGACGGTTTTGCATCAATAATGTGATTGTTAAGATGTTTAACAGCATTCGGCCAATCAAAATCGCAAACATTACAGGAGTACATTAATATAATATACACACGCTGCACGCGTTATTCACAGCAAAAATTAAATAATTACAATTAAAATGGAAAATACATATAATAATTACTACTGGAACGAATATTAAAATTTTGTACAAAAATAAGATTCTAGATTCCGCTCACTTGTCGTTTAACTCGTTGTTCAGGTATGCTTGAAGCGTAACTAATGTATCCTGCGATCTTTTTAGGTGTAGAGCCCTTAGTTTCGCGAAGATCCTGTATAGCTGAGACGACTAGAGCAGCGATTTTCATAGGCTTTATAGCCCTTCTGCCCTTTCTCCCAGTTTTTGTTTCCTTCTTTGCCATTTTCGTAATAATCGTTGAAGTGCTTGCAAATTACATCAGCAATTTAACATAATATTATTATAAAGATATACGAAATAGGGTTCTCTCCCACAATATAATCGATACGAAAAATTTACTCCGCGATTGCTGTCAAAGAATTGCAGTCACTATCGATCATTTCCATCATTTGTTTCTACTATCGATTCGAAGTTACTTTCACGCGAAATAACTTTTTGAAAGCAGTCTTTGAAACTGGAAATACTAATTTTTAATCTAACTTTTGATTGGTTTCAAATTAACTTTCCTTGGATAAAAGTAATCGATCAACCATTTAAGAAATAATTGATTACTTCGTGTGTAATTCGTATAACGTATATTTAAATAATTTAACATTTTTTTTAACGTAGCTTTTTCATCAAGCTTAAATATATACGTGTGTTGGAAGTTGTCCACGCGGAAAAAAAATGTTAAATGGCGGGATAGGTTAGAGAAAAAGTAAAACGTGAAAAAGTGCCACAACTAAGAGCACAGCGTGTTACTGGGTTTAAAAAAAATGTGATGTCAGACCGCTGCATTATAACCGCGCCTATGCAATGCATAAAACTGGGATATACAAATTATCTTCTTTTTTTGTACTTTACCCGCGCCTGTATCGGCGCGTTCTGCGCATTTTCGCCCTCCTTGTCTCGTAATCAGTCAACTTTACGATAGGCATTACTTTCTTGGCGCATGAAAAAAAAAGGCAACCGTTGAATAATACATCACCACCGGCCGGATGCACTCGCATCGGGTATCAACCCCTTGAGGGTGTAAACCTCTTTTTTATAACCCTAGCCGGAGTAGAGCAAATTAGTCATCGCACAAAGGAAAAAAGAACGACGGCGTACGCGAGAACATTACTATGGTGATTGATCGTCAAATTGTTATCAGTCGCAAACGAAAGTACACAGTGCGCAATAAGCTCTGAAAAATCGGAATCGTTATGCAATCATATACGTGCCGTGATAAGCCGCACCGCTAATAACGGTGGACGATATGTTGTACCAAGAAATTCGCACGCGATCGCAAAAGCCCAGTGATATCCGCACGCAAGCACCGCATTTGCATAATAAAAAAAAACAAAAAAAATTAGAATTACTAACGACGGCGTACGGCCATGTCGGACGTTGCTCGAGAACGTATTTTTAGCTGTAATCGGCCGGTATTAATCTCCGCGAAACCACTTAATTTCACGCCGCGTTGAATCGCGCCAGTTTTTCACTTCGACCATGGTAGAGCGCTTATAATTTCAAGATTTTTAACCCCACGCAGCCCGTCCGGTTTTTTAACTGACTACACAAAAATTACTGGCAATTTTAGCCGTTATTGTTTTTACTCTATCTACTTAGAATACGTATCGAAATCTGATGTCAATGATTGTATAGCAAAATTTCGACTATCGGGCAACTACATGTTAATAAAACATTAAATTGAAATGTTTTTATATACTTTCAATTAAATTAAAACGAATTTCTGTTACAATTGCTTGTTGATTTCACGTGATTGGAAATGTAATACCACGCAATGTAAGTTGATCCCTTTTTCCGCTCTATTTGCGTACAGTTGTATTCTCTTGCTGTCGAGAACCGTAAGCGAACTAATTTCTGAACAGCCCAGTCGATTGTCGAATATTGAATATTTGGGTATCAAAAAGGCGGGTACGAAAAATGACTAGCAGTATGTATACTACCATGCTGGGAATTTAAATTTGTGACAGTAATAACCAAATCAGTTTTGAATATTGTGCGACGGGAACCAATTTGCAATACATTTAACGACAGCAGGATGAATCGGTCTGAAACGCACTATTTAAAAAGCAATAATATACGGACATCGTCAAACATTGTAATACCACCAGCGCGTATGCATTCGCGATTTATACTATTTGTTACGATCAGTTTGTCGCCGATTGGAAGTTTCATCGTGAGCAAACCGCATAAAATGAAACAACGTTAAACTTATCAAACATGAAACCGCATTAACGAAGCAGAGCATATCGCGTGATGTGATGTTTCGATGTTTTATTATCATGTACTCTTTTTGTATGTACATACATATAGGTACGCTTATTTATACATCTATATGTATGTATCAGGTGTTAAACTTAATTCCTGCCGTTTTTCGTCTCCAAAATTGATTTGTTTCGAAGGGAAGATGAATAAATACCTTAATCAAAGTAATTTCCTCCATTTTCTACTTTATTACTAATTAATAATACTTTATTAATAATACTTTGATTAAGGTATTTCCCTTCGAAACGAATCAATTTTGGAGATGAAAAACGGCAGGAATTAAGTTTAACATCTAAAATAATATGATGCGTAACAGAAAAAGTGCAACACTTTTTTCACTGGGTTTCGAAACTCAGTTTTGCTCGTAGAGCGTTTGGACATAAACGATTAGATCTATGAATAAGAACCAATTTCTCAATGAGCAAACTGCATTTCGAAATCCATCGAAAAAAAGTGTTGCAAATTTTCTGTGACCTACTGTACACATCACTTGTTCTCTCTCAAATCTTCATTCAAAATTAGAAATATATAATGATAAAGATTATAAACATTGATACTCCAGAATTTTCTATCTCTCTCTCTACAATGAAATATTAAATTAAATTAAATTTTGGTATAATTTAGGTTGCTGAATTGTTTAGAAAACAGTGAAAAATATCATATGACAATTTATGATGCTATTTAATTCGTCCGCGTAGACAGCTTCAAAGTTCTCCTATTTTACGTGGAAACACCTTCGCGAAGCAGCGCATCATAAATTAATCGTGGCATATCAAGCATGATCTAGTACATTCCCTACAGCTTTACTCCCTTCTCTCCTTTCTTCCGGCTCATGAGCGTCGATTATTATCCGCGCAATTACGTCGGCAGCTCGCGGTTAGGAAAATACCGATTCCGAACTGCTCACGGCATGCAAAGAGAAATTTATTAACAGCCATACGTGATCGCTTATGCACGCACGTAATAAGGTTTAAGCGACGTGCAGGGCGAATTAAACGAGCTGAACAGCTATCGGTGCCGACAATGCATTCGACCATGCTTTATCGTTTAATATTCTAAGTGGTCGTATAATCAAGTGACGTTACTGCACTCGTAAAATGCAACGAAGCGAGCTAATTATGGACGAGCTATGTTATGCACATAGATTTTAGCAGCAACCGTTGCTGCTTGCCAGGAAATCCACGAAATACTTTATGTCGCATTCACTAGAATAATGTACTAAAACGTAATGATATCGGAATGTATTAAAGCTCATCATATGAATATAAATCTATTCCTCGCCCCTTACTTGGTCTCGCCCTTATAAATATTAAACACTTATAGCAAGCTTCACATAAAGAAATACTATGCAAATATAATAATTAACAAAACAAACGTGGTGTGACACGGTTTTTAATCTCATAAAATTTAATATAAAAATGACTAAAAATATTTAATTTATATCAGCTAATCTTGATGTTTTGTTTACTTGCTAATCTTTTTACAAAATAATTAACTCAAAATAAAAGGTTCTTTATTTTAGAATCGATATTCCGCAAACTTGTTAAGATTATATCGTTGTATCGGCTTTCCTTCAACGTTTAGATGTTTATCGTTTTCTAGACAGTTCTGTCGATTCTCTCTCTTTCTCACTCTCCCTCTTTTCAGTATCAATATCGACTACGTTGGGAACGTACTTGATATAAAGTAAAGTAACACGACTACAAAGTTTCACCGGGAAGGCAGTTGAGATAAAGAAGGTCAATTAATCTTTCGTTCTTCAGACGGTTGTTGCCAACAGAACGAGGATCAAATGTGCGGTCATGCATTTTCTGTCATTAAAGTTAAAATCAGATAAAAGAACTGTGTGCGTGTAAAATAATGAGAAAGTGATGGAAAAGACGAAATGGAGGAGCAAATTCGTGCCCTTTGTTAATTAATTCTGCGCGAAGCGCAACGCCTGGAGTACTCGAAATCTTATCCTGTCGGAAAGATCTCGGGCGAGTTTCCTCGAAAAATCGCGGTACCCCGAAGAACTTTCAATTATAGTCGCATTCAATTACCGCGCTCTCATTTCTCTTAGCATTTGTGTAATCGCGGTTACCACAAAAGGATCTCACCGAGGAAATACGATCCTTATTGTGCGCCTTGCGCATAAATATAGCCTTAAAGAAACGTAATTTCCTCACAACGATTCCGGTTACGTTATATTGTCGTTATATACAACGCAAAATACGTTATTCAATTACTTTGCAATGGTTACACGATAAATTTCAAAATCGACAGAAGTCTGACGTGGAAGCTGAACATAGAGCTTTATGAGATATATCATCCGGCTTTCTTGGACACATTGCCGTAACCAGCGAATGAATGTAATTTGCGAGCGAAATGATTAATAGCCGTCATAGCGACTAGGTAAACTACTAGCGATGCTCTTCTTCGGCTTTCCTATGAATGGATTACACACATAAGCGATAGAGGGACTGAGCTTTTGAGCTTGCGTTAGGAAAGTTTCGAGAACCACTGCGTTAAATGGGATCCTCTGTGAAGGGTTATGCGTGATATGCGCCCCTATTAGACATAGGCCCGCACGTGCGCCGCAGAGTTGGAAATGATCGATCCAGAAACAAGCAGATCGGACGAAAGCCAGCAGACTTGCAGACCGAACACTTTAGTCAGTATGCGGAGTGGAATGGCGGATGGCGCATCGTGGAAATTACCGGCGTTCCGATGCATCATTGCAGGATTGTGCAGTTTCCGCACAAGGCCGTAACCGCCGATCGGACCTTCCCGAATGCAATTGATCCATAACCAATGGCTGCACTCACGCTAATACCGTAACACTCGTACGTCACTAACGTCTGTAACTCCAGCATTATGCAGTAATTTCGACCGCTCCGCGCACGAAATCATCTTCGATGACTTTAAATTATTCAGATTTCCGTATTAACCCTCGCATTACAAATATAAGTCCATTATGTGTCCCGTTCGCAATCTACAAACCCGTTATCTCCATTTCCACGTCATTAAATGCAACACGAATGTTATCGTATCTCTCTAATTATTTTTTTTTTACAATCTCACACAAACAATACCAGGTCAATAACACCACTGTGTCATTTATCGAGGCTTATCAAAAATTTCGATACACCATTATCAATTCGAAATGCAAATAAGCCATGCGTTACTAGACAGCTTTACGGCTGGTTTCCTGGGATCTGCAGCGCCATCGAATCTCATGAAGAATTCAACCCGGCTAGCGGATACATTCTGGACGACGTTCGAGCCACGAAACTTGTTGTTGCAGTAGCAGTATCTTGCTTGAAATGGGCTCCACGGGGAACGGCGTGCCTCGTTAATACTTTAATTTCGTGTAGCAGCTTTCTGTAATACTGCCACGACCCGACAAACGTAGCCTGACAGCATACGAAGTTTCCACGAACCAAGGCTTAATTGTTTGCTTACTGAATTGTTGTTAGTTAAAGTAGAAAGTTGCTGATAACTCGACTGCAAGAGAGATAGTAAGAGGGAGAGAAGAAGGAAGAAGGACAGGAAGGGCAGGGGGGAAGAGAGGAGAACAATATGAGAAATGGCATGGGAGGAGAGAGAGAACTGAGAAACCGAAAGGAAGAGGAATCACGTATAACCGAGACCTGTCTGTTGCATTAAGTAAGTAGGTTCTCTCTCTTAACTGACTGAAACCTCCGTAGACGGAAGTCTAGCGGACCAGCATAAGCCGCGGAAGGAGGTCCTATCAAAATTGTAAAATTCCCTCGGCAATTTCATTATTCCTTAATGTTTATAAGCACCAAGCAGAAGGAAAGTTTATTGATCAAAGTGGATCGTAATACTTTAGAGAGGCGCAGCTTCCTTTTGAAATAATGTGAGGAGATTGATGAGATGCACGATTGTACCAAGCGGAAGGAAATTCCAACGACTTTGTTATTGAGCGCTACAAAAGCGCCAAGAAATTGCGTTCATATTTGATGGATTGACAATTAAATTTTCCATTATTCTAAAGGCTTTTAAGCTCATCACACAAATGTATCTTACCAATTTATTAAAAATACGCAATAAACGTATATAAAGCTATAAATAACTTATGTCATTCACAAAAGTGACAGAAGTATTTTAAAACTTCAAACGCCGTTATCGAGATAATTAAAAAATTTTCGTCAGACAACTTATTTTTCCAATAACGGTAAATTAATACTGCTATTTAATTGTTGTATGAATTACAAAAAATGTTAAATAACTCGTGAAAACCTTTATGAAACCACAATGTTTCAAAAAGATTTAGTTTTATTCGGAGAAATTTATACAAAATTTTAATTCCAATAGCAAATATGGAGTAGTGTAGTGTGTGTGTGTAATGGGGACAAGATTTTCTCAAACGAACATATCGTTAAAGCTAATCTAATGAAATAGCAGATCTTTTTGTTTTAGAATTAAATTGGAAAAATATCAGTTAATTCATGTTTTCAAAGTAAATCTGATAGGAGATTACCATGATTTTTGAAACACAAAACAGGAATAGCGTACTTTGTGCGAAAACATAAAATCAGATATAAAAAGCAGACGCCATTATCTTTATGTATATTTCTGTGGGCTTGATGCCAGATCAAAGGCATTAAAACTCTTTCAGCGTTACATCGTAATTCCACGTCCCTTGCCCTGACCAACCTTAACCTAACCACGATCAATTTCACCTTTAACCCCAAAACGTCCACTTGAACGCATGCCAGAATAATATGGTTACCAGCGCCCCTTATAATATTACGTAGGTCACGGATGAACCGCGATATGATGAGAATGATAATGAAGGGCTAAGTAATACCGGGATAGAATACGATAGTAATACGTAATGCGAAGTATAATTGCACACTACGAGAGAATGCGCAGAATGCGAAATGAAAATCCTTTCTTGCTGACGCGGTGGCGCAAGTCGCGATATTTTGATACATAAGTTTAATCTCGGACAAGACCACGCATGTGTTACATGGCAAATTGCCGTTGAGAGATGAGTCGAAATAACAGAGGCGCGAATGTCGGCTTGTCTACCATCGTCACCGTGGTTTCGGAATAATCCGGAATTCAAACAGCTTAGCGTGAAATATAAACAAGAGTCTTTGAAGTATCTGATAGGGTTGCAGATTTCACTCTTTTTCGTGTTAACGATAACAACAACAGCACACCGAACAATTTTGAATAGTCACGCGTTAATGCAATGCTGACACCAGTCGAATACATTTGCAAGCATAAGCCAACACTTCACTCTTCACGGTGCTCCGATCAAACATCAGAGGAATGACGGACGCAATCCCCGACGCTATCGCGAACGACTGGAAGCACCAACAACGGTCGACTCGCGGGGTGTACGACCTCGCATCACGGGGTTGCTGATTCCTCGCAGTCAGGACGAATGCGGCCAGGCGCCGTCAATAGGGGAAGTTCGGTGAATGCGCGTGGATATGTTGACCGCGGTATCGAGCACGGAACTGCGAAGTTTATTGTAGATGGTGGACGATGCGCGCGTGTAAAATATGACGATTACGATCGCAACGAAATTGGATCACCCACGGCTTTTCCGTTGCATACTAGGAAAATATTTTATATATACATATATATGTACATATGTGTGTGTGTGTGTGTGTGTGTGTGTGTGTGTGTGTGTATCTGCCATGAAAACACTCGAAAAGATTTTAAACTGCAACAATAGCTTCATTCTCTTCTTCAGGTACGATTAATGAAGCGAAATCAGAATCCAATCCTACGGAAAATGACTTACGACTCGCCAAGTATCCCGTGATTTTGATACAAATATTAGACAAAAAAGGCAAAAAAGATGTGCGCTTCGTTGATACACTTGATATATGTACCAATATAATACGATTCTGGATATATGCAATAAATATGTATCTGTATAAAATATACCATTAAATGAATCAGCTGAAACACATTTATGAGATGCGAATTTTCTCAATGCATTAAAAAAGTTATTTTTCAATGAAGAATTTTGAAAGCTGCTTCAAAATCGCACGTTGCATAATCGCAATACTAAAAATATATAAATGTAAAAATAAATTTAAAATAAGGATTATAATTAAAGATTATATTTAAAGATGATAAAATATAAAATTTTTTCTCGTAATTATATTCGTGTGTCTGCGTCACTCCATTAATTATCGCATGTACACTGCCGCCAGTGTATTATGTATTTAATTTTTCGTCTGAACACAGTGCAGAGACTGTGGCACATTCGTATTCGTCAATATATTCGCAGCTGCGAAAAACGTGCGCGCTGACATGCGTGCATGTGCGTCCCCGATTTCGATGAAGCCAGTGAACCGAAATTTCAACGAAAAACCGTATATTTGGAACACGTGTTACACGAAAATTTACAGCCTGCTATCTTCCACCGCATAAAGCTACTAGTACAAAGAGCTACAAAAAAAAAATGCACATTGTGTCAAAGGCATGCGGAAAATCGTGCAAACATTGATGCTTTTAAATATACAATTAATAGTTTCAAAATTATTTAGATGCTAAGAAATAACCAGTAATTTTTAAAACTTTTCTGATAGAGGGAGTTACGCCCCTGTAACTATACCAGAAAAGAAGAAAAAGGAAAAAAAATGCGCAAGTACTGAGCCATAATACTTTCAATTTGAAAGGAAGATATCGACAAAATGAAATTATAATTAAATGCATAGCATCCAGAGACAACGATAAGGCCCCTGATCAAAAGGATCATTTATCTATCTGTGGGTATAAAAAAGTTTCTTCATTTATCGCAAATCCCCGTACCCCTCGATTAAAGTCCGAGCCAAAGAGGACGAAGTTTCGTAGGTCTTGTCGGTAACACGTGTCCGGCAACTCGAACGTCATTCCGTTCTATAGAAACTGGGGAGAAATAGTCCAAGTCACTGATCGAGAATCGCGTCGGCTCATATCCCAGCCCTCTATCGAAACTTCGATTTTTTCCTCCGAGTAATATCCCGGCGTGCGACGTCTTCCGTCACCATTCCCGTCGCTATTCAACACGTAAAAAGCGGAGCAGGAAAGCACACGGCGCGCGTTGATGGAGTATGTCATCTGGGAGTGAACATATCTTTGCAAGGTTTTTGCGTGGCAAAAGAAGTGCCATGTAAGAAAATGCGAGTAAGAAGATTTTCGTTAAAAAACATTGTACACTATTTAATAGAAAAAAACTATGATTTTAATCGATTACTTTTCGATTAAATACTTATAGTTTCGGATTCGGGTCATCTATTTGTCAAATTCAAAAATAATTGCTTATTTTAAAATGAAATTAAGAACTAATAATCGTATTTAAGGATGACTAAGAAAACAACACAATGATCTACATTATTTTTCTGAAACAAATAACGTCCTATCCTAATAGAGACAAGACATTGCAGTTCTAACGATTACTTAAAACAAAAAGAAACGCAGTAAAAGGTTCGGAATGTCATTGAGATCTTCGAAAGAAAACTGCCAGCAAGAGAAAGGACAATTAAGCGCTGCGCAAGCGAAGGAGACCGAAAAGGAGAATGATAGAGGTGAAGAGACCGAAGAAAATTAAATCTACCCGTCCTACTGTCTTCATCCACCCTCATTACAACGGCAAAGCGTAAAGATCTCACTGAGAGAGAAAGACGTTGTTCTATGGAACAAGCAAACAGGAAATTTGTGGTACTTCCGTTACATAGATCATCCCCTGATGTATACATAATGTACTTATATTCACGCTTGCATTTTCTTAAAATGTGTGCAGAAAAACTACAAATATATATTTCCTGTGTGATTTCCCTCTGACTTAGAGAGAAGAAACAAGAGAATTAAGATTATTATTTTCATCTATGAAAGAGAAGTAAATGATACAAACGTTTTTTGTGTATTTAAATAAAATGATTATTATGGATAAAGTGTGCAAATAAGATAACACGCATCGTGTCTAAAATTTGCTCTGAACTATAAGACGTTCGTGATTAGAACCTGTCAAACTATTCAAGATCTGCGATCATTATCAATGTTGAATGTCGCTTTGCTGATAGAGATAGTAATCTAATTTCAGCTTCGGCACGAGTACTACGGAAAGTGGCTTGACAATTCAGAACACTGTACTCGTGATTAGGTTTATTTGCGGGCTACCACCGAGAGCTACGTCCAACATCCTGAAAATCAATGGCTCCTATACTGTCGACAAGGAGTACATAGGAGACAAGATAGAAACATAGGAACTAGATTATCAAACAGACAAGATTGAAACTGGTCAAACAATAGCTTTAGACACATGAATAACCAGTGTAATCAACATAATTGGAAATGATTCGCGAATCCGATAACGCATTAATTCCGAGAAAACTGACGTTTCGGCACGATTTCTATATGTCCGTAATCCGATACACACAGATCCAATGTACAGCTGAATTTGGCAACTTTCATTTCCTGCAGCGTTTAAAACGTTATCGTTTAAATGTATTTAAAATATCGAGCACGACACTTATTGGGGCGATGGAAATACGTCCGTGCGGAGAATTATTGTCTGCAGATTTAGGATTTAATGTATCGCATGCTTTTTTTTATATGTCCCCTGGGAATTTTAGTATCGGCGCTTATCAAGTGCAATCACAATTTGTTCTATATCCTTCGCATCTGTATGCGTTCGTAAAAAACATTCATTGAATTTTATATCGAAACTGAAATTCTAAATACGTAATCCGCTTTAAATAACAATTTAAATAACACTTTCCGTTAATGTGTTAAACCATGATGTAATAATGTAGCGAAAGCGAGCAACAAATTCATTTAAATTATTATATCACAACTTTAATCCTGTATTTGTGATATATCGCAAAAGTTTCATTTTTATTTTATAGGTATTATCTACGTTAATTGTTCCATTCAATTTTATTTCTTCCGCAAGATATGTGACTAGACAAACGGAATATTCATTATCTTTTTAATGAAGATTGATACGTGCATTTAGACTGAAAATAGCGACATTCTTCAATAAAAATTCACTTCCTCTAGCATGTTTAAATGATGGAATACTTTCTTCTCGCGCGTATATATGTCCGAGCACTTTGAGAGAGAATCCTGTTTTATCCTATTATCAAACGAACGACATTCTACCATATGAGAAAAGGACTGGTGCAAGAGATGATACTAGCACCGCATGAAGGACATCAAGGAACAACCCTCGAGGCACAAAGATAGTCTGGTGAATTTTAGTACTCCGCTCGTCGTCAAGGATTTTCTTCCTCTTCTTCTTCTTCTCCCTCTCATTCCCTCTCTTCATCTACTTGGCGCTTGCTGATGGTATGAAGGTACTAGAATTTTTAAGTCTTCTGCCTCACAAAGCTGGCAACGTCCATCGAAGGAAGGCGCTTAAGCTCGTAACGTCTGTACCATAACCGTCTTCAGACATAGTCTTCATTTGGCGAAATAGGTCTTCTCCGTATGGGTGTCCATCCCAAGTGTCCTCGAGCATGAAGCGGAAATGTCTTCTGAGACCAACGGACCGAACACTTAATATGGATAATTCAGATTCGCTAGCTGTCTAATCGAGAGTCGAGAGGTAATATAGAATATGAATAGCAGAATATTACGTACCGCTATTTGTGTTTCTCTAATAATAAAACGGCTACCAAATTTAGCAACATTACACGTACGAAAAGTTTTAATCGCATCTCCTATATCTTTCGCTAGAATTCTAATCTCAGTGTTAAATATGTAAATTACGTATCAATCAGCTTAAATTAACTATACATCCAATTAAATGACCCAATTAAGGCTGGCATGCGTGCGATCCCCTAAAATGGTAAAACCGGCTGTACGTCATTTACGGGTAATCTGACGCTGATCAGCATCTCACTGACGCCATCATTTTATCGATCGCTGAAAATATAATAGCTCGCTCAAGTGCACGTTTGTACCCGTTTATAACGTTCGATTGGGAAATCGCGTGCCGCGCAGTCGTATGCCAACAAGTCAGCGTTCGACATAAAAACAGTGCATCAGAATAATGACTGACGGAAAAAACAATACTATGTGATGCCAAGCACGATCGCGTGCTGCATGCATTGTTACTCGCTGTTCTTACATCACGCGATTATTCTTCTGTTACCACGAAGTGGTAACTTTTGTGTCAATATCCGATCTATGTCGCGTTACTGTATACCATTCCATTGTATTTTTAAATGAATCTTTTCTAAGAACTGCAAACAACATTATAGCATACAAATATTGTTATACTACTTTTTGTACGTCTATAATTTTTGAGATAATGACAGTCATGTAACATAGAATCCTTTTATATACTTTTTTCAAGTTATTCCATGTTAAATTGTATATAAAGAAAGAAATAAAAACTGCAGTATTCTGTTCCTTTCCGATTCGTTTATGTGTTCATCAATCGATCTGAACTCGAAGCGCAAAGTGTTCGTTCTGGGCAATGTGCACAGTTTTACGAATAATAAATTAACCATAAACCCGGATTATATATCGGTAGAGCAGGATTACAGATACTCAGCGGGATTATTCAACTTTTATTTCGAGTAGAGGAAACAGCGAGACGGACAGAAACGGAACAGCGGGAAAAAGAAGTTTGCCCGAATGAAGAACGAAGAGAAAAACGGGCAAGAATAGGAAATGAAGGAAAGGGCGTAGCAGAGAGAGAGAGAGAGAGAGAGAGAGAATGAAAGAAAAACAGAGAGAAGCCCCCTTGGCAATTCGCCGATCAGATAAATCCAATCAGCTTACTCATCTACCTACGTGTAGTACGTGGGCGTCTACTAATGATCCTTAAATCCAACCAATCCCAATCGAGGCCTTTTATATCCTGATTGCACTGATTAGACGCAAGATGCGCTTTGCTTCGAAAAAGAAATCTCATCAAAAGCACAATTATTCCCCTTATCTTGAATACACCTAAGCAACAGTTACAAATCAATTTACAACTATCCTGTACATAAAATATTAATGATATTTTTTTACACTTCTTCTACAATATTGATTATAACATTACATGTAAACAATTAGCATAATTTAAGATTTGCGTAAAATTCCATTTGCAATAAAATGGCGCGCGCGAAAGTGTAATGTACACGAAGAAAATTTTATATTAAGTTTTAATACAATTTTAAATTACACTTTATTATGTCTTATATTTTCGATGGACTCTCACAACATGATTCCGACTTAACTTTTACTATGATAATACTCATTTTTATCACATAAATAAAAAGTAATTATTTTGTTAAGCCATATTCTAACATGAAAACAATTTTTACTATGGTACGCAAACAAAATTTGCTAGGTATATTTGATTTTGTAATGAAAAATTTTTACTATAAAAAAGTGTAAAAATTACGTTATATTATTGTTTTTAAAAAAATAACTATAGCATTTAAACTTATAATTTACATGAAGACCGCAGCTACTACCACATTATAGTAATTTTAAATATAAAATTTTCTCCGTGTATATCAGTAATTCAGTTCAGGCATGCTAATATTTTTGTATTTTATGTCTCGTTCTATTGGCGTTTGTATTAACATCACGTCAAAAAGAGAACGATACATTGAATACGATATCGAATGTTAAATTTTACTTCCACCTACTGTTGATCGTTATTTCTATTAATCACGTCATGAGTAAATGCGGGAAAAATTTGTTACAGTTTCACAAAAACATTAAACGATGGTTTGGCAGAAAGGCATTGATAATATCAGCCGTTATTCCATTTGAAACCGCATGAGTGCAAATATGCGCGTTATATTCGTTCAGCACATATGATTTTTCATTCAAACTTCATTGTCATCCTTCATGTCGTGTAAGTTAAATTTAGAACATGATATGCAAAGCTGAACGATGTTAGTGAATAAAAACGCGAACGGTAACAAAAGGTAAATGAACATTTATGCACCGTTTGAACAATTATACTTCACTAACTCAAGTAAAAATTCTAGTTAAGTAAATTGTTTAACTTAAACATTTACCGTAGCGAAACTGCGCAACTCAGCAAATGATATTTTCTATTCAAACTTATACATGCGCGTTCGTTATTCTATCTCTTATAAAGCTAAAATACATATTATACAGCTTAAATCAATAAATATAAACTTAATATCTATTTTTTATTAAAAACAAACAATAAAATTAATTTTGTCTGAAAAATTGGTTATCTTAGTTACTAAAAAAACATCAAGTTTATATGTGTTAAGAATTAATTTATATAAAATGATTTTAATCAATTTCTTAATAAAATCATCAGTTTCATCTCTTTACATTTTTAATTAAACTTATTTAAAACATAATTAATAGTTTGAGTATTGATATAATTTTCTCAGTGCATCTCTCCGCATATAAAAATATTCTAAATAATAATAAATAGATTAAGTAAGCAAAAGAATAGAAAAGATAATTTAATTTTGATAATAACTTAATTGTTAGTTTGCTCTCCAAGGCGAATAACACGCTGTTTGTAATTAAATACCATAGCGCGAAAGTTGACACAAATAATACAACAGGTTAGCAGCAACACCAAAGACATAATAGTTCTCTGGCACTAATTGTAAGTGAAAGTACTTGTCCTTCTATCACCACACACAGTAGTATATCTCCGCGATAATGCAAACATCCTAAAGCGCTATATTCATCTCCTAGAAACGCGCTTCTTTTTAACATTCAATTATCAATATCCTTGCCAATGCATTAGATTACCGACATAAGCGAAACAAGATGGGTAACATCTTGCACTGAAATCCTTTCCTAGATATCACGTCATTCCTGGAGACAGCTCGCTGTCGTCCTGCCACTGATACGCAGAATTTATCGCCCGGATATCAGTGAGACGTGGCTTGCCGAGGACACATACAGGCCCGTATATAAGATCACGTTAGAAGCTTACGGGTATGACCGGACAAGTCTATGGAGATACTGGTCCACCGGTCGTAATGCCTCCTGCAGGATGTCACCGTCCCATAAACGTCATGCGCACATACGCGACAGACCGGGGTAGTGCTCCGATTTTGGACCTCGCACGAATCAAGAGACGCTTCGCTTGTTTGCATTGTATTGTAAACCCACGGTCCATTCGTCCCGAGATTGAACGTGCCGGATTAGAGAATTGTGCGGGAAATCGTCCTGATTAACGTTCCTTGGCCGATGTGTACGCAGGTCAATCTATATGACCTGTTCCGTTTGACGACGAGCACCAGTATACCAGTGGATGATGCACGCACCTGCATCTAAGCGACGATAGGAGAGAACATTACGCCAAAGCGGATTCAGCTGTCACTAGATCTGTGGATTTGACGGTGCATAGGTGACATTACGAGGGTACGGACACGGTACATTTACGCGTAATTTAGCCGCGCGGGTCACGCCAAGGTAGGACTGGAGTTATGAGGACTATTAACAGAAGCTTCGATACATAAGTTGTCTGCCTACCACGCCGCTTACACGTGTTTCCATCCAAATGGAAAATTATACATATAGAGCATTTAAGAACCTGTATGATAAAATATATTATAACTGCAACAAAATGTGCGGTAAGTATGGCTATAACATTTAACTCTGCTCTGACAACATGGAATTTTAATTTTTCCGTCAGCAGTAGGGGTTTTCGAGAAACAAAGTAAATTATTTTATTGCTCTAGATTATATATAAATCTGAAAAATTCTGGTATACTTGTCAAAGCTTCGATAACAGTTTTTATCATTTTTGTATAAATAGAATATTATATTTATTTTTACAGATTTAAATTTAAATACTAGAATTTATAACCACAAAATATCGGTCTTTAATCAAAATATCGTGCTTTTGAAGATCCATGTTGTCGGCGAAAAATTAATTGGTTTGATATTTTTTAATACTAAACTAGAGTGAATAATCCCTCGGGAAAAACTCACATAACTTAGCCCAAAAGTTATTTTTCACTAAAAAAATTATAGTTACTAGAGAAGAGTAATGACGTTGTAAATGTAGGAAGCTGATGAAGCGCAAACTATCCAAATTTTCCTGACGCAAAAACAAACGACGCGAATAGCTCACATATCTTCTAAGTATGTAAAGTATTGATCCCAGGATGCAAATATTTTACGTCTAACTTGTCCTAACTTTCGGAATTAGAGCTGAATCAGACGATTAATCCTCATTCAAAATTGTCCTAGAGTTCCTTTTCTCTCTTTCCTTCCTCACCCCCCCTCCCTCTCTCTCTCTCTCAAAAGTTAAGTTTATAAAGGAGAAAAATTGTAACCCCAAAAAGTAAAAGATAATAAATACTGAATATTCACTTTTCAGGAATCGCTGTAAAAATTCTGTCTGACGACTCAGCTCGCGACAAATATTCACGAAGTTGGAAATCGTCCCAATGTGAGAAAAACTTTCTTTTCTTATACTTCTATTTCTTCTTGATCAGTAGAAACGTTATCGTGATAAGTACATGCCAAACACAAGCAAACTCTATCTATACAAAAAGAGAATCAGAATTTCACAAAAGAACTTCATCTAAGAGCTACGCGATCCAATCTCGAGTAAGAAAAAAGTCTTGGAAAGAGACAGCATTTTGATTTCATCGCGGTACACCGATGGCGTACCGAAAAATATATTTATTTATGTGCATTTTGATTGTTGCTGAAAGAATTACAATCTAATGATATAAAATCATCAATCTAATGATATAAATTAATCAAGATAAATATTACATGTTGTAATTGATTAATCTTTATATAAAATGTTTTGATCGATTAATAGTAAAGATTATTGTTTAAAAGTAGAATTATTAAAGTAGTTACATTTTAAATTGTCTGAAAGCACTGTCGCGCGTGAATTTATAGGATTTTAATCGCACTTTATTCATCAAGTGCTTTATCGTTCAATAGAAAAGAGCAAATATTTTTATGGATTTCGATCATACTCAGATCATAAACAAGAATATTCGATAATTACATATACTAGTAAACCAAATTCTTCCAGTTGAACTCAGTAATTTGATCGGTTATTTTTCCATCATATATATAATTCGTGGTTTCGAAAATTGTTTGATACATTTATTATGTGTATGAAATATATTATACTCATGTTTTCTTCCGATAGAAAGATTAAATTTAATAAAAATATTAAAATGTAAAAGAAGTTTTTTTTGTGATCAATTGATGAGAAAATTAAATCAGATAGTATAGATATATTCATTTATTATGGCTTTCGATATAACGAAGCAAATCCAACAGATAATTGAAAAGGCTCTCACTGTTCATTTCTTAATAATGTATTTTTTTCACGATCTTTTACAAATGTATTTTACATTTCCTATTATGTTACATTATATTATATTTCCTTGTAATTACATTAAAATAATATTTTCAGCATTAGTCTAAATTAATTCTTTAGAGATCTGCTTTATATCGTCCTTAACAATTATCTGCATGGACATAAAGAAAATTTACATTGATATGAATTAATTCAGCCAGGCAAAAGATTCTACCGTACGTCATCCTTGATTACTTTCAAGACAATATGATAAGATCTTTCTACAGAATAATTTATTTTTGACCGACGAATGTAATTTCGAAAAGCATGATTACTTTTCCTGATTCAATCCTAAGCCTATTATCTTGCTGCAGAACTTGTCTACAGAGTTGATAGGCGAAAATTTTTCTTGGATAGCGACCTCCAACTGAGCGAGTAGGTTGGGCCAGGCTTTAAAGAATGGCCATGAATGTAGTGGAGGGAGTGGCGCTTCGTTCCCAACTGTACGACCGGCGCGGTATGTTTTTCTCTGCTTTTCCCATTCTACAAAACCCATGCTTATATACGTATGTTGGTGCGTGTAGGACAGCTGGTTCGGTGGTGGTAAAGCCCGGTGACAGATGTGAGACATTTAGCAACGGTCCTGCCGGCGCGCACCAGCCTGTCTGACGCTTAATCAACCTAAGGCGCCGGAACATATTACGAGCAGAAAGCAACAAAGCTTTTATTACGTGCAAATCCTCGAACTTAGACTACCTCCACGCGTACAGTAACCAGATAGTTACGAAGAAACGGCCTACATGAAAGACCAGTAATTTTAAGAGGACGCGCACTGACGAAATATTCGGCAAATATTATAATTGTTTATGCTTAAATTTCTGCACAAATCAAAATCCATTTCATGCAAAATACTAAATAATAGTCAGAGACGAACATATTAGATCAGATCATTTCGAGCTGATAGAAATTGTGAACAAAAATAGAAAAACAGATTAAAACTAAAGGATTTTTGTAATACACTCTCAGATTATAATTTTTAACGATGCAAAAATAATACGTTAATTGCAAACGCGATTAATCGTCTGTAACTAAAAAAATTATGTTATAATAATAAATTAATACTTATATTTATTATATATATTCATAATATAAACGGTAATAATTATACTTTCCATATTGCACAATATTATTTTAATGTTATATAAGAATAGAAACGTGATTAATTGTAATAGTATGAGGAGATTATTTCTCGTATAACGGGATTAAATTTTTTAACATGCAATTAACATAGTCGAGTTATGTTACAACCAATTTTCGAGGTAATCTCTTCCCCGGAGAATCACTCGCGAATACACCTGCGCGAGTGGCCTAGAAATTCTCGTATTCCAGCTCAAGTCTCGAGGTACGCGGTTCACAATGTAAAATATGACGGTGTGCCATTATGCATCCAGGAAGTTCCAAAAAGAGCGAAGTTTGCACTCTATTCTGCAGGATTTCAGTGCATAAAGCGGTAATAATCTTTACGAATCTGGATGCCAAATGGATGAGGATAGAATGATTTACTGAGATGATTCTTGAAAACATATATGACATTATCGTCAAAAAACTCCGAAATAACAATATCAAAAGAGACATACGGGAATCACTTGTTATCGTTATTTGGAAAAGTATCAAACGTTCCAGACTTTACACCCGGAGCTTTCGAGGTGCTCTTTTCATCAACGAAGCCTCCCCTTAGGAACAAATTTGCGACATTTCGTTCCGAGTTTTAACCTTGTTTCACTGAATTCTCCGTCTGTCGCAAATTCGTTTCTTACATAACGATAACGAAGTGTACAGACTGAATGTGTCTGTATTGCGTCAAATTAAAATATTTATTGCAACCAAAGTGACAGTAATTTTAAGAGAACGCGCACTGACGAACTATTCGGCAAATGTTATAATTGTTTACGCTTAAATTTCTGCGCAAATCAAAATCCATTTCATGCAAAATACAAACTAAATGTAATTAGGAAAAAAAATTAATTTAACTAACCACAAATTAGCTTTATTACTATTAACATTACTTTGCATTGTATTTTTTATCGTTACTCCACACCACGCAAATTATATAGCGCTGTTTTTATCAACAATAATATACATTTATTGTAGTAATATATCTGAGACAATACGTAAGAAAAAATTAATTAATTAAATATTTCTGTATTTATCGTTTTTAAAACTACGCTAATATTTATTGTACATTTTTAAGAATTTCATTAAAAATTGTCTTTTAAATAGGTATTTTAACAAAGTTCTTTTAATTATAAATATCCTTTATTCATTTATATAATCATAAAAGTATGAAAAGTGAAAATTTTAAAATACCTACTGCAACAATTGCGAAGTTAAACAAATAATTTATATCGAGTACAGAGCGTTAATTTATTAAATCTATCATACATTTTTTATAATTTATTTTGCGAGTATAAATAGAAACTTTTCAGTGGACGTCCCATTGCGACAGCTAAATCTACGACAAAAGATAAGACTCTCAACTCCTAGAACTGAATTGACGGAAAAGAAAGAGAGAGGGAGAGGGGGGAGGAAGGTAAGCGCGAGATAGACGGTATTCGAGTTAGTTGGAAGCTCCACAGAAATGAATTGAATAATTTAGCGAGTCAGGATGAAGGGATAAAGCGAGTAAGCTCGAACGTGTCCTCTGGAAAGCCTCCGAAAATTCCATGGATGAGGTAGCCTCGGAAGCATTCCAGCTCGTCCCACGTCTTTCCGCGAACGCTTCAAGCATTTTCGTCACACGTGCTACATTTGGGAGGCCCATCGTCGGGAAATAATTTGCGAACCAACGTTACAGGAATGGCTGTGGGAGTAAAAAGAAATTTCTCCCGCGTGAGTCGCGAAAAACGTAATATTCTTCTACATCTATTTTACTAGGAATCCCGGTATCCGATTTCTCGTGTTTCCTAAATTTAGCACAGTGTAAATCCACGCCAATTTTCCTACTAATTTTCCGAAATTTATTTTTTCCCTTTTTTGAAAAATTCTGGCATCTAGTATCTTTCATGTTGCATTTGGCAACGATTAGCATTCCTTCCCCAATGCAAATTTACAATTTGAAAAAGTTTTTATCCATTCCATGAAAGTTACTTAATTAAAAATAGTTATTCAGATAAACCGTCTTTTAATAAGGATGTACTAATTGTAAGAAACGTTTACGACATTCTTGATGCAAAATTCTAATAGCTGCGCTGGACGTTTCGACAATAGCCGAGAGGACGTATCTGAATTATGTATTTCGTTATCCTAAAACCACCAAGCACTGTCGCGGTAACAATTTGTCAGCGGGGGATCCTGGAAGCTTCGTATTCGCTTATATAAGTGCACGCGCATTTGCACATATACAAATGCATATATTATATATAAGAGATAAGAAGGAGAGAGGAAGACAGAGAATAGTTAGACTTTCGTCCTCGACGAAACTTTGAAGCAAGCACGAATCGTAGTAATAGTTTCACCGAGTATAATTATGCTTCCTTTTCAGAATTAATATACAGATAAAGCGGTCGTGATAGAACCACAAGCTAGATCTTACAAAGCTAGTATCATCAATGATTCAATTGAGAATTCTATTTATACACGAATCATATAAATAAGCTCACTGTCAAAAATAAAAGTGGAAATGAAAAAATAACATTAAAGAATTAATTCTTTCTCTTCTTTGCAAACATATCAAAGCTACTTTCACGAATAAATATCTGAACCGTCAATTATGCAAAAAGATTGAAGAAAAATATTAATAAATATCTAATAATTACAAAATATAATATTCTAACTCCATGCGCGAGAAATAAAGTAAACAGTCATTATATACTAACGACGATGTTCTAGTGCAAACCTTGAATAAACGGTTATAAAACGATTAAGCACACGATATAAAGAATGATATAAAAATATTTAACGACTGGTTGCGGAGTAGCAAAGTTGATTTCGTTCATGGCGATACAATTCTTCGCGTGTCAAATGCAGTTGTATAATGGCACGATACACGACTGAAATTTTTATAGACATTCTCAGAAACCAATGGGATATTACATGTTAACGTATATTTAACTTTCAATTTACAACACAAATATAATTTTCAGATGTATTTCAAGATAGACTTGATTTTCTCATCGAATTAATTACTGTCTGATCTAAAACAAATCGCGATGTTTGGAAAATATTTGTATTGACATTATATAATAATTTTTTAATTATATTATATATAAATTTCATTACCTTTATTTTTATATGTATTCATTATTTATTATTTTCAATTAATTTTATTATTTTATATAAAAACTTTTAAACATTATTCAATTTTATTTTCTTAAAGTTACGATATGAATAAAAATTAATCATCTTAATGTTACGATATGAATAAAAATTAATCATCTTATGGGGATAATTAGAATTATTTGCAAAATTTTCGCATTATCGTTATCTATGGAACATGTTTATTGCCAAGGCAATTACACTTCAAAGTACGGAGCTTATTTAAAACCGATGGAAAATAAACGATGTTAAGTGTATGAACTAAAGCGTAGTAAGAATGATAGTCAAAGGATAGCGAAGTAGAAGCATCGTGAAGTGGTAAAGGAGCAGACGACGTTGCAACACGCAAAGCGAAGCACTGACGGCTCAAAAATTGGCGTTGAAGTCGATAGCAGACGATAAAACTTTAGCTCGAGGCAAGCACCAACGGAACTTCGCGCCATTAGATACTCTTGCAGTTCGAACAATAGATAGGAAGGGCTTCCATACACCAACTACTCTTTTCTTTTCTCGCACCCACCCTTTGCTGCCTTTCGTCTTATGAAGTACTTTGTCCCTTGTGAACGCCGATAGTATTGGCTCTCCCTTTATTTATTTTCATCCTCCACGCCTTGTTCCTTCCTTTTCCTCTTCTTCTTCTCTTTCCATTACTTCTTTTTCAGCTACATTTTATATAGTTTTTCTCTTATTTCTCAGAGCATCCGCAATCACCATACGGAGCTCAATATCTATTCTATTCGTAATAAAGCAAATTTCTCGGCGTAGAATAACTCTTTTTTTTCTATACAACCCGAAAATAAGTGTGCTTTCAGTTTGACATATATACCCTATCTTATATTCTCAATCATCTACGCTCCATACACACACATACAAACATAACACACAATTTAAAATATAATAACACAATTTATCTTCTTTCACGTCACAAAAGTTCTTATCTTCTTTTCACATCACAAGTATTCTTGTTAATAATAATACAGTTTTTACTGAACTTAATCTTATGTCAATCTAAATTCCATACACGAACAAATTTATAAACAAGTAATCCAATTTGCAGATTCACATATCTCTCACTTGCATGTCGTGTATATTTTATTTTACATGGTATATGACGTGGTTGCCTAGAACATTAATAAATGTCGTTCCATATATATATATATATATTGTGTACGTGTGTGTGTGTGTGTGTGTGTGTGTGTGTGTGTGTGTAATCTTGCTTTGACCCTGTATCTTTTATTCTCTTCAACTCCCCCCGTCACTCTATGGTATCTTTCTTCCTGCTTCCCTTTTCTTTTCTTCAACTACTATCTAGTACTATCGTTTTCCACCATCGAGGTAGGTCACGTTTCTATTTTGTATTCCATCAAGCTCGCATCCATTCCGACGCCAAACAATGAAAAGCGTCCACGTCTGCCCCGCTATCACCCTCTCTTTTAGGCTCTCTTACACCCTGATGCGTCTCCGTAAGTCTGTTCTGCGAAGATCTCAGCAAATTCCTGAGCGACGTATAGTCGAAAAGCTGTACATGTTTTCACCATATATAGTCTTCCTTTCTTCTTCTTCTTTTTCTTCTCTTATATACACATCTACGATTTTCTTTCCATCTCTTTCTCGCATGGCGCTATGCAAGAAAACGGATGTTTCAAACCTGTACCAAAACGAGGCAAGCTTTTATTCGTCGACTCATCTCGATTTCAAATGCAAATGCATACTGCGACGAAAGACGCAACTAAAGGGTTGGAAGGAACATACACCGCGAAGCGGTGAGACTTCGTCGCGCCACGTTTCCCGACTTCGTATCCAATCTACCCTCCGGGTTGTTCAGGGCTGTGGAATGTTTCGCGTTATCGCGGAGTTCGATTCTGTGCTCCGGGCACATCGCGTTCGTGTACGTTACAGTGCTGAATAAGGAGAACTTTCATTAACCCTTCAAACGTAACATGTTATACAGAACATACTATACAATCGATACATCCAAGAATTCAGAACATTACGGAGAACCAAATTGCAAAATGCAAGTAAGCTCTAACAAATAAATTTTACCTCTAATAAACGAGAAGGCAGAATTACACAAAAGGATGGTTTTCCTGAAATATCTAAAAATTTAGCCAGATACAATTTTGAAAATAATTTTGTTGGATTATTAAAATAATTATTTAAGATCCTTAAACTGTTGGAAATTTCAAAATTTACAACATTACTCATCATATGCTTGAGATTCTTACTTAATTATTCCGATGATACTTAACTATTCAATAAAATTATTTTCAAATCTGCACTGTTAGATATGAAAGAAGCAATAGTAACCGAATCCTTTCAGTTAAATAATATTTTATTTTTTAATTTCAATATACGTTAAAATATCAATTAATCCATTTCCGTGATTATTTTTAAATAAACACCGTCGATATGTATTTAGTAAATAATAAACTAAATTTGGGTCAAATTTAATACATTTTCTTGAATTAAATTTAACTTCATTGTTTCAAATTAACGACATATTGGGTAAGAGACGAGATCTATAGAAATAATTAAAAATAACTCAAATTGTATGAATATAATTTGACATTATATTTAACATCTAGCTAAATTTTTAGATACTTTAAAAAACTCGTTCTTTCGACGCAAATATAATACAGAAAAAGGAATAACTTGCAGAATATGTACTGAAACAGTGTACTTTTTTACATTCTCTTTAAATGAAATTACGTCTGAGCACGCGCGCATCCATTACAAATGAAAAATAAAGTGAGCTCGGCTCGAAATCGTTCCGAGATAAATCATGCCACTGTTAGCATCTCGCGAGATTTTATAGTTCCTCCGTAGCATCTATGCTATAACCTCCTTCCGCCCGCAGCATCTAACTTTTAACTGCCGCGACAAACTTCCCTTCCTAGTTAATCCTCATGATAACGCCATGGAATCGTTACCTGCCACTTTCAACTTTTAGGTACATACTAATAACTCCATCCCCTCTACAGAACATCATCGAGAGCTATGTCTTTGCTATTAAAACTGAAAATTTCAAGACGACTTTTACCGTAATACCTTTAATTGCTAATTATATACTATTAATCGCACGGCTGTTTATCGTTAATCGAAATTTCAAGAAAATGTACTAGAGACAATAATTGAAAAAACAGTAACGTATACATTATGCCAACACAAAAGAAGGCAAAAGCCCGTATTTAACGTGGCAATAAAAATTCCTCCATTTTTATCGTCAGTCGCTCTTCCTGATGGCAAGCGAGCCATGCGATTCGCTAACCTCGTTTATCCTCTGCTTGTACGTTCTTCTTTCCCTCAACCGTTTTCCTGTACGAAGTATTGCTATACCAGCCCCGCTACTAGGAGAATCCAGTAACCACCGGTATGCAACGGTAAATGTATGCTGTATGTAAATGTTATCCGAGACCTACGGTAATCTGGAATTTGCTTCGCAGACGTGTACATTTCGTGGCGGTTCGAGGGTAGCCGCGATGTCGGCGATGGAGGTTTACGAAGGGCAATCGACGGTCACGAACAGAAATCGAAATGGAGACGGATGGCGGGCGTGACAGAAATAGCAATCCTATAATCGATAATATTATATTATCGTTCAAATTAATCACGAGGTAAGAATCAATCTTTCTCGGTTGCTTTTCGAGTAAAAAGCATCCATACAATATTAGAGTGCATTTTCAACGTACGTTAGTGCAAATTTTCTGAAATTTATCTTCAAATACAAATAAAATACATTTGTATATTGGAAAGACTTCTATGATACACTTGCAGTAAAATTTTCAGATATAGAAAATATTATACACATGAAAACTATTTTGCTGAGGTATCTAAAAATTTAGCTGAATACAAATCCGAAAATAATTATATTAGGAAAATAATCAAAGTAATTATATAGGAAAACTCAAGTATAATAAGCAATGTTGTAAAAAATTTTCATATTCTAACAACTATAGCTTAAGCATCCTATATAATTTATTATAATTATTTTGATAGTTTCATAAAATTATTTTCAGTCCAATTTTCTAGTTTCAGTACCTAAGTTAAATTTTTAGATACTTCAGCAAAACCATTCTTTCCGTACAACAACGAAATCACGAACAATATGATGAACTTATCAACCCATAGAGAATAGAGAAGTTAACAATACACCACGTTTTCTGGATGCACTAGGCATAGAAAGAAATTTTTCTCGCATGGTTGTTCCAATAAAAAATAAGAAACGGTAGAAATAGGAGAAGAGTTGAGAATCACTGGAACGTGGAATCGGAAAAATTGTGCCGAGTGTGCAAAGAGGAAGACTTCTTTGATTCCACCTCCTTTTTTAGTTTGAGGTTGGCAAGCCTTTGATTGTCCGCGAGGACCCTTCAAGTTTGCTAGTCTATATTCAAAAATAGACTCCGGTGAGAGTCAATTTGACGCTCTAAAAAATCGCTCATTATATTTCGCAAACTAGCTGAATATCTAAAGCCAATTTTGAATAAGTTTTCTTTACGTTTTGCTAAAATTTGCAACATTTAATAATCATTCCAACGAATAAAGTGCAAACGGAACATATTGATTTCTCATAATAATAAGCGAAGTACAAAGCAACATCATTTGCAAGCAGACATATTATAGTGCTTAAATTTCAGTCATCAATTGCCATTAGATCCTCTATTTATTGGGTACAATTACGCGAAGATAGGCGTAGCTCTAATCGCCATCGAAAAGTACATTAACGCGTAACGAGAGACATCGTACATGTGAATGCAATTTCAATGCTGCTGCAATGCGACTAACGCAAAATCATGCGCATATATCGCTCTGCTTTAGAACGCCCGCTAAAATTGCGGTCGGACCGTAATAAAGTTACGAGACCTACGTGTACGGCACGACGTAATTGAAAAGTTCTCTATCTAGACGTAAACAGAGCCACAAAACATGCCGTTCACGACTGCAAGTATTTTCATCCATTGTAGCTTGCGACTTTTGTTACTCTTTGCGCGCAGCACAAAACGAAATTTCCTCAAATAAGAAAACCGCTACCATCATATATATTGATATTCGTTAATGAGTGAACTGTAGGATGGAAAGTTCCGATCTGGAAAGATTAAATCAAATCTCGTTAGTTGCACGAATGCGTCAGGAGAAGTCGTAGAAGTTACATTATGGATTCGAGTGCCTAAGAGAATGACGCGAAATTCAGCTAAATGTACCGTCATCCATTACAAACTTCTAATGAGCCGCTATTCCGGTCATACGACTGTCAATATTGGATGATATTACGCTCGTAACGTAACCATACACGTTATCCCCGATATCGTACACGCGTGCACATACCCGCAGTAACAAACTTAAAGCAAACGTATAACATAGGCATTGTGTGTAATACGCACGAATATAATCACATGCTGCGGATCGTTATTGCGTAAGCGTATCTACGCGGTTGTCAATCCGTACAGTTTATTCCGTAATTACGCGGTATGACATTGCGTATATCGTGTTGCTCCGAAATGCGTCCGGCATACAAATAAAGTTTCCGAGTACCTCCGCCGCCATTCGAAGTCAAATACGAGCTGCAGCTTTAATATATAATATTTCTCGAGAACACGAACCGTGGGGCTTTTGCGGCGCGGATAAACAAATAAAAGTTTCCAGGATATAAGTACTGAGGCAGTCCGAGCACGAGACAACGCTATTGCTGGATAACTCGCAGAAATTGAGAGAAGATTTTGCCGGCGCGCACATCTAAAGGCTGCATCTCTCACTGTGATGGTCTTTTGCAACAAACCCCTATGCCCTCGACAACATTGCGGCGAGGAATTTATTTTCGCGCAATCCCGAGATATGTACCTGCCGTGAAGAGGATTACCAGATCTTAGGCGAGTACGCCGCGCACACTGAGACTCAGATTTTGACAAAAGCCAAGCTTACGTCGGTGTCTGATAATAACATTGTATGGTACAAAAGGATTATATTGAAATCACTGACAAAGGTTCTCTCCGACAATGTTTTCACCGATATTATTTCATCTACCACTGCACGAGTTTGACGGTATGCATTCACCGTCGTATCGCTGGTGTTTGTCATCCAATGTATTTTCGCCAAACATTTTTTTCATTCAATCGAAGTGTTACTTTGCGATATGCACGTCAGTATACGTTGTATATCTGAGTAATGAATTCATTATTTAGAATAACTTCACTTGTTTTGCAAAAAACTTTCAATCAGATTGTAAAGAAATAAGATATTTTTTGTAATACATACAAAAATTTGTAAATATTTATACTAATGAATACGTATTATTAATTAAACTCGGTATCGATCAAACTCAATGTTGATGAAATATTATCGGTGGAACTATTGTTGTCGCAAAATCTTTATCGGTAACAATTTCAACGTAACTAAGTACAAAGAAGTTAATAAATTAATTATTTAAAAATATAGTCGTACCTATATATTAAAAGTACTTAATTAGAAAGCGCTAATGGCAGCTAACTAAAATTAATGGACTATAAGTTAAATACTAGTTTACTTAAATATAGTATTAGTTTAATTATTCATTTTGTACCTGCTAATAACATAATTAAAGAAACAATATAGCAACGCAATTTCTCTGTTTGCACATAACATTAAATTAAAAAAAAAATATTCTCTTTTGCTCCCTAAGATATGCACAAAACCCGGACTACATTAAATATTCGATTTCATCTCTTACAATTTGAAAGTGTACTCAATTTTCTCAATGCGACGCGCTATGAATAGAAAGTGTTCTTATTCTGCTAGTTTACAACTGAAATAAGCGCGTGCATAGAATCATACAGTAATATAGTAATAATATAATAATAATTTGTTTAATAATATTATTTAATAATATTATACATATATACATATGCTGTATTAAAAATATAATTTGGCCAATACACGATCTGTACAAAAGCGGATTATTTTATTTATGGAATAACGTAAAATTTTTATTAACAACAAAATTTGTTAAAAACTATTACTCTACAATGTAGAATTACATATTGGAGATTTCATTAATCTATCTAATAAAAGGATTTTTTAAAAGATATTAATAAGCCCTTAAATTAGTAATAATTAATGTATGTGGCAATGATATGAAAAGATTGAACATTAACGAACCGTAGATTCGATCGTAATATTCATTAGTAATAACTGAATTTGAGAATGAATTTCACCTTTCACATACACATATTGTTACTCGTCTATTGATGAGAAATAAATGTAAAAACAAAGTTAAACACAATTTATTATTAAGTAAGTACATCAAAATATAATGTAAAAATATTTAAATAAAAGATAATTTTTTATAGCATTTTATTATGCATAACAATTGTGATCTATCTTCAAACATTGAAAATGATAAGAAGAAAATGTTCTCTTCTGCCACATGATAGCACGATTCGAAAACTTAACTCCTACTAAAGTTAAGAAGCAGTAATGAATCACTTCAAGAAAGTACCAAGGTCCTGATCCACAGAACTAAATCTCCGTTACGAGTTTTCGAGTCGCAAGATCCCAATAACCGACAGCACGAAAGAGTAGGAAAAACCATGGAAAGCGAACAAGTGAACGCCCGTCTTTCCAGAGAATCATTTGACGAGCGAACAAATATACTCCTCTGTCTACGGGGGTGGAGCACTCGCCAACGGAAAGTTTAAAAAAATTACGCGCTTGCACTTTTTTAATTAAATTTGCCGCCGGTCAGCTTCCCCGACGAACGCACACGAAAGCCGCTGTCGTGTCGTGGCCACGCGGTGGACTTGAGAACTCTCTGGAATTTAATTGAAGTCTCTGCATCCCGAGCAACCTTTTCGGGGAAAAAAAATATCATCACTGTAAATTCGCAAAGCGTAAAATAAAACAGAAACGACAAGCCAAAAAATTTACCAAAGTGCATAGATTTTTCTATAGTTTTTCTGTACTTTTTATAAGGTCATAATATACTTTTTGTGTTTTAAATATATATAGCTTTTCATGTGCAGCTGCTGACGAACAAAAAGTTAACATCGCCAGAAATATTCAACTATACAGATTCTTTGAATGGTATTAAAGAGCTTTAGACACATGTGAGAGAGAAGACGAACTGTAAAATCTTCAGGTGAATGTTTCGGCAGTAGACAGTTCTCTCGAAGATAAACGGAAGAGAGGATGGGAGAGAAAAGTGATGCCTCGCCATGGAATAGCGATGAAAGTCGGAAAGTTAAGCGTCTTATGGGATTCTACAAGTTCGAGGTGTTTCGTGGGAAAAGTGCCTTCTATACCGACGTGCCTCGTGTGCGGAGATGCGCGAAAATGCGCCATTGATTTTTATCCGTGAGAAGTAGGCTTTCGTGAACGACTACGGAAGACAGAATGAGAGGCGGAGGAATATCGCGATACTAAGCAGGTGCACATTCTGACGCAAAAATGGCGAAAATAAGGGCCCGATAAAGAAAAATTGTCTCGAATTTCTTTCAGCTGCTCGTAACGGCAAACATCCATTTCATCGTAAATAATTCACACACATATACGTGTATATTTGCATTATCTTATAAAAATTATACTTAGAAATATATTTCATGTTTCGGTTTTTCGTGCAATTTTATCGGAAAAACCAATCGGGACGGCACTGACAGTAAGTATATTTGAATACAAACAACCTTCTAAATATTCCACGATAGTTCCTCCCTGTAAAAAATGTTATGGACGGTAAGTTATTTGTTTATCATATAAAACTGTTGTAGAGGTAAATGTGCACGCTTTCATATTTTCTATGTATATTGCACATTTCACCGATAACATTCGACGTACGCTCAAACCAGAATCACACATATCAGCTATTTTTGTTTTTTTTTTTGCATTGACCATTACTCGAAAGTTTGGTCACGAGATTCTCTACAAATAGTTTTACGAAATATTTTACATGGTCAACATGCGCACACATGCGTTTGGGTCACTTGTCCGAAAAAAAGTCCGTTTAAAAATGAATAGACGTACCTACAAAGCTACGCGGTATGCGGCCATCAATCAAATTAATCTATGCCTTTACACGATTTGTCTTTTTTAAACATGATTTTTTTTTTTATTGTGCACCTTCTTTGTTTTGACCTCCTCGCTTCATGGCACTCCCTTATTCCGCGCGAACAGCTCGCTCGGGACAACGTGATCGGAATACTCATTTCTAATTCAGATCTGTCGCGGCACGGACGTGTTCCTAAAAGTGTGCGACGGAGAGGTATATAAAGATAGCAGGCCTTCCGAGTCCTACAAAGGCTTACTCTAGGAATCATTCTTGCGAACGGTACTAGCGAAAAGGGTCCAGATGCGACTCGGTTGGCTGGATTGAACTGAATAAAATATTGCTGTGATACTTAAGCCCTTGTCCGTGAAATTGTTTCGCTACTACAATGTACGTAAATAGATATCTTCGCAGGAATATTACTCACTTTTATCACCTTTATAAAAAGAAAAAATTAATTCACTCAGCTCTGACGATGCAAACTCACTCGTTCAGATACAACACCACACACACGAATCTGTTTTTTTCTGCGATACAAATACTACTTTCATCATTCTGTTTTTCTAAACATTCATCTGGTTCGTTCGTATTTTCGACGACTTAATATATCTCTCACATGCAATGCATACATTCGGCAGCAATTACAGCATAAAAATCCGACAAAAATAAGTATGACTCGCGACCGAAAATATTCACGCGTGACTTGGGGGATGATTCGATGATCGAAGAAAACGTCACATGGAAACATAAATTTGGAAGCGGCATCAATATTTTCTCCTCTCCTCTCGAGATCAGTCCGTAGATTCAAAAACTCGGGACATCTGGTATTTCATATTAAAAGTCTCTGTCCCACGTCACCCCCAATGCTATCACGGCATTTTTGTTCGGATTTGGTTGCGTGCGTGAGAGACGCGGCATTGTGTGTACCCAAGAACTTCTCCAGAAATCTAGCTGATTCACTTTCTAGGGCTCCCCAAACGCGAGAAATGTGCATGCCACACATGCGCACGTCGCTAGATCGATATTTATGAGACTTCATAATTGTTTCCAAAATATCTATCGTCTAAATTGGCATTCGATCTCACGATTCTCCCTGCATTCTCTATGCGGTAATAAACAAAGTTTATACGACGGATTCATATATGTATGTATAACTGTCTACGCGTAGCTGAAATTTGAACATATCTCGGATTGCATTTCCATTTCCCAGCGAATTAAGATTTACGAACAAAATTCCAACGGATAGGTTCCCCGTAGGTACGTAAAGCAATTACTTGCGCAGGAAATATTGCGGTTTCGAAAGCTTATATCCCACATGAGGAACAGATCCTTCAATTGTGTTACAAAATCCCGATACAAAGATATATTCCAATTATTAGTCTTTCAATAAGAATAAACATATTGATTATTCTTTTTATATAGAATTTAATCTGATGTCTCTTTCAATAATAATCGATATTCGTTTTGTGATAGTTGTACATATGCGGCGTATTCGAAATACTTCTCATTAACGATAAACGGTTCGAAAATCATATTATTCTAATAGCTGTACATGTATTAGAATCGAATATGATAATCGTAGTTAAACCCTAGATACGGCGGAAATAGCCTAAGTATGCTATATTCGGAAAGCTCAAATCTGAAGAGCAAAGCACTTCGTGGTTGTGCTTGCCGACGCCATTCTCTGTCGTATGGAAGCGTGTGGAAATTCAAAAGCGCATGTTTGTCGTCCACTCGGCGAACCCTTCTGGAAATTGGCCCGGTGTCACCAGAGAATTTCAGTACCCTCTCTTGTGTGGTCCTGTCCACGCGGGGTGCAAGAGAATCCAGTAAAATTAAATCAAGGGGCTTTCGTCCTCTTGCCCGTCGGAAAGCCGCGGGACAGCTATTACACTACGTACTTTGTATTAGTGCAGATATATTCGTGTAAAACCGTTGAGCATAATAATTCGTATTTAAATGTTATTGATATCCCAAGAGCTACGGTACATGCTCCGCCCAATTTCGATAAACGCGGTATATTTTCAAAAATAAACACGATATCCCTGTATTAATTTCTTGTGCCGTATAATGTATAAAGATAATTTAAATATAAAGCAAATTATTTGACATAAATGTTAATTCCATACGGATTTGTAAATGTGGTAAATTCCAAAAAAAATTAATAATTTCTTCCAATCAATATTCTTCAAAGGTTTTT
Source organism: Trachymyrmex cornetzi (assembly GCF_001594075.2). Classification (NCBI taxonomy): domain Eukaryota; kingdom Metazoa; phylum Arthropoda; class Insecta; order Hymenoptera; family Formicidae; genus Trachymyrmex; species Trachymyrmex cornetzi. The sequence goes on from NW_017295784.1 coordinate 1,535,188, forward strand.
ATAAATTTTTCCGTATACCATTGGAGCGTTTGAGCGTTTAGCGCAGCATTGTAAATCTTCGGAATCTAGGCCTCTAACATCGCCCGATTTTCAGGAAATGGTAGAATGGATACCGCAAGCTATATACGTTGGATAGCTTCCAGTACGCGACTGCAGCAGCTTTGGGGTCGAAATATCGCGACGGTTGTGGGGTTAGTATTACTGATATTAGCGTCGCCAGTAACTCTTTCGAAATAGCCTTGGCACATACCAAGCCCGTGTTAACTTCTTCCTTTTCTTGAATCACGTTTTGTGTTACGGCTTCCACTCTCAAGCATTCTTTGATATAGATATCATCACGGTTAAGTTTGAATAATTATATACTTCGTAAATCGACAATAAACGCACATGACTGCTGTTGTAAAGTTATTATATTTTTGTCTCAATGAGAACTTCCTATTAATTAATCATATTGTTCTCGACGAAGCGATGCGATCGATACCATGTTGAAATGTAAAATCCACGGAAAAAATTTATAAAACATTTTAAAATAGTGATAAATAATTGATAAACAAAATAGTTACAGAGTTAATATTCAGACATAAATTTTGTTTACGCCTCACTAGATATCAAATGGACGCATTTTTTTCAAAATGTGTCGATGTACAAGCCGTCGATCTTTTTTCAGATTCTGTACCATATCATACATCAATAGAAGAGAGATTGAGAACGAATACCACCGAACTCGATTCTGCGCTCGTATGACGCTTTTCCTATTTATTTTGGTTTTTTGTCCGAGACTGTTCCTCTAGCTTCATATCTTTCTTATTTTTAATATATACCTGCTATTTCAATAACAAAGCGTGAAGGTATACACCCTGTCAGCGCGACGTAACAATAGAAGTCAAAATTTGTGTCTCATATGTGCTAACTTCCGTCTTAGTATAATCGCAAGATATACTTGTTATAATGAACAAAATAATATATTATACAGATATTATTTTCAAAAAATATTAATATATAATTAATCAACATTCACGTAAATAGAAAAATATATTAAATTATATACAAAATTATTGAGCAGAAAAAATAGATGAAATTAAAGTGATCAAAATATAAATACACATATATATAACTACTTATGCTTCTATCGTTATTTTCTGTGAAAATTCTCTATATACTTTATGTTTGAAAAAGTGTCACATCAGTATCAGACATTCTTAGCGCGTAGAAAACGTTTCCTTTACAAACGAAGTCATAAATTATTCCTTCGCAATATGATTATACCGAAAATATAATACGACATTTATGTTGCTTGCTGATATATGAGAAAGTTGTTTTTTTTATACAAGGTCTAGGGTATATTTCATAATATGACATATAGACTTTCGAAGAATTTGTTCCGTCATATTACTAAAACTATATTTTATAATACGATTGCAAATAATAAATAAGTCGTACGAGCGCAAAATCAATTTTTATGTTAAACGTAAATAAAATATATAACTCACCAGTCGTCAAAGTCCGCAAACCGTATTACAGGAATTACGAATGCACTTGGTAGTTTTATTAGCAGTACCGTTTCGAAAATATCTTGAAGTCTGAAAAGATGACGTGTTCTCGTCATTTAACAATCCTGGAAACGAAACGGGATGCAAATTAGCTGCTCTACGCACTTTACACTGACACGATGTCACTAGCACGCTGTCTTGTTGACGAAACTTATCACGTTCATTTCCACATATCACCACAATTCCGTCATAATATTTTATACCGTATAATGTTTATTTTCTCATAATATCTGTCATTAATAACACACCGCTCATCAACCTCGAATATTTATATCCATGTACATATATATATATTTTTTTTTAATGTCTTAGAATGGAGGATATAAAACCTATATAGAAGCATATACATAAGTTTCAAGATCCATATCTTGGATTCCTATATCTAAAGTAGCTATATTATCATGTTATTTCCTTGCTTATATCTAAAGTTAAATTTCTTGAATAACCCACATTTCTGTAAGCAAAATATTAATCAATATAGAGCAATCTACTTCGACGCGAATGCATTCGTTGCTTTCCCGTATTTTTTTTTTCACGAAATAAATTATATCAATAAAATGTGAGAAAATTCAATGTACCTTATTAAATCCGTAAGAAAGTTTTTAAATTAAAACACGATATTTCAACACCATATACGCGCAAAGACGTCATTCATGTTGTGACATTTGCGTTGAGAAATTCAGATTACCTCTGTAATATTACCGTTCAATATAATCAAACATTACAATCGTTGAGCTTCCAGCAACCTATAAACGTAAGCTCTTTTTATTGGTTATCGGTCGTGGTCTCTTTCGCGCTTACACGCGAGCCCATTCACTGTGTAACAATGTCGGGTAGACGGTTTAATTGCGAATTATCGAGCCATTGCGAAATTCAATTGCCGTGTAGGCTCTACTCACGAGTCTCGCCCGCACGCGTCGCACACAGATGAAATCGTGCGTACAAAACACCTCGCTGATGCCCGACGCGTGTCCATACGATCTTTCGCATTTTCACGATAAAATTTCATTTACTAAACACTCATTTTATCATTACTCGTACACGTTACGCTTAGTTTACATAATACATAAAATATTGGAGATGCGTATAAAAGCTGTCTCGCATAGATTTTTTTCATGTCACTATCTATAGTGATAAAATACAAAAATAATAAAAAATATAAAAATAATCGTGATCATTTACAATTTATCGCGAAAGGATCTTTAGTTGATAAATGGCAAATTGTACACAGAAAAACGATTTTATTAAAGTATCTAAAATTTTAAATAGATATAAATCTGAAAATAATTTTGTTGGACCATCAAAATAATTCTGTAGAATGCTCAAACTGGTTGCTAGAATGTTAGAACTTTTTGCAGCATCATGTTTTATTACAAAATTATATTAACGTTTTAATTAAAATGAAATAATTTTCAGATATGTATCTAACAAAATTTTTAGATAATTCAGCAAAATCATTTTTTCGTGTAGCTATAAATATAATAATCCACTTGAATTATTTTATACTATTATATTGTTCTATCGGTACAGCAATAGTTGTAGCAATGTAAAACTTTTTAATAAAATATCTCGTTAATCAATATGTTTATGAATTGTATTTTAATTTTCAATTAACTGTATAAAAAATGTTATTTCCAAATTAGATGATAAATTGTTCTCAAAATACTTTTCAAATTTCTGGGATTAAAAAAATAAAAGGGAATGGAAACACATACGAGGCAAAAAATATTTCATTTTAAATTAAATATTAAAAAAAATTTTTTAATTGAATGGTCAGAAGAAAAAATATTTTTTAAATCAATGTTCTCTTAATTTAACTTAACAAAATTATTCAAAACGTCAAAATTTCTAACAAACATGACAAGCATTAAATATTTTATTTTTTAATTCACTATTCAACGTATGATGTTTTTTTGATAATGGTGAAAGACTTTAAATTTTGAATAGTTTAGCCACTATGCTGAACACAAAATCTATTCATTTTTTAATTAATACGATTATTATAGCACATTTAATTATAGTAATTATTTTCATTAATATAATTACTTGCCATTTAATACTAATTAAGATAAACTTCTGCCTAACCTTAAACAGCCAATAAATTGAAGTATTAAAACATAATATTCCAATAATAAAAATAACTAAAAATATTTTGAAACTAATTGAACTAAAATAAACGAGCTGGGTAAACCATTATTTTACGCTTTTATTAAAGGTATACATATATCTATTGAGAATAAATCGTAAATTAATGGTTGAATATAATAAAGAACGAAATTGTAATTTAATGGTCGAAAACAATAAAAGGTTTCTCTCTCTTATAACAAATCAATTCTTTTTAATTTCATATATACTGCGCAAAGCATTTTCCGTGCATTGCCCTGAAAGCAACGACCTCTAATTCCGGATGATTAATTAACAACAAGACTCTGCAGAATCAAATACCTTCCACCTTGTTGAATTTCAGAAACTAAGCTTATAAACGTTTGGAATGATAAAACGTAGCAAATCTGAGCTTTCGTCTCTACAGTCACACGAAACTTCAATTGATAAAAGCACTTTCGAATTCTCCACTACATCTCGCTAAAAGACACTCCAACCAAAATAATCCAACTAACCCGAAAACGCTTCGACACTCAGTTCCACGAATTCCAACGAGATAAAGCTATGAGGGAACGCAACCGTGATCGACAGGTGCTCCAAAAAGTTCGCCGGCAATTTCGCGATCTCAATCGATTGCAACGATTCACTCAGCGATCTCGTGAGAAGGGCGTATTGATCGATTGCTCGCACACGACCCGGAAAGATGTACGTCCATCACGCAACGATATACACACGCGTTCGTCAGAAATACACGCACTATCGCGAACCCGCAAAGTGCTCGCGAACGACGCAAAAGGACGAATGAGCGGAAGCTCTGCGCTTGAAAGCTCGCAAGCCCCACCGCCCTTTCGGCGCGTGCGGACTAGAGCAAACTTGACCGATCGTAAGCGACCGACGCCGAGGGTGCACGAAGAGCCCAATGGTCGGGAGGGGTTTGACATATCGCTGCAAGATAATTAATCGATGGAAATATAATGCCTGATCAAGAGTGTAAAGCTCTTGCTTTTTTTTCTCGCATGAATCCGCTATATGCGCAAATTTGAAAAAACGAAGAAGACTCTCGAACGAGAAGCAACTTATGGTGATAAAGTGATGTCGCTATTTAAAGTCCTTCATAAAAAATTATTAAGCTCCATGTATTTAATTTTCTCGCACTTTTGTCCCTTTTATCGTCTTTTTTATAAAATGTCAAGTAAAAAAGAAACATTTATTTGAAAATTGTTTGTAAATATATATTTCTATAATATAAAACACCCTATACGTCCGTATATCCACAAAAATATATTTGTTCGTTACAAAATGATCAGTACGTATACGTAACTTATAACAATTAACTTTAACATGTATTTACATAGAATACCTGCAGTGATTGTACCTAAATAGTTAACCTATATGTACGTAGATTACTTAAAAGTATCTTTAAACTCTTTAAATTTTGAACGCCTCCTAAATGTATTACATCGTTACAATAACGCGCAATCCGTTTAAGATACTTTTACTTTTCGCGTAGCAATAAAAGAAGACCGTCGTCGGATCGATAAAGCGGAGCGACAATGAGATAACGTTTACGTGTCCGCTGGAATCCACAGGCAGCATCGAAAAGCTCCGAGTCTCCAAGCATGCTACCAAGCAGGCAATTGGTTGGTAACCAATTTACGACTAGCGCCAACCAGCGACCTGTGGACGGTATTTTACGCCTCGTAAAAAAAAAATAAAGCAAGCAGAGAGACGAAAGGTGAGAGCAAAAAAAAAGATGGCCTGCTCCAATCGAATTCATTTCCATCCGTGCACAAGTACTGAATCTGCCGGCTTGGACGAGCGATTTCCTCGTGCGTAAAATTCATTGTCGATACCCTTCCGATTGATCGTGATAGTCGAGCACGAGCAACCAAAAGCGAGAACAAAGAAGCTTACCGAAAGCGAACGGAACGGTATCATCTAACCCTTCACTGTGAATTTTTAGTTAATCCCACGAGCTGCGAGGTAATGTGTCCGATGTGACTGACAGTTAGAAAATGATAAAAGAGTAGAATAAATATTTAAGGTAATTAAGCTATATCACGACATACTGAAAAGTAACGCGTTTAGGATTTGCGGACAAGAAAACGTATGGGTAAAATGTAGCAAATAAGCTTTAGCGGAAGCTTCAATCGTTGATGAATACGTTCTTCCATGGTCGGATAATTAAATACCAACCGTTTGTACAAGCTTTGATCCCTCCAATCAGTACGTTGCAACGTATTCTAGTAAAGTAAGCAACCCTCTGTATGGTTCAAAGTCTCTCACGCTTTCATGGAATAAATTGAAACACACTTTGAATGTTTAATGGTTAGACACCTACCAGGAAAGAGCACGTTCTTTTTTTTCTTCGGTTCACCCTACAACAATTTTGAAGTTCCCTAATTTCTTACAGAAGATAATACTGTATTAAAGTTTCAGGCTAACTAAATAAAATTGTCTTGCTGCAAGGATACTACTCTTCTATAAAACGTTTCGCGAAAACATTCAGATCTTTTTCATATTACTAAATTAATTTTATAACATATTATGTTTTTCCCTCACTAATTTTGATATATTAAAATGATAATAATTTCAATAACATATATTGAAATGCTAATAAACAAAAATTGAATAAATAATTTCATTACAGATATATATAAAATAAAACAAAATTATTTATATTTCTTTTTTTTTTTCAGTGAAGAAAAGAATAGAATCATTGGCAAAATACGTTAGATTAATTTACAGCGCATACAACACAAGATCTACTTTAATCTTATTATTTTTTTTTCCTTGAAAATTTCGTCGGCCATCTGAAGCTCTTTAATTTCACAAAGTAACACATGAACGTGCGTTTGAGGCAAAACGAAGCCGAGGCCGGCGGCGATGCGCTTCGCTCATCAGGACCGGTATAACCATGATACTAGAGTTACTCGTCAAATATTTACCCCGAGTGATGCTGGCGCCAGGCAAGTGGTATCCCAGCTGATCCAGCTTCGGCGAAGCGAGAATACGCCCGCGTGAAAAATGTTCCATTTAATTGTTGATAGATAGGTGAGCGGATCTTTCGCCGCAATTGAATAATGTCTTTACGTTCAAAGGCAACGGACCTCTCACGAAACGCGTTCAATTATTATCGTTTCATCTTGAACCTCGTTTTTCCCAAGAGCACTTGCTGAAGAAATCTGATGCGATAGCAGTCTATACGAGAAGTCAAGATTTATTATAGAAAATACGATAAAAGTTATAAAAGATACACATTCTAGTTATGTTGCAATTAATAAATATGAATAAAACTAAACATGAATAAAATAATAAGCACACTAATATTGCAAGTTGTTTATAACTGCAATGTAATGTAATTACATATTCTTTAATCAGTGTATACAATTCTTTGTAATATTGTTAATTAGAATACACACACTGAGAAAAATAGAAAAATCAATATTCTCAAAATAGGAACATCAATTGTTCATAATCAATAAAAAAAAATATAAGTAGAGAGAAAATAGTTGGCATATAAAAAAAAGAATAATCTATTATTTAATTAATTAAATTAACTTTTGAAAATTAATTTTTACTGTAATTATTATCAAAGAATTATTAAAAAATATCATATACTGTCCTACAATACATATCAATAAAATATTTTATATTGTCTTATTTAATATTATATAAAAATATATGTATGTATTAGACACATAAAAATATATGTAATTAAATAGTTTGTAACATAAACAGAAATTTTGAAATGTTCAAATTCAATAAACCACGTGGACAAAAAAATTTCAACTCTATCGTAATTCACATCCATTATATATATAACAAAGTAAACTTACTTTACTTTCTTTAAATATTTCAAAAAAAAATATATATATATAATTCTGTATTGATAAATTACAGTTAAGGAACATGCTGTTGTTACGCAAAACTGAAAGTCATATAAAGTATTCTTATTTGTTAATTCACAATATCATTGAGTCAATTATTTTAATGTTTGGAAAAACGTATGACAAGCTTTCCAATTAGCATCAATTATAAATCATAAGCTAATAGTCAGTAAAATTACAAGCAAGTAATCAGCAATCTCTAATTAATTGTTTCCCTATTGATTGGTTTTGTCGTATCCTTGCTGTATACGCATACTCCATTTTCGCCTGTTACGGCATAATTAGCGAAATGAGTATTAGTGTAATATACATTCAACAAAAGAACATATATCAATTTAACTAGTGTACGTGTAAACATATTTAAACAATGCTCATCAAAACATAACAAAAAGTTAATATTACAAATTTCGATTATATCAAAAATATATAAATACTACTCGCACGCATAACTAATTGAGTTTTTGTTTCGAAATGTAATGTAAGAGAATAAAGAGAATAGAGAAAGCTCACTATAAGTGGTCCGACCGTGGAAACTCAGTTTAACCGCAAGAATAATAATTAATTGATATGGTTCTCCAGCCAAAGCATCGCCCAAACGTTCAACTGGCAAGACCTCGTTAAGGGAATTAAATTCAGTGATGCAGACTGGATTATAGCGGTTTCCAATTGGACACTAAGTTAATGCTGGAGATTAGCGGTGGAATCTCGCGATAGTAATGGATGTTCTTCTCGCGAATCAGCGATAAAAATTTTACCTTTGCTGTGCCATACAAAACATTGGAAATGATTGGCAAATATTAAACGTCAGCAACATTAAATTCCCTTGTGAAAATCGATTGCATCGCTACACATATACATATTTCTGCATAATATTAAATAAGACAATAGCAATATCAAATATTTCGTTGATGTGATAAACAAATACGATATGCATTTTTTAATTATAATTACAATAATCGTTTTTGGAAAATACTGTCTATTTTTATACAATTTACATTTCTACAGCTAAATATCGGTACTTTGTATCGAATGGAAGGGTAATAGAGAATGGTTTTAGTTAACGACCGTTTAAGGGATGGTAGTAGTCGGGAATGGCTCCGAGCTCCGTGACTGAGAAGGGACGTATGGCCCCGAGGGTTAATAGATGGCCAATGTCCTTGCAGACCGAGGTCAGACACTGTGTCACCCTCTCGTCATTACAAATGCAGATTGGACCTCCTGCCATTACCTTGTTCCCTATCTAATCGTTGTCGTCGGGAATGACTACGGGCGCAAAAAAAAATTGTTCGTTGACTGGCTTTCTATCAGGATTTGAGCCAGTACATTGACCAACGTTGCCACGGAAAGCCGAATTTGTCGCGCCTCATAGATTGACGATGCGCGTTAAAAGCTCGTTCTCCGGAGTCCCGTGATCCCGCTGAATGAGAAACGATAGAGATGACTAACGAGAAAGCTGCCGGGTGATACGTTTTTAAAATTGGATAGATTGACATTTTCAATTTTTCTTTGACATAACTGCGATTAACGGCAAATTAAACAAAAATTCAAGAGACTGTACCAATTAATAAACAGCCTAACAACATCCATGAGAATAAAAATTATGAAAAACAAATATTTATTAATAATCACTCTAAAATTGTATTATATTGGATATGAATTATTAATATAACTAGACGAAATAAGATTTCTTAATTCTTTTAATGCACATATTATATTTAAATTAACATTTTAATTTGTAGAGAATAGCGCAATTGCTGGTCATATTTGAGTTTAATGACCGTAGATAAAAGAATGTAACACAAAAACTACGAAATGCAGCAATTTTCTGGCTGCGTAGTTGTAAAAAATGACCACTGACAACATTTTCGTGAACTACTAACAATAATGAGGGAACACGGATGTAGAAGCCGTGTAGGTAGGTTGTTATACATGTACCGACCAATGAACGTGACAGATGCATCGTACCGACAAGACTCGAATACTCAATGCTTGACGAGCTACTCAATCGAGCACTCGATACGCTTGATATTCCGAATAATTAGCAATAGCCATTACAAGTAGAAGACGTCACATCATTCCTCTATATATAGTGTATACTTAATAAACATATATATATATATACTACATATAGTATAAATTTTCTTATACTAATTTATTAGGATCTAATAGCTTTTTATACATCAACAACTTCGCAAATTACATATCTTCACTTTGTATATCGATACACAAAATCCTATATATATATATATGTTCCTATATTTAATAAATTCAAACTACAAAGTAATAACTACTATTTACTAATTTACAATTAACATGTCATGTGAGTTTAATTTTTGTTTGCAGAATCATTTTAACATATAATATTTTTAAAGCTTCAAGCACTTTAAATTTCTAAATATTTGAATGTTCATTTCAAAAAAATATAAAATATTAATGTTATAGACGTACAGTATATTTAATAATACATTTTATTACGCAAAATTGTACGAATAACATAACGCAAGTCCTCGTCCGAGATTACGTACAGCTTGCTTTAGAAATTCGATGCCATAAAGGACAGGCGCACAGACCTTTGAAATGACCAACACGATGAGAACGTGTACCCACTATTGCACCATTAACCTTTGCTGAGGGTAACCTCCTTCATTAACCGTCTGGCTAAGCCAAAACTAGTTGCACCGATTCTCTGGAAACGATAACCACCGTTCCATGATGTTGATTTTTTTCGTTATTCCAACGACCATTTACAGTCGAGATTATAATACTGCATCCACCATAGTCCATTATACTACGATTGAAACTTCGTTCCTAGGAAATTATTATAGCGTTAACCAATTTACAAGATCACCTTATATTGGATCGACCTTACCGAGAAATTCTAATTAATCTAATTAAGAACTTCTAATTAAAAGTCTCACAAAATAAATTAAAATTGAATATAGAAACAAAGTGTATAACGAGAGTAATAATGATAGACGATAAATATCTTAAAAAAATCACGCGAAAATAACCCATAAATTAATAAAGTCGTAATAAAAATATAAAATTGTAAAATTTCTTTAATATAAATTTTTATTTTAAAAACACATCTAATATGCAATACGCCATTATTAAAAAATACATTTCGTAAATATTTTTATTTATTTTATCATTTTCCAAATATTTCATCTTTAATAAAACCATATCAACTATATGCATTCATGACGATACGTTCACTATGCACTAAGTCTACCGATTCAAATCTATCTATTTAGCGACCAAAATTTTACGAAGCTTTTGGAATAGAAAATGATGCGAGGAAATATGCGTTGCCAGGCGAATATTCGCACGCAATGACATTTACGCTCGGATGCGTAATGAATGGATGGTTATAAATATGAAAATGTAGACAAAATTTAAGGACAAATAGTCCAATATATAAGTTTAAAGCAGACCTTTATAATGCTTTCTATAGAATAACACAGTTCTGTACACGCAAAACACACACACACATACACACACCAGAGTTTGAAAATTTACTTTTAAAAAATAATTCGTTACTTATTATTTATTGAAAAAGTAACTTATTATTCAAAGAATACTCATGCAGTATCGTTATTTTTTCACTGATTTCTAACTGTTTTTTTAGAATGGCATCCCATTATCTATGTCGCTAATTTATCTAAAATCTATAGAGATTATGATCAATCACCACACATAATTAAATGTAACATTTCCTTCTTTTAAAATTTGTTTATGAACATCCCATATACAATATATATACATGTACAGTACATGTACAAAGTAACGATGAAAGTAACGATTATATTCATTATCCAAAGAATGTAACTGCGGTAGCTATTGCTATTACTAATAAGGAAATATGATGTTATCAAATTGTTATTAAAACAAGGTAACTATAACGATAATGGCGTTACAAACAGCGCGTTTCTTCTCAATCTTACATACACATAAAGCATAATTAATTAGACTCAAATCAAATCATATTATATACAGGAACCATCTCACGAGGAGCTACATCTCACATTAATATTTCTCTACATTTACTGATAATCCTTAAAGTTTTTTCCTACTTGTGCAAAGTAGAATTTAACGTAATTTTTTCTAACTGCACAGATACAGTTGCAATAATACGATCAAAAATAATTGTATACCAATAAAATAATTCAAGTATGTATAAAAGTTCCCAGAAAATTAAATGGAACAAAAATTTCTGACAATAAAGAACAAGTTAAAAACAATGTTAGTGATCAAATAAAATAAAAAGATCAATAAATTGCTGAATGTTAGATCGAGAGATATATATATAATATATAAACTTGGAAATACATAAATAAACTCTCAAGATAGAAATATAGGATAAATCTCGGTTTCATAATTTATAATCATCTCTAAAGATTGAACAGACCGATAACTAATGCTGCAGTAGCAAAAAGCAAAGTTGCAAACTAAAGAGTATGTATCGATTTTAGACGATGTAGCTCGTTTAGCATTACATTTTTGTATTTGCATAATTTATAATTTTTTTATTATGATTATATCCTACTTCTGCTAATCAAATTTCTTCTGCCTATCCTCCATTCTCATCGAAAGCGTGACCGCGCGCACCATCCACCCATCCTATTTCCCCTTCTCTTTTCCTACCGGCATTATAAATGGATTTTTCCATGCAATTTCTATTAGCATAGTTTTTACATAATTGCACACGGTACTGCAACCAGGCCGATGCCCGTGCGTAGTTATTTTACAAGAGAATAAATTGCTCTAGCGCGTACATGACAAGGATGCAGGTGAAAACTAAGCGAGGCAGCGCAGAAAGTAAAAAACAAAAAATAAGAAGCGTAAAAATAATATCAAGCAACAACGCGCCGGACATCAGTAGTAAGATATTCTTGTCCGTTTTCTGCATCGTTTCTCATAACTATTTATTAGTTTGAGTTAATGTAACTCGTCTCACATTACTCAAGCAATTTCAGTAAGATAAAAAAGCAGATAAATTCTTTTCATCTGCAATCTTTCAGGTAAAATTAAACCATTTTTACAGAAAGTTGCAATTATCATAATTTAATTATGATAATAATTTATAATTATTTTTAGCACCAATATATTTGTTAATAGCACTATACATATAATTATTATTACTGACATTAAAGCAATAATAACTATAAAAATGGAGTTCCTGAGCAGATTATTTTATATTATATAATTGTAGTCACAAATACCAAACATTTTTTTCCCAATGTATATGTAGCTTAATGAAATTAAAATTGATATATACTGATAATGTGAATCACAGTTTTAAGCTACGTAATAGACTGTAACTACGGAAGAGATTACTTGCAAGTAGATCATATGGAACATTGTAAAAAACAAGATTGAAGACACTAGATTTACTGGTTAGGAACACAGTCGTGTTATAAACTTAAACAGGAACGACAGTAGCCAGTAGCGGCGATAAAACAGAAATGAAGAAGGAACGAAGTCGAGTTTTACGCAGTGCTATAAACTTCCTGTATTATCAGGATTCACGCGGTATTCACTACCGGCGAAATTATTATATAATACCGACTTTTACTATGCCGCGAATAATTTCCGTCTAAGCGTTTTCACGAGGCGCCATCCGCCGATCCAATCACAGCAAATCGATTCTCTCGCTTTATTCCGCGTACTCTTTGAAATCTCTCAGTCTATTATTTCTCTCACTTTTTCTCTCACACTCCGTCTCTTTTTTCGCATAAGTCTAAACACACAACCCTTTCTCTCTTGTTTGCTATTATCGATAATGAGATAGAAACGAGATACCTCCACATCTATTTTTTCCATACAACGGCTCCACTTTCCAGACTAGTGCATACTGAGAGGAAAAGCTCGGTGATTTCGACAAAACAGGATGGAAAAGGAAGATATGTGAAATCATCACTACATTTTCTATACAGATTCTTATATATCAGAACGAAACGTTTATATTTTCAATTAAATTAAGCAACTCTCAATAAATGATATTACAACGAGTTATTTCACAACATGTTCAGATTTAACAGATTTAACAGATGATGATTGAAAAACAATTTGTAACTACGCACGTTACCTAATTATATGATATTTTCATAACGTTAGTTAACACCATAGATGATCATTTTCTTAAAATTTAGCTGCTTTTAAGGGAAAAGACATTGTCTCTATAGCTATGAGTAAATATACCTACATCATTATTTGCAGATTAACTAATAAAATGTTAAACATTTTAGCTGGATTATTTCTTATTAACAAATTGTCATGAGTGATAGACAAATGTTCGACAAAACACGATCGAACATGGTACCAAGACTATCGATGTCGTCGATGATATTTCGACAGCGAGACAAGGGCAGCATTGTCGAGAGTGAAAGGAGATTGTATGTTATAGGTGTGTTCAGGTCCTGAGGGAGTAGACAGTGAGGTCAGAAGCACGATAATAGGGATAATAAATGGCCTTGGACCGCCCTTTGCAATTCACCCTTGGCCTGTACTGAAACCTTCCGTCGAAAGACACGCACCAAGTTGAAACCGCAATTTCCGTGTGTATCGGCTTTTATTAATACACGATACACTCTCTGTCACCTTGTTAGAATGTGGAAGTTTCAGTATTCAACAATTTGTAATTTCTTACAAAATATTAAGATTAATAATAAAGAGATGCGATGATTTAATGTGCTTAATTTTGTTTTGTATATTGTAATTGATGTCTGATAACTGACTAAAATCATAAGTCAAAATTGACGCTACAAATCTGATCGTTCAAATTTAATTTAGATTTTTAACATTTTTACAATTAGCTACATCTTTTGCTAATACATACTGTATGCAAATATAAAATCTTATCATTTAGATTTGTAAGATAACAGAGAGAGAGAGAATTTTATATATAAATAAATTACGCACAGATTTGTATAATGCAATACATTTACATAAAGTATAGTTCTGTCAGATGATTAAAACACATTTATGCTAAGTGATTCAGAAGTAAAATTGATTCATAAAGTATTATCGTAATCTAATTACACATGCATATTATACATGCATATCTCGGATACTTCATTAATCTTAATATGCATAATATGAGTTTTCAGACCTGATGATGTATTTTTATCTTCACAATTTCCTCTTGCTTTTTTCAATAGATTAGAATACATTTATCTTTCTTCAGGCTTAATTCAAATATTTTGCGAAAATTCTTTAGATCGATACCCTTACACTATTCTACTACACTGAGAAACCCATTTAGTTGAATCAACCAAGGATTTGTTTGCCCATATCCAAACAAGAAATTAATCGATTCAATAAAATAATTTAGTGGAAGCAAAGCATTTGGTTATTATAACATTTCACTTGTTTCTGATAAACATTGACATCTGATAAAGTTGTTTACAATAATCAAATGTTTGACTTCAACTAAATTATTTTATTGCATCAACCAAGAATTTGTTTGCCCATATCCAAACAAGAAATTAATTGATTCAACTAAATGGGTTTCTCAATGTAATTTTACTGAAAACAATAAAACCACATTTTACTATGAAATTAATAGCCAAAAGCTAATAGTCATTATGTCCTTACAAAGCATCGTCTCGTTCACAAAGGGACAAGGATGGTTTAAGTCGGCTGGAGAGTCGGATTATCACACAATCTGTACCTACTTATTTCCAATTTACAGCAGAAGAAAGTGCTAGAAGTTGTCCTTATCTCGCGCCAATCCGCGAAGACTTACACCGGCTTCTGCGGGTATCGCAAAATCTCTCTAAATGGAAATTCGCTGTAGCGAAGTTTCCTCGCTTTCCTATATGCCTCAACACGTTGTCCTCGGTAGACTGATGAGCATGCACACGGAAACGATTCCGCTTGCTGCTTGTCGCTGCGCAGTAAAGGATCGAGATAATTCCTGAGAATTTCACACATTGCTATGCCGAATTAAAACGGTCGTTTGTTAAGACGATAATACCAAAACATAGTGTATTACTCGGTATTAACGTTGCAAGTATATTACACGACTCTTTATCTTCATAAAAATAAAATTAAATACTATTCATATCCTTAAAAATGCTAATTTTTGTATTTTTACATATTATAACGTATTAAACTTACAATTACTTGAAAGTTTAACAACAACCAAAAATTTTATATCCAAAATTATACAAACTATTTACGATTTGATATCTGTTTTTTATTTATATGTATATTAACAAGGATGAAAGATATAATTTTTCTTATAATTAAAAATACAATTTAACCATGTGTTATTTTTTTATTTAGTGAATAAGTTCAATTTTGTCAATATTTATCATGTTTCTATGTGTGATAAAGCAGTATTAGTGAAAAAAATTGATGTTTTTGATGTAATGAAACTAAAGTTTACATTAATAGTGAGTAAAACTTTAAAGGAGGACATCACAGGCCGAAAAATAGAGTTGGCTTTAGCATACAATTGTGCTGTCAATCATTTACTTTGACAATTTAATTTGTACAAACCAAGAGTTTATATTTTATTTGTAAAAATAAGTTGAAAATATTAATTTTTAGATAAGATAATATACAACTTATTAAAAAATCGTATTGCAAAAACACTTCTTCAAGATATAAAATTTTCAGTCGTTTAACTTTCAAGTAATTTGAAATTTAAGTTATTATACTATGTAAAAAAATACAAAAATTACGGTATAGTGTTTACATGTTTTCTGTGAGAGGAGAAAATGTCGCACTAAACTTATAATGCGATAAGAAAATTTTTTTATGAGTTACTATAAAAATATTCTCTCATAGCATAGCGTATTCGAATGAAGAATAGGCAAAGAGAAATCAGCGACGCAAACTATTTTCAAAAGCTTCATCAGACCTTATCGTCAAAATAGAGGATCCATTATTCATCGGCTACTTCGTGAAGTTTTTCTCATGCAGGCTCTCGGACATTTTAGTAAGTGAATTTTACTATGCAGACAAAACTGTACCAAAGAGGGAAATCGTATGGAATGTTCACCTACACTGCACTTTTACGACACTAGCAACCTCTACAAAGAATTTCTTTCTTATCCAACACACGAACATCAGCAATCGTTTCCTTTACACTCTATATTCCGGATACTCTTTTGTGACTTATCCAAAGATATACACGCAATCCTACATTACTAAAAGATTTAATTAAAGCGCGGAATTTCTAATATTTCATTTCAACTGTGAAAAAGTTGATATGATTTATTTCAACAATTACCAAGCATAAATCTTGCAAAAGAGATAAGACAAATAAATGTATAATATTCGAATGTATTGATTATGTCAATAGTCAATACATTCGTATACAATAACTATATTATTATTCGACTAACAACAATTTCATATCTTAGAATAATAGTTAAAACAAACTTCTAACTATATATATCAACCATTTGAGGTAAAATATACCAGTGAATTAAAACGTATTTTTTATGTATGTTTGTATATACAGTTATTTCAATTTTTTTTAGAAATAAAATATAAGTACTTCTTAAGACCGCATTACATGTGATGCAATATTTACTTTTTCTTTCCTTGTCTATGAGTATACTTTGTACTGATGATACAGACACTTTTTGGTATTTTAGAAAACGTACAGGTCGTTTTACAGTAGGTAACTCATTTTTTGTGCTGTGCAATCAAGCAGCTCATCTGTTCCATTCTTCTATTTTTAGTTCACTTAACTGATAATTTTCTTTCTCTTTATTAGTAAACAATATAACATCGTTTTTTAATCTTATTTTTCATCCTCATTAACGTAGTATAAATAAAAAAGAATAAAAGATTAAATTACTAAAATTATACCAATATGTTTCAAGTAATAAATCGTGATAATAAACTGAATTATCGCGTATATCTTATTGGCGTATAAGAAACCAGAACAAATAAGAAATACATAATATTAAAAAAATAAAAGATATGATTATACAAGTGACGATAAACTGCTAAATAATAAATGGCTGTTATTCTACACATACACACACTCACTCACTCACTCACTCACTCACTCACTCACTCTCTCTCTCTCTCTCTCTCTCTCTCTCTCTCTCTCTCTCTCTCATTTCAGTTACTGTCGTTTATTCCAGGTTGCTGAAAGCATATCAGTTATCATTATAAAATTAGAACTTGCGCTTTCAAGAAAGTTTTAGTTCATATAGACTATAGATTATAGTACATACTAGAGATTATTGTCTAATCTTTAATAAAAACACCTAGACGAAACATTTGCCAATAGCAAATAGTTGAGTTAATTAGCGCAATGCAAATTTGAATCTTAACCCAAATAGCTTGTGAAATTTACGATCGTTTCCCTTTCTTTGCTGCAAACGAATCTTATGTTTACATTGTAGTAGCTAGTTTGAAGAAATAAAACATTGATCTTGTAGAAATTCAGAAACTAATTAAAGAAACGAGATTGATGTGTTGTACGTGAAATAGTAAAACTGCCAATTAAACAAATTCCAAATTTTCATTGGTTATTTTCGCGAACATCTTTTGTGAAGTAATTATTATACTTATTGTTAGACTCTACATGTATAGTAATAGTTTGATACACATTCTTTTTGTGTTTGTGCTAAAAATTCTAGAAAAACAGGCAAATTTGAAAAACTATATATATATATATATAAATTTGTCTAAAAATGTAAACATAAAAGATGTAATAAATTTAATAAATATATACAGAGTAGCGCGCGAAATGTTACCATTTGTTTATATATGACAAAATATTTGTTTTTAATCAAATTCGCGCAGAATTCAATACGAATTGATTACTAAAGAAAATTGGATAATTAAATAATATGGACATTTCATGCGCTACCCTGTATCAAAATATTGTGAACTATATCGTATCATAACAATAGGAACCTAAAATATCTTTCCAATTCGTATTCGCCGCGCGAAACACGATCGTTTGCTAACAAAGCTTAGCAGGCAAAGGTGAAATCGATAAATTCCAATTGGCATTGTATAGATGGATGACCTGGCACGCGCCTGCGTCGAAAGAGATTTAAAAATCACCCCGGAGAAAATTCGCCGCATGGATAAAGTTGTTCCCCGCCGGTCAATCACGATCGTACTTCGAATGTACCTCCGCTCGTTTCTCTCGGTCACACAAATGTACCGTACACGAACCACGTACGATCGCGTGCACACGTGGCGAACGACCGGCGGTGAATCGCGCTGGAAAACCGCGCGGCGGATAGCGAGAGCGGCGTGACAGGGGTACCGCCGGAGTAGGTGGGACATAATTCAGTTTTACGAGCCGCTGCTACTGCCTCTTCGTCTGCGTTATTTATATAAAAGTGCCGCGGAAACTCGCCGAATCGCAAGCTGAATCCATCGTTCTATTTATTATCGTCTACCTCGTTGTTGCTCGTACCGCTGTCTCGCTTCTCCTTCGCCAATAGGTACCATCCGCGTCTACAGTCTCTTTATACTCGCACACATCGAGACGATCGTCCTTTTTCTCCCCATGTCTTTTACTCACCATTGCAGCAAGTCGAGGACGGCTTAACAAGGAATTATTTATTGGGCAAGTTTCTTCGGGGAAAACTTCTACTGCCGCAATGGTAAGCATGTGAAAATGTATATATATCTATATGTATGTATTGGTTCGATTAAGTGGTCAGCAGACGATATATAGCACATGAACGACTTTGAACGGTTTGTTTGCGAACTCGTTATTTATAGCACTCTCTCATATATGGTTTACGTTGTTATTGCTTTCTTTTTTTTCACTGAAGTATATAACACATTAACCTTAATCATTATTTAAATGCAATGCAAAAGACGTAGGTGTTCTACGAGAATAAAATAAATTATTACGCAATGTATAACATATTTAAATGTAAAATAGAGAGATGGTTTGGCTATTATATATACAATTACGGAATATACATACAATTTCAACTTGATCCTAGAAGTGTAAATGTTATTTACGTCGGTACGAATAATACAAGTGTTGCTGTGCATTCGTCAATGACGCTCTGCTCACTCTATTGTATTTTGTAACTCATGAATATAATATATATTGAAATGTTCCTATTGGACGAGCAATCGTTTCGAATTTTGATGTAGTCGCATGAGTGCGCACTATTAGGAAATTCTATTATCCTTTTCCACATAATAATGATTCAGTTATTCAAAGCATATCGCCAGTTGGAAGTTATTAGCATGGTAATAGAACAATAATTTAAATATAATATAACGCATTATCCGCAAAAGACAGCAGCGCAAATTTTGCGAAGAATTAATCCCTAGAATTAATAAAATACCTGAATTATTATACACTCAATTCATTAATAACAATTGATACAATTTACAGCTATAATTTTAAATAAATAAATACGTATTATAAAATGTAAAAGAGAGACTAATTGTAAGACAATAGAGATTCACGAATCAGTAAATTAAAACAATTCTGGTACCTAATTAATACTGCTCCCTCTCTCTCTCTCTACTAAGGCTATATTTCATTTCTAATTTCTTCACCAGATGTAATAGCAGCCCTTAGTGTGCTATAAAAACTTAATATTTTGCTTAATAACGCAGATGTCGACGATACGTAGGAAACTAATGGCAAATAACGAATGCAATTTAGAAATATAACGACGTCTGTCCATTTTAGGTTTAATCTCAGTTTAAATGTTCGCATTACTCGGAATTATACGTATTATTAAAATCCAGATTAGAGAAAAAAATTTTTTTCATTTTAAAACATATTCATTTTTGTGCAAGAATAATCTACAATCTACATCGTTAAATAAATTCAGATTATCAAATAAAATTATATACAAACATAATTGTAAAAAAATCAAAAGTACAATATGTGTGTATAAAAATATTATAAAATCTACTACTTATTAATTAAAAGTAATCCTGCAATTACATATATATATATATATATAATATATATACATATATATGAGACTTGTTTCTTTAGAGAGAAGAAATTACATTAACTATAAACTTACCAAATACGTAATAATAGAATTGTTATTAAAATTACAATTTTCTTATAAAAACTTATTGTTTTTCATATATTTGCATTAATGAATAGTACAATATATACGTATAGCAATATAACTCATTTTCGCTATAAATTCAGACAGGCAGACGTAACATAGTAACATAGGTCAGGCTACTTGAGCTCAACAACTATGCTAAAACTTCATCTTGAATCAATGAAGTGATGGCAGGTAATGACGCTCGACGGAGTTCGGCTCTTCATTGCTAGCAGCACCTATCCTCTTCTGTATTGAGCGCCGTCCATCCTCCGTCGACCTCACCATGAAATCCACTTTGACGCCATTGCTGAAGCTGAGTACCATCCTCGGTTCGAATCGAGGCGTCTCAGATATTGACGAACCAATTTCTACAATTTCGAGCTCATCGCCCGTCAGGTAAATGAAAACGGATATTGAGCAATTTTAATCGATTGTCATCAGAAAAAGTAGAAAAATGTTGCAATAATTAATATTCCAATTTACCGTTAGATAAAATATCTAAAAACTGCAAATGATGCATTGTTACGCATTCACTTACTAACAACTTTCTCTCAATTTCTCTATACTCGCACAAATGATCATATTTATAGTTATTTTTCTATACTGTCATTTTAACTTCAAATATTGATGTCTTCCTTCCATTGTTCGAAGATGATAAGGACAAACCATTATTGTCTTCTTTTGTCACCTATCAATCGATACGACTCAGTCAGCGAAATCGACTTCCACCTCGTTTGTTTGAATAAAAATGTACAGATAACAAAACTTGGTTTAAGAAAAAAAGTCAGGCTTCGACTTTTCTTTTATGTATAAGCTTAGTTATATTCAAATAAAATACAAATTGTATACATATAAAAAAACATATACATGTATATTTCGTCGTATACAATTTCTCTGTTTTATTTATACCTACTGTATAATTATAAGAATCATATAAAAGAAAAGTCGAAGCTCTTGACTTTTTTCTTGTATGGAACAAAATATTTTAATAGAGCTTTTATATATGTATATACAATATATATTAATTTATTTATATAAAATACATGTACTGTTATCGTTCCAACCCGTTTTATTTTTATAAATTAAATTTATATGTGTGCCTTGTTTTATATTTAAATAATTAAAAGATTCATATTACATATGTCAATAAAGAATGGAAAAGCAATAACAATATGAAACGTATAAAAAGTATTATTTTTATATATGAGATATTATTTATAGCCATTTATATAAACTGTTTATCAATCAAAATCGTCCATGTGCCATGCATTATCATTCGCAGATTATACTGTAATGCTAGAGTGCAAAATCTTTTAAATAAATTACTAATCTTAAAATCTCAGTCTGCACGCTAAGAAACATCTACTATTATCAAGTAACTATAGTATGCATGCATGTTCTGCAAAATATCGACTATGCGCAGCTTTTTTACTAACCATCGTGCATGCATGTAGACAGCGAGAAAGGGTTGGACGATAACGAGCACGCGTAACATGAATGCTTTTTTTATTTTTGAAACTTTTTCCACCCCCTGCAACACACATGGAACGAAGAATGTACTATATATCGAGGTTGTGCACAATGCAGTCGTTTGAAGCAAGTTATTATACTTTTTATTTGCATTTTCTTTATTCTCTGCGCACATTTTAAGCTCGCTTTTAATAATTTTACTGATGCTTCTGGATAGATCCGGACGATTTTTAATGAATGTTTTTGCAAGAGTGCAAATCAGGAAATCGAAGCGGAATCTTTAAAAGGATGATGAATTATACGTTTCGGTTATCAGCGATAACGATATTGTATAGCTCTCGTAAATAATGATTTACATTTTACGCGCTTTTAAAATAACATTCGTTTTTCCATATTCGTGTAAGAGGAACAATTTAATTTTCCGCGAATTGAATAAATGATAATCAATTTTACAAACACATATAAAACTGTAACGATAAATTTACATAACTTTGTCAACCAATGAGTATATCTTATCTCTTTTTAGTCCAAATTAATTTATATTACAAAGATATGAATAAATTCTATTATATTAATATATTCTATTATTTAAAAATATTCTATTATTAAAAAATATAGAATTTAAATTAATTGACTTAGTACTATCAAAACACAATTCCAGCACTATTGTCTGGAGGGTTAAATTACTTAAACATCTAATAGCGCTACGATAGGTTTCAGCATTTTCGGTCTGTGCACGAGTTTCTTAGCCATGCTACTCGTTATCATGCAAATTAATTCCGACGATCAAACCATCGTGTTGTACTATCTACGAGCAAGCAAAAAATAGATCACTTAACTTGGCAAATTGGCCATTTAGCTACTTTTAAATTAGCCGATAAATTACATTAATGATTTGCTTTTAACTATTTCATATACATCTTGCGTAATATGCATTAATCCTGCTATCTCTCCAAAGAATTATAATCACCGCATATTACATACAACGGTTATAAAAAAATCACACCTACTAGAATTTCTGCTTGCTTATTACATCATTTATACTGCAAAATATACCAAAATTAACGTCTGTCATGAACATGGCACATAGTAATGGTAAAGTATCGACTAAATCAAACCACTCAAAAAAAAGATATGTTTTTTTTTATAAAATACATTTTTTAATTAACGCAAAAATTTATTTTTAAAAAATCTGCTAGCTAATCGGGTTACACTGGTAACGATGGTGATTATGTTTGCGAAATCCGAACATGCACGTCACGTTAATCGACAAGAAAATCCTACTCCAATTTGACCCCGCACTCTGACGAAAGGGATGCTCTGGTAAAAGTTGCAATTAATCACGAGTTACGCGCTGATCTTTCTAGCGAGGACATAAATTAGCGCCGACACGGCGATTTAAGCGGCTTAATTGCTACCTAGCCAATAAAAAATGCAAGCTGTCTGCCGACTCGCTACGATAGACTACCCGGAATACGTGCGAAAATTTTCTCATATTTTTCCACGCTCTCCAGTTTTATTAATATTCTTGCTGATATAGAAAAAATTAATTTCGTCGTAAATAAACATTTTTCGTAACAATTATTTAATTACTTAAACTATTTAATTTTAATTAATTACCGCTAATCTATTTTAAGACAATTTAAGCAATAATATTGTAATTAAAAATAATACAATTTTTATAAGTATATAACTCCGATATAAAATATAAAATGGGAATGTTAAAACCAATTATAATATTAAATTATAAAAGAGCAATACGTGCAAAATCAAATTATGCATGATATAGCATAATTCGAAGAACACCGGGTTTATTCAAATATTCGAAATACAAAATGTTAAAATTTGAGTGGCTATTTGCTATGATCAATTTTGGAAATAAACGTCTCGTGAGATCACGTACAATTCGTAGTGGTTCGGAAAACTCTGATTTTTCCGATTAAAGGGACAATAGAGACAATATCTCAAGTAGCGCTCCCGTGGGCAACGAAGGAGAGAAAACGTGCAGACTCTCCCATTCTGCTTCGTAGCACAGTCCTTCCTGATCGAGCGTTTCCGGTTTCGGAATATAATGCAAGTCGCGTACCGTCCGGAAAATGAGCCCGCCTTTCTCGTTCTCTGATTGGAAAACTACGAATTGCTTCCTGCGGACGATGAATGCCCGTGACAAAACCGAGGCGGAGACGAGGATGCGTTCGTAAAGAAATTGAGGAAGATATATCACGTGTTCCAAGTAAGAAAATTATTTTCCACATATGTTTGCTGTCTACGAAGCGAATAATTAAAATCAATGTCATCAGGTGTTAAACAACTATTTTTAATATTTAATCCACTAAGGCTGCGGTCAATAAGTCTCACTACAAATACTTTGAAACGTTTGGTTGACCAATTAAAAAATAGAATTTTACAAATTGACCAATCAAAAATTCAGGGTTGCTACAGAAAATAAATTTTAAAATTCCTTGACTTTTCCAGGTTTTCCAGATGAAAATGGAAAATTTTCTATGATTAATATAAAATATGTAAATTTTAACATTTAGACTCAAGGATTGTAGGAAAGCTATATTATTAAAAACGCAAAAAAAGCTTAGTAGCATAGTAAAACTTTGGGTGCAAATTTAAGCCAGTAAAAAATAAATTAATTTTGAAAACAAGAATGCAGTTACGACGAAAGAGGGATCAAATAAAAATATTGAATAAAATATAAATTTGAATTATTTTGTTAAAATCGTTTAAAGTGCGCAAGTTTTAAACTATAAACGTTAGATATAATATTTAAAAAATTATAACAATTATTTGGAATAGGAACAGTTAAGGAAATTGTGAGCAAATTTTGAAATTCCAGACTTTTTTACACTTTCCCCTGACTTTTCCCAGTCTCCATGACCAATTTCAATTTCCCTGATTTTTCCCGGTTTTCCAGGTCGATGCAACTCTGAAAATAAATACAAATTTAAAGCATTTGTAGCATCGCGTTGACCGTACCCTAAGGTATAAACGCACTTATAATGTATTTTTATTCTAAATATTTATATTTACAAAACAGTTTATTTGGATATAGTCATATAATTGTACGAACACGGAACCATTACGTCGATACGCTCAGAACATTTGGATCAAAAATCACGGGCTAACGATATCGTTCGCCTTAAATCACAAGATCACTCGGCCGCATCGAACCCTTTAGTAGTTTCCTTAGCGGTATCGAGAGAGTGCGGAACATCGAATGGTCCAAGTTATGACCTGCCTCAGTGCAAGGCCACTTTTCCACGAGGTTCTTTTTTTTCATTGGCAAGAACTTTTATACTTGACCTTATCGCCACCTCTTACCTTCTTCGGAAATAAAAAATGGGAATAAAATGACTCGGAGGAAGCAAAGAAATGGGCTCAAGTAAAGGACACTTCCAACAGAGAAAGAGATATCATAGATGAATTTGGACAGATCTCTCGGCTTGGCCGTCTCTATTGATTGTGCAATATTCTAATAAGTGACACGCGAGGGAATTAAGTTATAATATAACATGTACATGATTTTGCTGCATTTACTACATGAACGTCGAACCTTGTTACGAAGTACACGTAGCAATCTGCATCTCATCACTAATATCCCAAGTTTAATATACACGTTAATATTATATATTTTTTGTTGCCACTATATATCAGCAATTATTTATATATATATCAACAACAAATGCGGAAGTAACTCGTTTAACTGCATCTTCGTACATCTTTCTCCAAAATTTCTTAATCCAGGATACGAAGAACCATTTATCAAACTCAAAGTTTCGTGCGATACCGTTTGTCAAGCATGTCAAGCTTGTCACAGCATGTGCTCTGAGTAAACAATAATAAGATCAGTAATGAGCACAGGCGCAAGAGGAAGAGACGAGGAAATATAGTGAATGAAATGAAAACGGAGCAAAAACGAAAAACCGAGAAATACCGCAGCAGCTTCGTTCGACGAAGATCCCGGCAAGACCTTCGACCTATCGCTGTGAATAACATCTCTTGGACTCTTTCTTTTACTTTCCGCGACAGTATGTTTCTTATTCTCATCTCGAATATTGACGTACAGGAAACCGTAACGCTCTTACGGATATTACAACCTAAGCGAGCATCCGTACGAATTACGAAAGCTTCTTAATTTTTTAATTTTTATTCTCAGCTTAACTCTTATCTTTATGATTAAAACTACACGAAAACTGTCCTCCCTTTCTATTATTGTTACGTAAGATCCAGTTCTTCAATATCTACTAATCTACTCGACTCAACGGTCATCGAAAGAGTTCTCGAAAATCTTTATAGTTCCTCGTAAAAATATATAGATATAGATAAGATATAGAGATAAGATGTGTATGTCGCGCGCACGTGTATACATGTATGTATAGAAACATACATGTACATACACAATATACATATAAATAATACGATGTACCTATTGTTGCGGCTATAATCTACGGATTCTCGTTGAAATGCTATTGTTGAAAGCCAATATGCTTTATCTATAACACAATGGAGAATAAATTCATGTACAAATAAAATCGAATTCTTTATTAGCACACATATACATATAATCAATTTAATTCAATTTTTCAATTAGACTCTGTAATTAATTGAATTACTAATAAAATCTTTTGTACTCAACGATTCCTCATAATACGGATATAAATGAAAATATTCATGTGATGAGATGTAACTTTACACTTATTCTCATCAGCAATAAAATAATCAAACCGTTACCAAGCGCAACGGTTTGATTATTTTATTGCTGATGAAAATAGGTGTGAATACAAAAGCACGAACGCATCTGTTCGAAACTGTTGTAATAACCCCCAACCAAGAGAGACATTATTCATAATGTAGCGACACGTATTCGACAATATTCGAAATTGCACGTATAATAACCAACCGAAGAGCAAATACTGTAGTATCTGTAATGTCGTACGTTCTCCTTTGAGTATATGCCACAGAAAAAGAGATCTTTAGCGCAATGTCGTGGAAGTAGTGCTTGACTTTTTCCCGTGCAAAATTCGTTTTCTCCTTACCTGCCTTATCTACCTTCGTCTTTTATATCGAGTACTCTTTACAATCTATCGAAGACCTTTTTAACTTTCCCCCTCTTTTGTATCGCCACTTCCCTTCATACTCGCCTCTTGTAATAGTACACCTTACCCCGAAGGTCCTTTGATATCTTTCACTCACCTAACAAAATGAAAGCATACCCTTGTTCCACAGTTGATGAAATCGACTTTCGCTATGAAATCACGATCACGGCGGAGTCGACGCGAGTCCTTTTTGAGAGGAAATTCCGTAGGCAAATAAGATTACGGTGACAGGACTTCAGACAACTCTGAACTCCAGGCGAAGCGCGAAATGTGGAGTGACACGACTGTCAGTAGTCAAATAATTACATTATTCTTCACTTCGGACGCGTCACGTTTAATGTTTTCTTCTTTCTTTTTTTGGAGGGGATGAATAGTTATTTTATCTCAATGTCAAAAAAGTAAGTCTTAAAATAATGAAAAGAAAAACAATGCAACAAATTTTTAAGTAATTATTGTATCTCAAGATATGTATAACGTAATAAAGATCACAGAATTATTTCATGGCAAAAAGCTGCGTATTTACATGTTTGATTTCTGTATTCTAATAATAAATTCGAACCACTTGAAAAAATCTTTAATCCCTATAAATGTATCGACATGTACACATCCAAAGCTACACGGATATAGTCTCATTTCACGAAAGGTAAGACAACTCCTATTCCTGATTCGACGTTCGGTATCCCCATTGATCCTGGTCAATCCTTCATTCAGATACGCAATCCCGATACGCCGAGATATCTAGAATGCCTTATGGACAGACTGATCTTGACACACGATGCACATTACACACGGGAATCGCGCGAGCTGATCTGCACCCTCTATATGGTCTTCATCCACATTGCACTCTTTCAACGGGGGGATATTATTTTAAAAATCGTCCAAAGAATACTCAATCTTTGCAAATCACATTGCACTACCCAACAACGCCTCTTTTACTGATAAAATTGAAATAATAACAACATTACTTCAAATAATGTTTAGAATATATTTATGCTGCAAATTTATAATAATATAACTAATTATTGAAAAATGTTCTTCATTTGTTTTTAATTAATATCTATATTAAGAAAACAGAAAGTTTTATACATGAAATTTTCATATCATTAAAAATCATCACACAATTACAATCTTTGCAAATCACATTGCACTACCCAACAACGCCTCTTTTACTGATAAAATTAAAATAATAACAACATTACTTCAAATAATGTTTAGAATATATTTATGCCGCAAATTTATAATAATATAACTAATTATTGAAAAATGTTCTTCATTTGTTTTTAATTAATATCTATATTAAGAAAACAGAAAGTTTTATACATGAAATTTTCATATCATTAAAAATCATCACACAATTGTTTCAGTTTCAGGACAAAACAGAAGAAAATTGCAAAGCATGTATAGAAAATCAATAAATGGATACGAGAGTTTCATCGTTGTTGTAGCCCTAACACCTAGTAGCCCAAACAAAGTACCCTGTCACAAGTACCACCGCGCGTAACATGCCGTCACGCGTTTCACGAATTTAGGAAACTCTTTCACGTCCGAAGTTCGAGGTTACCGTTTTTGTCGGTGCAACCGCAGCCATCGGCCTACGAGAAGCTTTAGCTTCTGAAACCGCTCATTCTACGAGCCTGTTTCTTGCCATCGTACAAACACAGTCACTGCGGCACGCCTGTGTTTCGCGGATATAAAAGCGAAAGAATTGGTTTTTACGAGCAGAACACTTCTGGAATACTTGAGCGGAATAACCCCGAACCTCCACCACAATACTTATGCATCTGTCGCACGTTCATTATCCAACCAACCCTTTTCTACGCATCGTGATTCTTAATGATTATACGACGTTAAAGAACTTTTATGAAGACAAATAAGTCGAGTACGTAAGTAAATATTATAAGAAAAAAGAATAAAACGTTACCTCCGGTTACCTCTTAATGATAATAAATGTGCAGACTATATATATTTATATAACCTTATGATCTTGAAATATTAATATACTAATTGTAAATATAAAGTAAATGTGACTTAATTAATTGAACATTACAAAATTCAAAATATTACAAAAAACTTTGACTTTAAAAAAGAAAATTCTACAAAATACCATGATTTTATCTCATTGTCAGTTTTATGATTCGCTTCTTGTCACAAAATAGCTGAGACTAAACGATTCTATTATCAATAGAATGAAATCGTACTCACTTGTATCGATCTCGTAAACGAACAACACTGACAAAGCGTATCTCGCTTTAATCAAACAAAGTACTACCACGATTTCCCTCCTACTTGGTATCAGATCTTCGATGGGACTTTGACATATCAACTGCATGGAATGGTCGATGGACGAAATATCTA
Organism: Trachymyrmex cornetzi; assembly: GCF_001594075.2. NCBI lineage: Eukaryota > Metazoa > Arthropoda > Insecta > Hymenoptera > Formicidae > Trachymyrmex > Trachymyrmex cornetzi. Next base: position 1,564,692 of record NW_017295784.1, read on the forward strand.
TACAAGTATATATGAATAGAAGAGATTGTCACACTGATACATAAATATTAAAGTCAGATGATACATTATTAATTTCGAATTTATAATTATATTGTCTTTGATACACAGTGATAAAATATTTAATTCAATTTTTATATCGAAAGTTGGAAGTTTTATTACGATCAGTTTTTATCAGATCGACGTCTACACATTGGTACAGTCTTTTATAAAATCCATTTACAACTACGACACAGCTTTTTTATAAAACATTACGTAATTCATACTTTTGATATATGTATAACTTGATATATAATTCTTCCATACTTTCTGCAATGCATTCGTTTTCGGTATTATGTTACAGCTTTGATTGTACTTATTCTATCCACGTTCTTTTAAGAATCTCAATACAAACGAGCAAAATCCCGTTATCATATATCGATCGCTGAAACACTCGCGATAAAAAGTACAATTCTTGAAGGTACGGACGCGGACTTTAGTACGCCACCTTAAACGCTGACATTGCCGGTGGCTCTGTGGATGATAGTTACGTCGAGGTAAACTGAGAAGGAGATAATCCGTTAATCCATTACTGGTTAATTGAAGTGAATGCAGAGAATTCTCACCCTATCATCCCTTCTACGACTACTTGCTATAGTTGCAAGAAGCCTAGAGTTAATTTCTAAAACAATAAGTAAGTATTATTATTATCGCAGCGGCGGATAAACAAGGATGAAGACCTAAAAGGTGACAAAGTTGAAGAGCGGCTGTAAACGTGAAAGAGAGGACAGGATCTCCAATTGCCGTTTGCCTCTCCCCCAATTAAAACTTATAAACTCTCGCGGTCTCTCTGTGGTGATACCAGTTTTGCTCTTTCTTTTCTGGTCCGCGTTTACCAACTCTTTTTCTGCGCAGCGAAATATTCCTCGTGACTCGCGAATGAACCTAACGCTCGGCCTACCAAGCTCGTTATAGTTGTTTAACTTTAATTGCACGGCTGATAAAACAGTACGATAGTACGATCGTTTCGACTATTTTTGTTTACGGAAAACAATATGCAATTAACGATAAAAGGGTCACATCACTGGAAAAGCTAACTTTGAATCCGAATAGCGTTGCGATCGAATTTTTATTTGAGTGGCGATTAACGATTATTGAGAAAGACTGAAAGTTGAATCTACCCCGGCGAATACGCTCTAAACGATGTACGTACGATCGATGTACATCCATATAATAGCTACATAACTGCGCAAGCACGCAATTGCAAAACTGCAATCGCGACTAACACGATCTCAATTCTAAATGCTGAACCAAACATCAAAAATCCATTACGTTACAAATTTAATAGGATTATATATAGCTCACAAGATACTTATAAAAAATTACATCTAAGAGATATCATACAACATATAAAAGATTATTTATTATTCTATTAAAAAAAAAACTTAATTTTATTCGTGACGATTTTTTTCCCTCTCACAAATATCTAAGATAGAAATACTCCCATGGTTGCCATAAAATACTCCTTACTGCTCGCTCATTGCTGTTTAGGTTGGGAAAACGATACTCGGTAGTCACGGCACGCCATGAAGAACGTTACCTTCCTGCTTCAACTTTCCCCTTTATCACCGCCTTCTCAACCTCATCCCGTTCTTATGAAACAATATGTAACTTTGAACAACGCTACAGCGGCTCTCACTTCTATATTTATGACCCGCGGATTTATCTCAGTTTGCGAAAAAGGTTGGAAAGGCGAATCGAAAGGTAGAAATTTATATTGAACTGTCTATTTTTCTTTTATTTTTTTCATCGTAATTTACCACTTGTTTATAGAATAACAAAAAATATGATAGAACTTCGATTCAATGCACAATCATAATCTAAAAAAATAAATACTAAAATAATGATCTTTATAAGAACTTTATAAGAACACTTTATAACAATTTAATCTTGTTTCCATTAAACGAATTTTTAATAAATAAAGCATTACTATATTAAAAATTAATTTTAATTAATTTTTCGTATAAAAAGTCAAACTACATCCAATTAAAAATTTAATTTCGTTGTGCATATTACTATCTCTGTTAACCAATTTCATCTATTTTATATATTCACATTAAATATAATTGACACGTTCGTATATAAATCGAAAAGTTTCATACCACCGTTAATTTCGAAAGCTAATAAAAAGTTTAATTTATAATCTTGTAATTAGGAAAAGGACAAATAACAAAAATTAATTGAGCTGCTCTATTAATTCAAACGTCTCAAAGACAATCTTCTATCCATGCAACGTGTTGGAGTAATTGTTAGTAGTAACGATATATCTCAGCTTCAGGTATGTGAGAATAACAGCGTCTACGTGCATCTAGCCAGGGGGACGCTTAATTAAACGTTCGTGTTAATTGCTAGGACTCCGCGTCAACCCTCGACCCGCGCAATTCCAGCGCTATGCAGGAAGAACTTCCGGTTTCCATCGGTGCTAAATGGAGCGACGCACGTATAGTCACACCTTGTCGCGTATATCACAGATGCACACCTTACATTATTTTCAGAAAATGTGCTATGATTTAATATTTAATTAAGCGTCCGTTATTAGTAAAGTATAATATGACCCGTGGTATCTTTTAAATATTTCAATTCATTGTATTATATATTAAAAAACAAGAAATAAAATTGGATTTACCAAATCAACAAATACAATGAATACGTGAAAGTAAGATTTCATGAATTGAATATCAAATATAGCTAAATAATTTTAATAAATTATTTTAATTATTTTAAATTTCAAATAAATGAAAATGATATTATATATACTTTTTATAACAGAATATTAATATTATGCCTTAGAGCAAGTGAAGGGTAATATTACGTAATATGGGAAATAAATGCAGTAATCAAATATTTGATTACCGGTTATAATCGCATAATTAAGTTTTATCCAGCGCGCCATAAATTACGTTAAAACACAGGTTGAAAATTTCAAGCAAAAATATAAAACACGATTTTATCAGAACTAGCTTTCGTTCGAGCACGAATCATAAAATACCTGTATCTCACATCTATATTTATGACCCTAATTCACATATTTGTATAGTCCAGAATAATGGTCAACATCAGATATAACTTTCAGCTAGATTATCCCTTCCTTGCCACTCGCGTCTTGACTACAATAGATCGCTAAACGCGCATAACTTGGATCTACGATGCTTTGTCTCAGAAGCGATGTTACCATATACATTATGGGATCATACCTTTTGTCCATGAAACCGTGAATTTTTTCATTACAACCGCTTCTGAGACGAAGCATTGCATGCGGATCCGACGACAACGTTATCAAGACATGGGAGATAAGGATAAGTATACAAAAGTTCAATATAATTTTTCCAGATGTTCATACAAAAATACGATGCACTTCAAATGACGCATGTTTCTTTAATATGTATATTTCATAGCTATAATAGTTTGCATTTATATGAGATGTAAACTGCATTTTATATACAAAATTATCTATATATCTTCACACTACATTAAAGACAAATAATTTGTTTCAATTTACAGATTCACTATCATAATAGTAAGGGTGACAAAGTTATAAAAGATTGAAATAATATAATCCTGTTTATATTATTTGTAACATAGACAAACGTCAAGAAATGACCACGAATACCAAAAACATAGATTACATAAAGCATGGTTTATACCATCCGTATCTAAATAGTATATCAAAAAATATGTTATCGAAGTTTGTAGTAAAAATCGAGTCAAAATGATAGGCTTGCTTCTTGTTCCTTTTCTCTCATTTTTGTTGACCACATTTGGAGTACGTTCCGATATTCACTGCCAGTGCCAAAAATCTATAGCGCACGTAACGTATACTATATAGTTTCAGCACTGGCAGTGAATATCGGAACGCACCCCAAATGTGGTCAACAAAAATGAGAGAAAAGGAACAAGAAGCAAGCCTATCATTTTGACTCGATTTTTACTACAAACTTCGATAACATATTTTTTGTTTTTCACGATAAAATTGAGAAAGAACAAAACACGAAGCTGATTCCTTTGATGTGACAGCAAAATACCAACAAATAGTCAAGCCCGTTACGTATCATTATAACACATTTTAATACGTAACGGTGTACAACACTCCCCATCTTTACGTATCATTATATCAAACTTTTAATACACAGTCATGATATAATACACGGATACAAGGTGGTGGCGACCAGTGAGCTCTATAACATACTGGAGTGCCATCGAAGAGTGGGGATATCTCAGTTCCTAAACAAGAACACTCTAATGTAAAGTTGGTACTGTTTTCTTTGTCAGGGGTTCGCTGATTGGCTAATGCTGTTTACTACCATAAATAGAAAAAAGTCAGAAAGACCAATATTGCTTGCCTTCTTTGTCTCCGTCAGGCTACAGTTTTCTATAGTTTAGTGTTGGGAAGGCTCGTACCAGTTCATTATAAAGCTCAATGGCGACAACTTGCAGACATGTTTGCCTTAGACAAAGTTTGTGTTATAGATAAAATAAGTAATTTATGATTTCAAATATTTACCTTTTGATAGTTTTTATCAGAATGAATGTGATAAAATCACGATACTCACTAGGATCAATAGATGCAGAGAGGCTCGCATTTCTATCTCGTCGCTCGATCAAATCACTTCAACGTGAGCCTCTCATGCTACAAATTCGATTCAAATAGACAACCATCTTGGACACTATGGCTGTCTCATCTGAAAGGTATTGCATCCAATGGAATAATCATCAGTCGACACTACTGAATTTTTTCAACAATCTGCTGTACAACAAGATGTTCGCCGATATCACCCTCGTCCTGGATAACAATGTGATGGTCAAGTGCCATAAGATCGTGCTGTCCGCGTACTCGACCTACTTTCGAACTTTATTCCTCAATCTACCGTGCGAACATCAGACAATCGTGCTCAAAAATATCAAAATTTCAGAAATGATGCCGATTCTGCAGTTCATGTATCAAGGCAAGACAAACGTAATAAAGAATCAAGTGAATGATGTGCTAAAAGTTGCGAAAGCATTGCAAGTGAAGGACCTAGTAATAGAAGATAACAATAAAAGCAGAAGCAGTACGATGAGCGATCCTCGTCGCGAAGACGCAATAAACATGGTAACAATGCCGTTGATTATCAACATTGGCAACAATGACGTAGCTGCTGCGCACAGCTTATTATCATTGCATTCCAGTGTGGATCATTTATCGGCAACCCAAACATTTCATGAGCAACGGTAAAAAAAACCTATCTCCGCATCGTGTTACTAAAGGTAATGATAATAAGTCAGATGTCAAATAGTGACTCATTTATCGGCAACCCAAACATTTCATGAGCAACGGTAAAAAAACCTATCTCCGCATCGTGTTACTAAAGGTAATGATAATAAGTCAGATGTCAAATAGTGATATCAATTCAGATAGCCATACATAGTTCAAACTTGTAATAGAATTAAATATCCTCAATATTTACAATATATAGCGATTGAGAAATACAGATAATGGACGTACCCAAGATTTCAGTTAGAGGAAGAGATTTATCTTTACACAAAACATTAAAATACATATGTTAAAACTTGCCTTTGAGGATTTTCAGTAAAAACTTTCTTATGAATAACGTGTGAGCCATGAATTGAGCAATAAACGTTTAACTTTTCATCGTAAAAATATTTTCTCGTTTCTTCTTGCCAAAATTTAAAAAGAGAGAGAAGCATTACCCTTTTGTACCTCCTTGCGATCATGAGACTACTACTATATAATTATTATTACTGCTGTAATAATCATTATTACTAACACGTTATAACAGTAATAACAATAAAGATAAAGTTCCTAATTATTTTACTGTACAATTACAGTCACAAATACCAAATTCTTTTCTCTTGATGTATATATATTCGAATTTCAAATCTATATAAAAATTTATGAGAGAGGCAAACTTTATCATTTTATTACATTAGTGTTATTTATTGTGATTCTCTTCTCTAACTTGGAATTTTTATCTTCTATTTGCGGCAACACGAAATCGACAATTCGATGAAATGTACATAATTGTCTATCGCATGTTCAAAGATTAGTAGTATTCTGCGATTAAACAATCGACCATGTTCTCACATATATTCATAGATGCGTGTATAGATGTAAATACATACATGTAACTATGATGGTTAGATGAGAGAAGCAAAGTCCATAGTCAAATAGTGCAAGCGTTGGGCGAAACGACAATAAATTAAGCTCAGCCAGAATTCGAAATTGAATCAAACGCGGTAATCTCTAACGCAATTGATTTCAGCATGCAAACACCCCAGGTAGGACAACATCGGGAAATGGTCATCAAGGATAAGAGAGCGAAGGATGGAGGGGATAGAAATATGCATTGTTATCAGTCAATATATATGTATAGTCTGTAATGATCATACTGGTAACGTAAATTCCAGAGTCTCTATGTGTCCGGATTGTGTTTCATCATCGTCTATCCCCCTTTATAGACAATCCGTTTATAGATAGTCGTTATTGCATACCGATAGTGATAGCGATTAATTCGTCATTAAACCTTGCCGAACATGATACGATTAATAATAAAACTCAGTTATTGTAATACTTGTGAAATAATGCCACTTCTCACAAATGTGATATTAATCAAATTTTTATTAAACTGTTCAATTACCGAATTTTAAAGGTAAGTCTTTTTCTATTTTTTCTTTCTCCAGTACCTTCTGTATTCTCCACATTTGATCGAGAACATACAAGTCTCGGAAATAACGATAATTAATGGCCCGACCACAGAATAATTTCCAGGTAACAGATTAGCGAAATTTTTGTGACGGACGCGTACGAACTGCAGGCATTTCCTAGGTAGATGCCGACGACCCTCTAACACAATGTGGTTAACAAGTATGTGATTAACGAGCTAGCTCGTTAAATGACTCGGTGTTTATACTGTATACCACTGTCGCGGCACTAAATCGGTCGTACCGTTTAAATATCGGCCAGTGCCATAGTGAATTCAGGAAACGAGCGCGATTTGCTAGGATCTACTAGATTTACTAAGCAATGGCCTGGATAATCCGTCGCGTTTACTGCTGTATCTACCATCTAGCTCGATGTACAGATATATGGCATCTACGTCACTTTGTAAGCTTATAAGTACTGTATAGTATTATGTCATTTGTAATGTAAATTATATAAGACGTCGTATTATTTTAGAAATATATGCTAGGCTTTATTATATATTAAAAAATGTATAAATATGCAAAGTAATAAAAATTATAAAAATTAGCAAGAGTTCATTTTAAAACATCTATCTTCTCATTATAGATACGATTAATATCAATTAGTTAAGAGATAAATCCAAACGATAAAAAATGATAGGTTCGAAGCATATAAATATAACGGCAACGAAAAGTGACAAATAATTGACTTCAGCAATAAATTTATGTTTTGAAAAATAAATTTAGCCAGCAAAGTTTGTTTGTTATATTCTAGCAACAAATTCTATCTCGAACTACGAAAATTTTACCACAATAACAAAATTCTCGGTCTTCCTGCAGGATAGTGCACTATACGCATCACTTTTACGATCCGTTCTCAATCATGTAGGTCAATTGGTTTCTGGTTCGCACACGTTCAAACTAAACTGTCGTATCGAAACACGTCGTATAATGCCGGAACGCGACAAGGACAATTAACCTTCCGCAGCAACGTGAACGCCACGCCGACTTTCCACCGTCATCATTTACATAGCCCTTTTAGATCCTATCTGGTAAAGCGCAGCTGCAACCACTTGACTAGAGAGTATTCATTCGTGGACACGCGACATCATGGCGCAATGCGAGATACCTCTCTTTATTTTTCGTCAGAACCTCTCGTCAGTCGTACGCGACACAACAGCATACCGGCAATTAGAGTTTAATTACAAGCATCTACGGGAACGTAAAAGCGCGTCGGAAAACGTAGTAGCGGCGTTGAGGAAGAAAATCGAATGACGAGAACGCGAAGGAAAGATGAAATTTCTGTTCTATAAAGGATCCGATAATCTTAAAACATTCGTGTAACAAATGCAATTTTATATATATAATATGTCAAGAACAACGAAATTATTAAATATAATAAATATATTATAAAATATTAAGAAATATAAAGATCTTATACATATATTCGTAGGATAAGGCTACCGAATCGCACCACTTTTTTTTAAAGGCTCATAACTCAGAAATTATGAAGAATATTTTTATAAGTTTTTTACAGCACAATAAACTGCACTCTTTTTCCTTTCTTATGTAATTTTTTCATAATTTTTTTGCGCTATTATAACGTTTAAAATGAGGATTTTTTTCAGTATGGTGCGATTTTGGCAACAAGGAAATTCGTTACCTAAAAAAATCGCACCATAGCAATATTCCTCATTTAAAACATTATGATAATGCAAAAAATTTAAAAATTACATAAAAAAGGAAAAAATTGTATTTTACTATGCTATTAAAAACTTAAGAATATATTTTTCATAATTTCTGAAACATATGATAATTTCAAGAAGTAATTTAAACAGTTTCTACGTGAAACAAAATAAATACTTCGTAGATATTTACAATATACATTTTTACATAATATGAATGGAATAAAATGTAAGAAATGGAAAAATATTAGGTAAAAAAAACGTGCAATTTAAGAAATTAGATTATGATGCGATTTAAAAAACTAGAGCACTATTTTAATTTTTATTTATTTTATCTATAAAAAAAATCATGTAAAACAACTTTCATATCCTATTAATTTAATTTTAATAATACTGTAATCACGACAAATGGTCAAGACTTAGGCTATTTAACTTATATTTTCTGCAATAAAATATGTTGAAAAATAGTAACGCTATCACGATTTTTTTATTTATGTAAATAACACTCCTGTTGCACTTCATATCACGAGTATAACAGAATAGCATTACAGTATCATGTAGTTCTTAAATAACCCGTAAGAAAGTATATAAATACAATAATTGAGTTTTAAAGCGAGGTAGTGCGATTTAAGAGCCAGTGCGATTTCGGCAACTTTACCCTACTATAATACAGTATTATTTCGATATTTTAACTCGTACACTGAGAAAAATTTCCAGACTTTATCCGTTTAAAATGTAACAAACGGATATTTCCGATAGATTTTGATCGTATTTAGGACTATCCGATAAAATATTAAGACAAATTTATCCTAAATTAGATAGTCCTAAATACGATCAAAATTTTATCGGACAGTCTTATAAATACAATCAAAATCTATCGGAAATATTCGTTTGTTACATTTTGAACGGATAAAGTCTGGAAATTTTTCGCAATGTTATTTATATTATGTGCATCTTTTGTATGTATAGAAATATTTTGTGTCTATATTATTTAAGAGTACGACATTCCACATAAATTCAAATATAACGCAATATACAACATAATGCAGGGCATACAAGGGGAATATATACCTTTCGTTGGAAAATAATCGCTTTATGAAGAAGATTAATAATTTCTGCGCACCGTAATCTCGTTACGCACGACGTGATACGCTCGCCTCTGCCATCATCGCTGAAAGGCGCAGAGATAAACCAGAGATAGGAAGAGAGAAGAGAGAAATTCCGAGGCCCGAACATACCGAAACACATTTGAGTATGTCCAACGTATGTTGTCAAAGTGGGAATCAACGACCGTTGCGTCTGCATAATCAGAGGATGCAGCGACACGGAGGTTATAAATGCATTTCCGGTTTTAATACCGACAGTCGAGGATTATTCCGCTGTTTTACGCGCTCTCTTTGTCTTATTTCTAGTTATTTCTTCGTCGTACACATTGCATTTTCGAATAATGGAATCCTCGGTGAAAAAAAAACAAAATAAACTGTTATTCCAGCTGCTACATTTTTAAGCTTAATAGACGTTTTTTTAAGCTGCGAGTAAACATATTTAATTGCTAATTACTCGTTACATGACGTGGAATAGTTCCAAGTGCAATTCATTCACGAAAATTTAAATAGACGTATACAGAGAGAAAACCGATATACAAATACTTGATTACTTGTCATACGCTGCGTTAATAACATTTCAAAACAAATTCCGCGAAAACACATTAACGCATAATCAGTAAAAACAAATGAAGACCAGAAATTGAAATTTGCAACGAAGTAGTCCAGTACTGTATTACAAAAAGGGAAGTAAAATTAACACTAACAAGAAAGAGAGAATCTAAAGGAATGCTGCTACTTAAACATGTTCTTCATTTAGATACGCCGAGATAAAGCAACATAAATACAAAGTACCGAAAATGGCGACAACGTAATCTGCACCTTTAAAGCCATGCGAAACTATTACACACGAAAAGCGCACAATCTCGCGTGTGCGAATTGCATCAAATGCTGCACTAACGCTTTACGACGAGCCGATATACATGGAGTTTCTCGGAGAATTCCTAGAGCGTCGTGCCCTAAGCTCAGCCGCGTGTTTTGTTACTTACCGAAGATTACCGGCTTACAAGAAACCCAACGGCGGTAGAAGCGATCCGCCACCCTACAACCCTCGAGTATCCCCCGTCCCTCGTTTTCCACCCACAACGCTATTCCGCCCTCTCTACGGCCTTATCACACCCGGCTCCGCCGGCGTTCTCGTGGAACAGGGGGTTACAGAGGGCGAGGCAGGCGAGGCAGGCGAGGTGGCGGGAGAGAGAGATAGAATAACGCCCCTAAGTGTACTTACTGCAAAGACCCGAAATTGGAGAACGATGTAAATCACTTACGAGATACACTGGCGCGAGCGCGCTCGAAGAAAAGCAAGACGCGCCGCCATTTATCGTCGGTGCGATAATTCGCGCGGCTTCGTGCCGGAGTTTCCTGTCTTGTGGGGCTGTATCGGCACTAGCAGTCTGGAAAGGGAGGAAAAAGGAATTTGGATGGCAGGGCGAGCAGCTGTCGGGCAAAAAAGAACATCTCTAATAAACGCGGCAGATTGCTGCATTACAAGATTGGAAATATATAAATAGGGACACTTGTATTTTGTTACAGTAAATTTACTGATCTATCAAATCTGACAGCATTTTCTGTGCATAGAATAAAATTTCACAATTATAACGCTCATTAAATTATTAGTACAGTAAAATGTAATAAGACATGTAGTACCTACTTTTTAGTTTAAATCTTTTTCTGTACTTTATCTCGAAGTTTTAATACCATCCAATTATCTCTTCACTGCGCAAAAAGCAAATCTGTACAACAAAAAGTATCCTTAATAGCCTTAATTGTATACTATTTATGTGACGGTTAACAATTCTTTATTGCTCTCACAGTGACACTCTTCCGATTCGAAAATCGGAAACAATAGTACGGATGAATCAACCGTGGGATAGTCGGTGAGAGAGAGCTATCGATCCCAAAAAGCTCCCTCGAGTCGATTTGAGGCAATGAACGGTCGTACGTGGTAAAAAGCGACAGGTATTAAATCATCGTTGTTACTCTCCTTTTTCAATTATACCAGCTCTTCGATAAATCTAAGTGCTATGTCGATTCTGTCGCATCCTGTCCGATCAGATGCGCGAGAGGCCACCGGCTATCACGATTTGATTTACCTAATGGAAAATGTTGCCAAAACAGATCAAATGTTACTCGAATATATTCGATATATTAAAATATTTCTCTTGCTATTTGCTATATTACTTCTCTTTGTATATATCGTGAATTCAGATGTAGATATATGTGACTTTTTTCCTGATCTTTGACATTATAATATTTTGAAAATTTTTTCAAAAATGTATCTTATTATTACTATTTCTGTGTGTTCGTTCGTATTGTCTTTAACATTATTTTTATTTCTTCTTTTATACAGTACTTAATTATTTTATTGCAAGTTATCGAACTTATTTTGTTTTTGGTAATTGCATTAGTGTGATTGTATCGTGATATTTTATCATCCCTCTTTTCGTTTAGAATTCCATTTCAAGATCGAAAATTATTTCGGCGCCCAGTTTACAGAACTAGATATATATAAATAAATTCATATCAAAATATTATTTTAGTATTACTTTACTAATTATGAGATCCAGCTTAAACCGATAAAGTTTTCTCGTTACTTAGCTGTGTATTAGTTTTATACATAGGATTTTTGTTATTTATATTACTAAATATATATATATATATATGCTTAAATTTTTATTTTAAATATATAAAAATCTTTCAAATTGAAATATATAATAAAAATTGCAATATGTACGTATATTTAGAGAAACACCTGTATTAAATCTGTTAAGTCTCAAGTTTACATATTAATAAGGATCGTTATTCCAGTCTTCATATAGTATTTAAAGCTTGACTTTATAAAAACAGTCTTACTGGCTGCGTTCCATTCAACATTGCACTCGCAACGCTCGCAAGGGGGTGATCCCGATTGATCACGGCTCGATTAGACACCACCAATCACAGCGACCGGTGCTTAGCTTTGTAATCTCAAGCGCTGTGAGTGGCTCGTGTCCAATTGAGCCGTGTCCAACTGGGTGCCACCCGCTCGCAAGCATCGTTTGTCCTTGTTTAATATTTGATAAACAACAAGGATAAGATGATTCCACGAGCGTTGCGGGCGTTAAGAACGCATCTTGAAGAATATTATTAGAAAAGCGAATGATAAATACAAGAACATAATTTCAATGGTAAAGAAATGCGCTTTGTGATGGACTGTAAACACAGAAATATTTTTCCTGTTACACATAATAGCGAATACCCTTCCGAAAGCGTAAAATACTAAAAAAATTCCCATCCGAATGTATCGATTACAAACACTCGTGGAATTTGAAAAAAAATTTAAATAGTTATCCAAAGAAGCAGTTTATTGCGAAAACAACAGATAGGTAACTACTTCGCGTATGTATGCACGAGATCGGATTGGTAATTCGTAGTTAGGCTGCAAACTATGTTCCCAACTTGTTCGGCTAACCTAGTAGTTGCACTCATAGCTCTGTAAACAGGTCAGCATGGAATGACAACTTAACTATAATCGTATCACATACTGTAACTTAGCTAAAGAACAACACCCAAGTTAAAACAGAGTTTTACCATTTACCCTTCAAAAGTTTTATCTGAATGAATGCTTAAGGATTTTGTATTGTAATTTATGCCTTTGAAATTTGAAGCAATATACCTTTGAAGCAGTTAAACTAATCCCAAAAAATCCCAAATTAATCCCAAAAAATTACTTTAACAAAAATCACTCATTTTTGCAAAGGAAAAATTCTTGCGCAATATACTTGTTAAACAATATCATTATCATTTATAAAATATAAAATATTGTGTAATTACTTAATTATTACTAGTAATTTGCTTATTCATATTATTTTAAAATAATATGTAAATTTTTTTAAATATTTTATTCTACAAGATTCTTTGATTTATTCTTCAATTTTCTTATTACGAAGTTATAATTAAGCATTAATTTTTTTAAATCAACCGTACACATTATGAGAAAGTCTGAAGAAAGCCTTTCTTTAGTTCACCTTTCTCGATATGCTAGACGATCTCAAAAAGTTCGCGCGATAGCAGGAAAAAAGAACTTAATCCAAATTGAAGAATAATATCGCTGGTTAATCTTAGTAAAAAAAAAAAAGTCGTGGAAGGTAGAAAGTCTCTGAGAATACGGCAGTAGGATAGAGTGAGTTCGCATTTAAATATTTCGAATGGAGACTCATTCGACGTGAAAGAAGAATGGAAGTGGTCGAAATAGCGATAAGGATTTTCTCATGTTCTTTTTTTATAATGCTTTCTGGCTCTGTCGTCTTTCATTTGTTCATTTACGCAATGAACATGCAAGCTCTCATTAAACAATCTCGCAAAAAATATGCAAAATATTATTAATAAACGATCATGATACATCACCCATGGCTTTCCATTACATGAATTATTCAATTCGTCGAATCGTTTGTTAGCTGCTCAATTAGAACGTTTTTCTCTTCTTTTTTTATATATGCCATGTAAAAGAAATGATAGTTCAAAGAATTTTACAGAAAGATACTGCCTACAGAGAAGAAAAATTCCCCTTTTATGTAATCATTTTACAAAGTCGAGTGCTCATAATATCGTCTCTAAATCGTTCTTTAAAATTTAATATCGTAGTTACTGTCACTGTATATATGTCACACTAGATAGGCATATGCATAAGTATACGGGTTGCATGATTATATATTGAGTTATTCAACTCAAATTCGACATACGAGCGTACGATGTATAAATTTGAACAATAATTTCAGTAATATTCAGTTATAGTATAAATTAGTTTGGATATAGGCGGACAAGCTAATTTATATTCGATATAACAAATTTGATTAACTACTTCGCGATAGTTAATAGTCCGAGACATCTTATGCATCAAACTACATTCACAATATTGAATCCCGTGATCGGCCATCAAGAAAGCGCTGGTTAACCCTTTATAAAGCCCGATTTCGCGTCGATTAACTTCGGTCGTAGTTTAACTGATTCTTTATCTCTTTACTGTTCTAGTTTCAGAAAGGAACAAAGAGTAAGTTAAGCTGAAGCTAAAGTTAATTAAGAAAGTTAAACCGCTTTAACGCAATTATCTGTAAAACCGAGTAAAACTATACAGTGTGTTACTCGCAAGAAATTGGAATACATTTAACGCGCTTCATGATACGTTTTTCTTCTATTCTTTCTCTACATTTAGTTTCAATCAGAATAAGCTACTGTATTGTGTATCTTTATTATACATTCGAATTTGCACGTAGAGACGTAGTAATATGCGGAAACGTATGGTATAACTTACAATTACTGGCAAATAATAGTAGTCGTATATTAACTCCTATAACGTTATGGTAATTCAAATATTGGCCGCATTGATTTACGAGAAAACGTTGCCAACAGTTTTTCTTTCGGTTTATTTGCCGTGCCGAGACATTCAGTATTTCTATTATTAAAGTAAAAATATTATATTAAAGTAACAAACAGCAAATGTAACGAAAAAATACTAAATAATATTAAGATAATTAAAAAACAATGCAGATATTAATTGAATATTAACATATTATTTGTTATACAATTTCAATAGATTTTCAATTTTGCAAACAAGAGCGATGCAAATATACATGCATAAACACTTATCGAAAATGGATAATTAACGAAAATTAAATCTTAATTTACATGAGGTGTCGCTGTGATCGTTTGTTGTGCAGATTAATCAAGTATGTATAGAAGTTTATACGTTAATCGCATTATTGCGTTATGGCGAATAATTTCCTTCTGACATAACTGTGTACCAATCATAATATATTAGAAAATTTTCATAAAGTCCAATTTTTGCATATATTTTTTTTTTAATTTTCTTTTAAAAATATAAACATCTCATTTTAAAAAATCATAAAATTAATTAAAAAATTTAACATTCTAAAAGATACTTCTGACAATTAAATTATTTGGAGATACGATATACAAGTATAGTGGATTTCATTCTCTAACGATTAGGCCTTATTCTTGTCTTTGATATAGAAACACGCTTGAAGGCCTTCATTTGAGTTCGATTTAACTTCGTCGCGCATACCGTCACTAGCATACCGTCGGAAGTTAAATTACCAGTAGAATCGACGAACAAAGTTGTATCACACTTTAACGAGAAATACTCATTTGAGAAACGAAGGTACAAAGATTATATATTCCAAATAATAATCATAAATTAATATATTTTATAAATATCTTTAAAATAATTTCAAAACAAAAATCAACAATCAACGAATTGTGAAAAGAATGTGAGATCTTTTTTTAAACATAAAGCGATAATACCACACGCACACACACACACAAATAGCAATTATTTTTTGCACATGGAAAGGACAGTTTTGCTAAAATATTTAAAAAAAGCTAAATACAGATCTAAAAGTAATTTTGTTGGACTATCAAAATAATTATGTAGAACGCTCAAACTTATTAGAATATTAAAACTTTTTTCAAAATTATTCATCATGCTTGAAATTCCTGTGTAATTATTTTAATATTTAACAAAATTATTTTCGGATCTGCATCATGGTTAAATTTTTTTAAATACTTTAGCAAAATCGTTCTTTCCGTGCAGAATGGTCTACAGTCAGTATTATGCATCTAATATTAGAGGAAAGTTGCCGATACTGACGTAGATCTCCTAAAGTGACACCCCCTTATTTTTCAGAAACTAACTGTTGCACTTTATTAATACTAATAAAATCATGATCTGTTTAGCTAATTAAAACTAATTAAAGAAGTATACAAACTCATAATTTGTGTATTTGTGACTTGTTTCTACACCAAATCAGCTAAAAATTCTATGAATGCCAAAATAAAATTCCTACGATTTTCTTTTGCAAATTACATTTAAATAATAGTGACTATATATTATTGTTAATATTACATTGTTTTAAATACTTGTAGTTTCCTAAATCAGTTTTATTTATATTATTTTTTGTCTTCATTTTTTCATAATACGATTTTAAATTTAAAATTGGGAGCGTAAACCATGGCCACACCTGTCTGTAAAACAGATCATGAGCTAACTTAATCTTTATAATGTTGCTTTATAGTGTAATAGAATTACGTATAAGCATTAATGTCTATTGTGTCAGTTTAGGAGCCCATTTTGTCAGACGCTCATTTTTGCTTACCTTACGAAAAAATTAATTATTGCAAAATTGCAAACAGAATTATAAAAACTGCTTATACTATTTGATGGAAGATACTTTTTATTTTATACTTATGTTTTTAAAGTTTTATCTTTTACCTGTTGTTTAAGAAATATTGTTTAAAAACAAAGTGATATGTCGGTATTGATGACTTTTCTCTATCTATATAAATAGAGGAGAGTTGGCTAAGTTATACTGTCGGTTAAATCGAACCTCCATTGTATTTTCTAAACGAAACATTTTTTTTTAAATAATGACACTGATGTGACGCTGGTAATATGGGTTAAGAACTATCATTTTAGTTTTGTCTTCAAGTCGTCTGTTTACGAGTGACATTCAAAATTGACTTTGTTCGGTGTCTGATCTAATGTCTATTAAGCTGGCACAGCGACTTCAGCACAATCAAACGTGACCTATATCTGATCTAAGTTTTGATACAATTTACCTAAGGTGTTATCAGTATAAGGTGGGTAATTGAATTATAGTCCTTTTCATGGTTATAATTGATATTTAAACTCTTTCCGAGTATAGCATCAAATTATCAAAATATTTGTAAGTTATGTCGTTATTGGCAAATTTTTTTAAATAGAGAGAGTTGGGTAAATCGTACTTGTCGCTGGTCTTTATATTGTACCGGTACGATTTTTGCAAGTGACGCGAGCAATATGTGGAAGTTACTATTATGATAAAAAAGAAGCTACAGTGGACTGGATTCAGTGTGTCAGGTCTAAGTGGTTGCACGAAACCTGTAGTAACAATCCTGACATTTACCAAAACTATTTAAATAAGCGCTCAAGAAAGTCATTACTTATCAACTATTGAGTCTTTCTATTAATTTCTTCTATTGAGTCTTTCTATTGAATCTGTTCTATTGTGACGGAAAAATCCGTAATTGATTTTATTTACAAAATTTATTTTTTCAAAATATCTGAGATTTTAATGTTTTGAAATATAGTGCAATGATAGCTTAAGTCAATTTAAGTATTATTTTTTACTTTGTTTTCTCAAATAAGTTTAAAAAACACAGAGTCTAATTTCTGTTTTTATAATAGAAAATTTTTTATTATACCTACTTAAATATGTATACTCAGTTTGAAATCAAAAATTTATTAATAAATGTGTTTTAAAATTAATTTTGTTTATTTTCCCAGTAAACAAATTGACGTTATTTACCATCATTTTAACGTAAAGATGTTATTTTAATGTCAAAATGACAATAAGCAATGTCAGCTTGTTTGCTATATTAGAAATACGATTTAGGAACCAAATTTATAATGACCCGGTCTCCAAATCGTACCGAAAGCTACGGTTTTTTAAGATCTAATTTAAACAATAATTTAATGTTTATTTTCGCAAAAGTATCGTTTTGTTTTATTGCCAATGAACTAAAGTTTAATGTAAGTACAGAAATATTCTGATATGTTCAGTACTTTTGTTTACAATTTTGTTTAAATGTTAGGGGGTACGATATAGGCGACTCCCCTCTATATAAATTTTTATAGAATACTTTTCGAAAGTCGCGAAAACTGTTCATCTCACTGAGATTATTACAAATCAATAAGAAAGACAAGAGAGCATATCAGAAAAAAACTCTCTTCTCACTATTTCCACTTTTTTTCTTCAATTCGTGTTCATCGAATCAACCCATCGACATCATTAGCCGATGTCATCGGAGGTACTGGTATCGATTTCGAATCATACCAGCAAGCGAATGGAGAAATTTAATTGGGGGCCACGTAATTCCCAACTCAATTCGAACGCTTGCCTGTTACGAAAAAAATACCTGCTGGCGTCGAGCTCACGAGAACTGCCCAGTAAAATCGCTCAAGGGAAAAATTTTCCTGTTAAAGCAGCAGCCTCCAAGATCATCCACGTCGATCGTTACATTGATTACGAACACACTTTTTAATTACTTCGTTGAACGTTAACGCCTCGCAAAACTTTAAGTTCGATCCAAACCCACCATATTTCCTATAACATTTTATTGCGCGCATGAAATAAACCATGTATCATACCTAACATTTTCTGCGAAACAAATAGATCAATAATACATATAACATATGTGCATTACCAGAAGGAAATATCATTGTTTATACAAATATTATTATACGCAGCATTGCGACTACATCATAGTATAATATTAATATCGAATATATTATGCATTGCATAACAAGATATTTGTTCTGAATTACTCGCAGAATATTAGAAAACATGTATTTATGAATATAAACTATCGAAGTATATTTATTTGTATACACAAGCAACTCTTTACGATAGATGTACACGATTATTCGTCTACGAATAAAAGAATATTATATAATTTCATTGTCCGAGCGCTCTGTCGTATACAAGTTTCATCATTCTTTAAATTATTTGTTACAGAGCCCGTATTTCCTCGTCCAACCAACCCTCCAAGAAAATCAGTTTTCCATGTGCTGTTGTAATACGCCATTAAACGATTCAATTAATGACCGTACTTTAAATAAATTAGTATTCAAGATTCCCGCTGCTCTTCCCCGAGGTCGAACGCAAAGTGAGTGCGGAAAGAGATCATTAAATATTACGGACAAAGTACCCCGTTTACTTTTGCCAGCGCGGAGGTTCCAAGTGCGGAGAGTTGAAAGGAGGAAGAGAGGAATGGATGGTAGAGGTGAAATTGTAGGAATTGCAGGGCTCGAAATCGTCAAACGGAACGCTAAGGAAGCTCTTATCGGATTTTTCCGCGGCAAATCCCTTCGAACTATTTAAATCGCACTGCCAAGTATAGCACATACCCACGTAATTCGCCGGAACTATGCGAAAAGTATTCCAAGCGGAAACGAGGGAGCGAACTATTTTGCGTTCTATACGCAACCGGGAGATCCGCCGACCAAGGAAAAGCCACAGTAACTCTCCGCGGCAACCTCGAACGAATTGAGACGAAATTGCTACGGCGGGAACGACGGCTTTATTCGAAATAGGATATTCCTGGAGTTTCCCGGCCGGATATACGAAAGAGCACTTGAACATGCAATTAATTATTTAGTCGAGGGAACATCCACCTAGGATGTACGAGTACATCACGCTTTTCATTATAAGCATCTAACGCCTACTACATGAATTTCATAAAAATATTTATCATTATAATAGATGTTACATGATAATTAACTTATTATCTGTAATAAATCAGCTATAATTAAACCAATAAATCAAATATTTAAGTCATATAATCCTTTTTGCTTTATAATTTTTGTATATTTACAACGCATGTAAATATATTACAAGGCAAATAAAAATATACATATTTGTTACATAAATTGAAACTTTGTAGTTGGTGTATAACTCCGATAAAAACCGACACCTTCACAAATTCGTTTTAAATTGCCAAATATGTATTTTTATTAATGTTACTGTTATATTAATTAAATAAATTTCATATAAAATCATAACCATTTATAACGTTATATACTTTTGCACTTTTTCTACACATTCGTTTATATATAACTCATTCCCTCTCTGCCTTTTGGTGCACGTATATTTTTATAGTATTATATTTTATCAATATTCATGGTATGATCTAACAATCCGCAACTAAACAAATAAATACAAAAACTTAAAATTGATCTTGATTTATTCAGTTCATTTAAACTTCAATATCTTCGACAAAATCCGTTGTCGAAGCTTCGAAGATTTCTTTACGACTCTTTCATTACCTTAGAAATTGCACGTCTTTAAAACTCTGGAACTTCTCACGGTAATTAAATCGCGACTCGAATCTCGGCTCGTTCGAATTATCCGACCGAAGTAATAATTTCCAAGCACCTATAGATAATCGATAACACATCGAGCGATACGCTACTCTGCTCTTATACGTTACTTGAGAATTTTTCAAGCTTGAACGGGATCAAAATAAAAATGCCAGCCAGCGTTTTCACTACGTGTACCTCACTTAATTGTGCGAAATTTTTACACGTTTATTCAGTCCCATTCGAACAGTGACAAGTAACAATGTTACAGCGTGTCATTCGCAGCCGGCCATGACCGTTTTTAAAAAGTAGCAATCTGTGTTATGTAACTGGTGTACGATTACAAAAAAAGCAGCTGACGCAGACATGCGTCGGAGACAAAAATAATGAATAATACCAAATATAAACCAGCAATCAGAAAACGAGAATAAAAGTAATAGACATATCCATGTGGGATCATTCACGAGTGCTCGTTATTGCTTCCATTGGACTTTTATTGGCTGTCCTAGTTACAATAGCGTATAGCTCACTCTTGCAGTGCGATTCTCTCAAATATGTCTGCTACCTGCCTGCCAATAACTACGATCGCAGGTATACGATTTGCATTCGAACGAATATGTCACGTCGATCTCAATCGAAAAGTCGGAAAATAACGAAAACTGCACGATTGCTTCAGTGGATACCGATCGGTGTGTTCTATCAAAGTGAGAATTCGTTTGTTTCCCCTCCTCCCACTCCTCGGATAAATAAATGCGATATTTGCCATCCGTAACCGGTATGTTACATATCAAAACCACGCGAACACAAATCTATGATCCGAAAACAAAGCCGATGACTCCGTGAAATATCGCGCATTCAATTGGTAATTTTCATCAATTCACACGTATTGATATTTTTAATTAAATATTAGTATCATCGTTACGCGGAAGTACATACGGATGTTATTTATTTTTGATACACGCACACGCACACATAACACATTTAATATCAAAATAAGTACATCTCATTCATCCAAATATCAAAATAAATAAAGTTAGCATAAAAAGTTATATATTCCATTTTTAATAAAATATTGATTTAAATACATGTAACGTGCAAAAAAGTCGGTTAAAAAAGTCTCTGCTTGCAAGTTAAAAATAGAGTACCTACAACTAAATATGAAGCTATCACGCTATTTCGTTTCATCGATGTTATCTATGACAGTTATCACTTTTTGTCTTTGCGTCCATAGCTGAGATCTAAATATATTTATCATTTGGCACGAGTGCCCGTTCGCATCCCCGCCGGGGATCGATCGTGCGAAAACAAATATCCCGGACATATAGCCATCGCGGCGGACACGGCGAGCCGGACCGATGTCTCGGTGTGCCATTTTGATCATGACGCGTTAAAAGGACGAAAAAAAGTTATCAAAATCACCGGGTTTAAAAGACAGACTGACGAAACTGAAAGGCGGAAAGAAATTGCGAGATTTCCACGAAGCGATCCTTCGTATTGCATCCAAGTCACGCGCCATCGACGAAATCTCTGCCGTTTTTCGTGAACTCTCGCTCGTCACAATAAGCCTTAAACTTTGTACACAACATGAGCACTATATTATAGTCGAATTTTAAGCCGTAATATGGGAAACGTTGCCTTGTCCCCATATGTGAGTATCATTCAAACGGTTTATTGCTAAATCGTGTTCATACAACACATTTCCCCGAAGTTATAAACGAAATACACAGACACACAAACGCATTTGCGATTCGATAATCTCGCAAAACGACATGGACTATATTGTGCTTGCTAGAATTTATAATTTTAGAGTTGATTTCGATGCAAAAGCTAGTTTATTACATGCGAATGCATGAGTATTTTGCATTTGAAAATTACGAAGCAGACATAAATATACGCAAAATATACGGTAAACATGCAACAAATATTAAGAACAAAGATTGTATTGCAGAAACTGTTTAAACTTTTGAAATCCTCTTTGTAGCAGTTATGTCGACTATGCAATATGAGAGAAGTTTTCAAAGTTAATGAACATATTTCAACGATGGCATATGCTAAGTACACGTTGAAATTAAAGACCATTTCTGCTTGTGCTCGCTTTGAACGTGGCAGATAAACTGGAAATAGTCACTTTGTGTATGATCGGGCAGTGGCCCTGCCAGGCTATTATGAGTTTACATGCGAAACGAAATACATTTCATGTTCGCAAAATATTTGATATTGGGTGGTACTGCATCGTGGAAAAACTCTGTTATTCTGGCATAATTTATAACATGACGTGACAAAATGGAGTAAATATAGATAACCAATATTGAGCGGGTTAACTGATACGTTCAACGTCACCGATATTCCAGCAATTCCGGCATACGCGCTCGCAAAAAGAAAGAACATTGAATATCAAAGAGACACCAAAGGAATACTCCATAGATTTTTTTATTCCACTATGTATATAAAAAATATCTGTATAAAAAGAAAAGAAAATTATATGGATATAAAGAGACCGTTTCTCCCCGTTAAAGCCATCTGAACGATATAGCGCTTGTGAAAAATTCAAGATCCAATTCACCTTTGAAATCCGGTAAACTATCGCAAGTACAATTTTCTCCATGGCGGTACAGCGATTTCAAGTGTATGCTGACCATTGTTTCTCAGTGGGAATCATAATGCGAAAACATAATTCCCGAGCTACTCCACGAGCTCTCACCGTCTCTTTACAAACGTTAAAGAGCTATTCCAATTTTCATTCAGCAAGTCAGTGTTTTGTCGTGCGTTTTGAAATGTTTCGTAGCGCTCCGTTGATTGTGAATCGGTTCTCAACCGTCTGCTTTTTCGAACAAGAGTTATAATTAGGAAAACAGATTTCACTAATTCGCTATATTGTTTTCCACCTACATATTTCAGTTTGCAAAATTAGTACACTAAATAAATAATATAAACATAATATGCATGAATCTTAATAGCTTCTTCTCTCTTTTCAGACAATATTCTTTAAAAAAAGTCAACAGATTTATCATAATTAAACTTATAAATTGATCTGTAATGAAATTTACTTTAGTTTCAAAAATCTGCCTAAAATTTAATCTTCCAAAAATTCGTCTTTTTGTAGAAACGCGCGCGTAACACGATATATCTACTTTAAATTTATTGGTATCTTTCGAAGAGAAAAAGAAAGTATGCAAGTAGCCGAAAATGTAAACTTATCAGAATTTACTGAGAGATAATGAATTCACGTACCTATAATATCCATTTTAATTGGTCTTTCTTTACGTTATTATAAATTAATTACACAAAATTCCTTTAACATTCTCTACACAATTTTTTAATATTAATTAAAAACTAAATTTACTCGCAACTAGGAAGCTTGCATATCGTTTTTGTCTTCCGGGAAGTCCTTCGATTACGTCGATATCTTATACGACCGTCCTTTATGGGATATGTAAGCTTGGCTAACACGAAATAGCGATATTACGATGCTCGGCGCTATCTTCCGAGCATAAAGTAGTGCTTAACAACTACGTTACGTGCTTTACGTTGTCATTTCATACCGATTGTGTTCATGATAAACGCTACTGAAAAATTTGCACGCGCATACATATACATGCGTGTGCATATGTGTACGTCTATAAAACAAATCGTACGGATTTTAAGTCTATCGTTAAATGAAAAATTTTATATCACTGTCCGCCACTTCATATATAGTCATCGTTCGGTATCGGATCATTTCAAACACTCTTGTACGGGTTGAAGTTCCGGATGGTTATTTAAAAAATTCTTTCTACAGTTACAAAAAGAAACGCTATTTGTTTAATTTTTATACGTTTTATATTGTTCAGTTACCATCAATCTTTCATCGTATAGTTATATATGTGTTCGTATCGTACACTGTAAAATTTGTGACCACTGCAATTCCACGTTATCCGCATTAGGATCAGGTAAATAAATCAAATATTTTACGACAAATCCGCAACGTAAAGATAAATAAATATGCGACTTACAGCGAGAAATATATAAAATAATTATGTTCATAAAAGTAAAAAGTCGGTTTGGTCATTTCGTTATAATTAATTTAGTACTTGAAAGTTTTTATTTTCCACCATTACATTTTTTTCCTCTTATAATAAAAAGTAAACCATTAAAATATTAATTATTTTCATTGTTTACAGGAACATCATAATTATGGAAAATGCTAAAATATCTATCAGACAAAGTAAGTTTTAATTACTCAACCTCTCGTTACTTTTTCTATTTCTATCAAGGACGTCCTCTTACCTTATGTATATAAATTATGAACAGGAAAAAAAGAGCTGGAAAATAATATCGAAAATAAATTATCAAACAATGTCGAGGAGCAAGAAAAAAAGGAAGAACCACTAAAGAAAAATTTCAAATATTATTTTAATAGATTTAGGTACTATCATTATTATTATTCTGAGAAAATTAATTTCTTTATCACAATAGTATGCATGTGGATTCTTAAAATTCAGCTTTACTTAATGGGTTTTAGAATTAATGGACTCAATTCATGAAATTGAGAAAAGTTGTTTAGAGAACAACTGAAATTATTACTATATATATATATATATATATTGTATTATTTAATAACTCCGATTATACTTTATATATATGCAATCTAATTATTTATAAAAATAAAATAAAAGAAAATTCAACACGACATAATTAAAAAAAAAACTGAGCACATCGTCGCATTATCAAAGCATTAAATGAGTAAAGAATTGTCTTAATTCCGATTTTTCTTATCTCATTTGAATGTCTCGGACCTGACCTCTATCTGAAACTTCCACGCTTCAAATATATTCGACTGTATGCTACTGCAAAACTTCAAATATTCACGGGCCAATTGTAAAAGATGCAGTCCAATCTCCGCGAGGTGCTACACGTAATGGAAACCGCTTTGAAAAATTCCTCAGTCTGTTGTTATCCAATAAAAGTTGCCTTGCCCGGTCACTCATTCAGTCTAACATTTTAAATGTTACTTACGAATCTCACGTAGTATGCCATTGCTTTTTTCTAGACCTACTTTGTCTCGAGGAAACTCCAACAAACAAACTTTTCACTTCCGTTTAAACCATAAACGAGTAAATTTTTTAATTTATTTCCGCATTTTACTACACGTGTGCTGACATACAACTTTCCTAATGCTGTTTCATGTTATCTACGGATTGAGGTCATTTACTACGGCATTTAAAATATTTTAATTTGTCCTTTTTACACTGTACATAGAAATGGAAAAAATTCAAAGAAGACCATTCATGGAGAGAGAAAGAGAGAAAGAAAGGAAAAGAGAGAGAGAACTCGACTTTTTAGAATTAAAATAAATGAGCAATAGAAGGATTATTATCGAGTCGATAAATGTAACGAAATGAAGAATAGAAAAATCTAATCTTAATTTTTTATTACATTATATAAAATACAATGCAATGTGTTTATGTGTGTATAAATAGAAGAAAAAGTGACATAAGATTTAGATTTACATTGAAGCTTTTATATTCCTATATGTTTATTTTTGCAATTATAATTGTTAGATGTGTATTTGAATTTGTATTATGAGGAAGCGAAGTCCATTGTAATTTTATAGAAGATAAAATAAAATCTTCTACTACTAACTACTACTATAAACAATACTTATATATACTTTTGTCGTCTTGTATTTCAGTTCGTCTTAAGTATGATTAAGATGCTATATTAGAAAGATTCATATTTGAGACTTAAAACTTTACCATTATCTTACATCACAACTATATAATAAATCTATATGACATTTAAGATAGAATGTAAGACTGCACTATGAATATCGTTTTATATGATGGAGCAACGTTGTAATCTGGGATAAATGATAGTCACAACATCTAGGTAGAAAAGGTACGTCAAGACCGGATGGAGGCTAGCGTGCAACAAAACGAATTCCTCTCGTGAAGGCTGAGTCCACAAAATCGTATCTTCCGTAGACATATGTATTTTATGCCGAGCGTTATGGCCTCGTGGTTGATACTTGCATTATATCGTACATAGGGGTATCTTCTATATAGTAAATGTAACAACGGCGAGCGACCTATTTCTCCTTCGAGAAACATTTGGGAAGAAACAAAATATGAAATCGTATATTCTTCTCGGATAATTTTCGCGTTTAAAACGTTAAATTATTGAACGCGTTACGAATACGTTTTCTCGCTTATGTTTTCTATTAAATTTCTCATAATATCGAAATATGAAGTCAGATTACATTTCGCAAATTATCTTCCATTTAAATTAATTAAATAAAAAAAGTTATATTACAACAATGTAATATTGATTAACGATGAATTGAATATCTACATATATGAAAATAATTAAATGACATCAAATAACACGTTAATTGCATATATTCATATACTAAGTAGCTGTGACATGTAAATTGGATTATTGCGCACGTTTACATGTATTAGCCCTGATACACACAATAATAGATAAATTATGAGTGACAAAACAATGGGAAGCTTAATTAATATCTCGGACGCTTTTATATATGTATAAATAGAGTTATTTGATTTGAGTTAATTGAAATATTAATTGTATAAATTGTGATATATTATAAGTTATTCCTTACTTGTATGTTAAACAAGGTAATAAATTAAATTAATAAATATTTTTAAAAATAAACTAACAATCTGTACAAACAGAATGTTAGCCGCGAAACGTATGTATCGTCTTTTTATTCGTTATATCATAATCTTTATTACTCTACTGACACGTCCGCAATAAAAATAATCTATTCTTGAACTATAACTTTGAAAATAAAAAAACATGTTTTTTTCAACCATCTGAAATAAAATTAATGTAATACTTTTGTAATATAAATAACATCAAACCAAATATCTCTGGTATAATGCAAATATTATTAAAAATCTTATAGGACAACTAATCCATAGGATATGCAAATTATACCGTGCAATATTTGAATATAATGTTTAGAAAAACACAAATCAAATATATAAGCATTTCTTTCAGTTTATGCGTTTCATGGCTTTGATGCAGACATGCGCACAAAAATTTAAACGCACCCACGTCTCTTGCAGCCGTCAGCAATACTGGTGCACCCTCCCCTCCCGGTGTGATAATTTATCAGGATCATTCCGGTGGTCGCAGAACGCGAGCGTGAACAGGACACCCGGCGGATTTATGATAACGATAACATTGAATAATTCGTGGCAACGATTGATCGCATGGTCGCGACGAGATGCACCAATGCTGTTTCAGTGGAATTGTGCGGGAGTAGAAATTAACGTACGACTAGGCATTTCAATAAGCAGAAAATTCCATTAACCGATGACTTAACCAAAAAGATATGATTTTAAATTGTATTTAAATTTTAAAGCGATATTTACGAATTATAATTTTATATAAAAATCAAAACTGATATAGATTCTGATGAAGAAATAATCGCATTCTTATTCGTCATATAAATATTTCAAACAGTAGACTTTATTAACTTCGATTTGTTTACCGATAAAACATTTATAGCGCGTCTATTCGTTTTATTGACGGCGAAGGTAATTGAGAAAAGAAGAGCTCTCAACATTTCAAAGGTCGTTATTACGATTCGCAGACATTAAGGTTACAAACGACACGTCGACCCACGTGGCTCGATTTCCACGTATATAACTGCGGCATATATCACACGAAAGCTCGCCTCTACGTGGGTGGAGACGCGAGAGTAACTTCCGAAAGACCGATAATCTTTGCCTTAATTGAATGGCGAGGGGAGAAACAATGATTCAAACGTTTGTGACGCACCCCGTTTCACGCTTTTCAGAAACTATCTAGGAGATAACCGGGAGAAAAAGTGAAGAAAGAGCAGAAAAGTTAGAACGTCTCCGCAAGTAGCGTCAACACAGTAGGGAAACAAAGCGAGATGAGAAAAAAACAGACAGAAGAAAAAAAACGAAAAACTACTGTAAATCCGCAACACTGTGTCATGACGATTTGCAGGTGTACTGCTAGTAATTACGTGTCACCAAACGTGGTAATGTTTTGCATTTTATCTAAACCGTCACGCTATCTCGCGACTGTTAAACGCTATATGTTACATTCCACAAACGGGAATCGTACGTCTCGTCGAAATCGAGAGATCCCCGAAGCAATCAACCACGATTTGCTGCCCGTCCTGATCACGTTCGAAGGACAAATGGTTTATACTCTGCAACAACAATCTACGAACGATGTACATTGCGTCAAAATGGAGTTTGCATTTGATAAAACTTGATTAACCGGATTACTAAAATCGCGTTGAAAATATAGATATTCGATTAATGTATATAATTGTTTCCATTTCTTTTTAAAGATCATGTACGTATTATTATAAAATTTCTGTTCTACTTCATGATAAGATCCATTATGATACAAAACAAAGCTGAAAATTAGGTCGCGTTCATCTTGAGATACGGCACGACAGAATTGGTGGTAAAAGAAAGGGAGAAGCCAAGAGTTTACGAATGGGGCGGTTAAAAGAAGAATGGTGGAACGGAGCCACTTAAGAGCGAAAATTTTCGTCTAAAGTCGACGAATAAATAATTCCCGAACGAGGCATTTCCGTGGAGCAAGGATCCACCTTTCCCTGGTATGAAGCCAGCCACCTCTCCCGTTCTCTTTTCGAATTGTGTAGGATGCAGGGGTGACTTTCCCCTTCCTATGGGACAGCCGTCCTTATCACCCATTGATTTACATCTCCAGTTGTTCCTGCGGGAATCCGCCTACCTGTCGCACTCTTCCTCCCCGTCACCCTGTTTTTCCTCGGCGATGCGCCGCGCCGCACCGTCTGATTCCTAGTTTTATTTTCTCTTTCGCCAGCCCCAGAGGTACCCTCACCCGTTTCCACGAAAGGCCGTCCAGGATTTCCCGGATACAGAGTTCGCGGTGCACTTTATTATCACGTTAGACGGGAATAAATTAAGCAAACGATGCGCGCACGTCTGCAATCCTGGCGTCCGTACAAGATATTTTGCTTGTTTTTGTGACGCCATACATAAATCGTGCGAATATGCTAAATCGAGGCTTTCTCGAGGCAAAAGTAGTAACAAAATAGTTGGAGGCCAAAAATATAGACAATAAATGTGTACAATGTCGTAAAATAGCTGCAAGAGAAACCATATATTACATTCACAACATAGCACCCCCATATTAACCTGGACCCGCCATCATCGAAAATTCGCGATAGATCAAAAATTTAGTGCTCTTTATTTGCTAATTATTTGCTAAAAAAAAAAAATGTTTTGTTCCAGCGGTTTAGTAAGAAAAAAAAAATAATGGTCCGGGTTAATATAAAGCTGGACCCCCCCTGCCCCATACCGAAAAAATAGATCCAGTGGTGCTACAAAGAAATTAAGCACACCAGATTTTTTTGCTTTTTATTTGCTCGAAGATAGCGTAAATAAAATTCGGAAATTTAATATTTTTAGCGGAAGTATCGAATTATTTTCATATCTTCTATTTTCAAAGGGATTACACTCGATCTTCATCCATCTAATCGACGCTTTCCTTTACGTTTCCAATTGCCACATACCATGTCTGCGACAGCGAAACAATAAAAACAAAATATGTCCTCTGACGCAATAAAATTGAGAGAGATACGGACCATCAATTCTCAATAATATTTTCGTACGTGATTTGACGTTGAAAATTTCGTCGATACTTTACGCTCGTTAGGAATTCGGAATGAGCAGATCTTAAGAAGATGAGTTTCATTAAAGAAATGCTACATTAAGAAATTGCTCTAACCGCAGAATTCTAAACCCAGTGTTGGAAGACGTAGGGTGTGAGAGTATCTCATTTAGGATAATTAATACTTCTTACACAATGAGGCGAAACGACCTCCCATTAACACGCAATGATAAAGCATCACAATTTTTCAAACAAAATAGTATCTTTGTATATGTATATATATGTATAATCATTTATAAAGCATTTAGTACTATTGATAATAATCGAACATTAAGATAATAATTATGAGTTGACAATAAGGATGAAGAAAATAATTATTTTTTAATACATTTTTTTTGAGAAAAATTGAAATTAATATCTATGTCAATATAATAAAAATACAAGCATAAAAATAATAATAATAACCAGCAATTAAATTTTAATAAAATATTGTTTTTTTTCTATGCTCAATTTTTTATTATGTTTTTTTATATAAAAAAAATTTTATTAAAAAAACGGTTAGAATTTTTAAAAGATTACGTTCTTATTATAATTTATTATAACTTTCATAATAAAATTAATTTATTTCAAGTCAAGGATAAAAAATACAAGACGTTTGCTGAGAATATTATATAAAAAAAATTTTAAAGTTGTCAATAAACAATTTTGCAAATATAAAAACCAAAAAAATTGTTAAATAGTACTACTCTAAACAAAATAATAATCTTTTAATAAATAAAATAAAAATATTATATAAAGTAATAAATATTGAATAATTTTACATTTCTCTCTAATTTAAACGTTTATATATATATATATATATAAATCTATAAAGTTTGCTAAACAAATAATTTAATTTATTAAATAACAATTAGTATTTTTTTAATAAGAAAATGCCTATTGTATCCTATTGTACTAATTAATAAAGCTCGATATAGATACGTAAATTCATAATATTGTTATATGTACATGTGTCTGTGAGGTAAAATAAACACGATACATTAGATCTGTATTTAGGTAAACAAAGAAATATCAATATTGATCTGACGGAAAATAACTTTAGACCCTATCTTTTACTATATTCCATATTCTAGACATATGACAAATTGAGGGCGGCAAAGCTGCGAGTATGTGTAATGGAGATGAGACAAGGCGAGACATTCTGATATTACGATGACAGCGTAACGCTTCAACACTTTGCGTTGTATGAGCGATGAGTGATGTTCACAAGCTTTGCATTAAAGTGCCTTCGATCGCACTATGCATGGTTTGATAAATGACGTACTCCACGCCTTCTTAATCAGTATAATAAGATAACTGACTCTCATATTTTAGAAAATATCAATCGCCACTGGACGATAGAAATAAAATGGAAAATAATCATTACATATTAAATGAAAAAAAAAAAAAAAAAAAAAACAATGACTTTAGACCATGGAAAGAACGGTTTTGTTGAAGTATCTAAAAATAATTTTATTGGATCATTAAAATAATTATGTAGGACGTTCAAACTGATTGCTTTTTGCTCATTTTGTGCTTCAATTTTCCACATAATTATTTTGTTCAACAAAATTATTATCATGTCTGTATCCAACTAAATTAAATATATATTTCAGCAAAATCGTTCTTTCCGTGTAAACTTTGTATCTTATATATAATTATATTTTCCATGATTACTAACAGAAATATATAGAATAAATTTTATTATCTTCTGTCTTAATATTATATGCTAAACTTTGATTAACATATCTCATTGATTTTTCAATCTTTTATTCCATTTTTATTCACAAAATACCTATTCACATAAACAGAGTAAAATTCACTCAAACTGTCAAAATCATATCTTATTGACATTTTTTCAATCTTTTATTCCTATTCCATTTTTATTCACAAAATACCTATTCACATAAACAGAGTAAAATTCACTCAAACTGTCATTACTGCAAATTGCATCAAAAATGCACAACCACTTGTCTGAAAAAGCCAGTACTCTTTCTCAAGATGATGCTTTTTATTTATCGTAGCCAAAATGTGCCGCGAATTGCATCAGTCTGCGACTTTAGAATGCAACGAGAGAAACGGTACTTTATCCTAATGCCTGGGCTACTTCGTTATTTCCGTTTACGGTCATACTCTTCCAGGTGGTCAACCAAATTCGATTTTCTCGTTGCTTTCGACATTTTAGCTGCCCGTACTATTCGTTCCCATTTCTCGCGCTTTACCACCGACCTACCGCCATTGTACAATTACGAACGCAGCGTTGAAAAAAGGGAAAATACAATACCGAGCCGCATTTAAAAGGGGGCGACAAAGAGCATTTCAATTAAATTTTATTTCAATTGTTTGACGTTGTATGTTGTGTCATGTGCGTCCATGAGAACATTCACTCATATGTCATTTTCCTCGAAATCATATAACTTGATACGTGAATATATCCTGGCATGCATTTAATCTATTATCTACGCTCGTTTATGTATAATTGAAAAAAACGAAGCGTAGCTTGTTCTCTCTGCGCCACGCCATACAAGTTCGCTATTTCAATGCGAGCATTATTGTTTATTTATATACCTCATGCACATACACACACAATAGCTGGCTGCTTGGACCACAATGGCATAATTATTTCCTATTATGAAAATCGTATTTGCATTATTATTAGACATTACTAATTCAATCCATAAAAATAATGACCAATATATTAATAATTATACGTGAAAGATACATTATTGTAGTAATAATACATTATTGTATTCCATTGAACAAAATAAAATGTTGAAAAATATTACACCCATTACGGAATAATTTCAACAACAATAATATCATCTTCGACAAATAAAGAAAGGAGCCGTTTCAGTTAAAAGCTTTTCGACCACGCGTAAAAGTCATAAACCTTTTCGATATTAACTGTTTCCACCTCGATCTTTTTGTAACTAAATTGTCTAAATTGCACATGTGTACAATTGCACACGTACAGATGTGAACAACCGATAGATTGCCACTGGAGTGACCGAAGGAAAAACGACGAAGAGATATACGTGGGGGAAACAAAAGAGCAACGCCGTTGAGAATACACCGAGGCACGTGTTACATGCGCGCGACCACATGATCGTTTCCCGATTCTCCTTGAACCTGCCTCCTGTCCTATCCGGGTCGGCGCACAACGCCAACAACTTTCGCGAGCAGAAAGGCATTTTCCCGGGAAACGGTTTTATTATTTAATGGAAGCACTCTAAAGTCGAAGCTTTTATATAATCGACAAGTCGGGCGGCGCGATGGCGGCTCGAATCTTCGCTCGATCGAAAATTGCATACGCGACTTGCAAGGAAACGAGCACGAATTAATAAATTCCATTTGAGATTTTCTTACTCCGCTATTCTATGCGATATTCAAAATGTATCTCTGAATTTTAAGAGATAACGAGTTACGAGGGAAACGAGTATAAATTAGAAATTCTGAACGTACACGGGAAGAATGATTTTCACTGAAATTATTATATATCTAAATTTAACTACACACTGTTAAATTCATAATGTTGAATTATACCTAATTTGTATTATTTTTAATCATATCTATTATTGCTCCTATCCAATATGTTGTTAATTTAATTAAAACAATATAATTAAATGATTTAACTCTAAAATATGTATTAAATTTGATTAAAATTTATGTGGATACGTCAATATGAACGATGTTCGCTTTGAAATCATAGAAGAAATTATAAAAGTTATCAAAGTGTCATTTAACTCAAGAAATTGTGTTACCATTTCTCTTTTCTAACAGTATATAGATACACATCTAAAAATAATTGTGTTAAACCATCGAAACAATTATATAAGGCACTTAACTACATTGTTAAAACGTCAAAACACTTTGCAATACTTTGGTATTACTTGAATGTCCTACATATATAATTACTCTCTAAATCTGAACCAGTGGATTATCACTGATATCAGTGCCAAGTATCATACTTGAAGTATGCCACTGGTAATCAGTGAGTGAAATGTAAAATTCCTAATCTAGCTAACCTTTATTATGTGATCTAATTAATCTTATTTTAGTGCATAAATTCAATGAATATAGTATTAGAAGATTGAAATTAACATATAAATATCAATTTTAGGATATATAATGCTCAAACCTTCTTTTTTTTAAATTGAATTTCACTGATTATCCAGTGCCAGATACACCACTGGGTGATTAGTGAATAGTGGCACTGATGTCAGTGATTATCCACTGATTCAGATTTAGAGAGTATAATAGTTTAAATAAAAAATTATTTTCAGATCTGTGTATCTAGTAAAATTTTTTTTAATTCCGATCGCTTTCGCAAAATCGTTTTTCCCGTGTATTGTAAACTTTATTCGACTCTAACGCGATTAAAAATTGTAACACCGAAACTGTGCATTCTACCAAAACCAAAGATTTATTATCGTTATTTCGATATAGTGTCCGAGATAGAAATAAGCATTTTATTCTAATTGTAAACACAATAAAACGCTCGCACTGGAAACAAATGATATCACTCGCTATACGGTTCGAAATGGAACAACAGTAAATTCTTAATGTTGCCTACAACAGAAATTAATATCTCGGCGTAATTTCGCTTGCACTTAATGAATCATGTTGAAAAGCCAGGAGGTAACGAGCTTTATAAAATCGCGACGCAATATGGAAACGCGGCACAAAAGACGAAGAAGTCAAGGAGGATAGTCGCGATAAAATATTTATTACTCTCGCACAGGCGGTTCATGTATGCAAGAAGTTCTTCGAAGTTCCTCGAGTGAGCTACCATGCAAGATACAATCCCGCGCATGATAATACCGAAAGAAACTAGGAAGGGAACGGCGGGTGGCGCATCGTATTCGACCGTGGATGATGCGCGTCCCTTTCCTATCGCGCACCGCTTTCGTTGTTGTTTCAACTCTCTCTTCGTAACTTTCGAATTACTTATACATACAATCTGCAATCTTCGCGAGAGATCTGTCTCTGCATTCGGAACAGAAGTCCGTTTCGCAGCGAAGAGAGAGAGAATGCAATGTAACGGGACTTACAAGATAAAACGTGAGTTACAACTTTTTAACGCGTAAGCGCCTCCCATAAAATTTAGTTAAGACACCGTGCCTTCGTCTAAGTTTCGCGGCGATCCGTTTCTTTTTTTTTCTCTCCTTTTTATACCTTCTTTTATAATTGTTGTATACTTTAGTGTCGTTTTACATCGTTTCTTTACGATTTTTATAACAATTGTTAAATACATGAAATATAGTGCTTGAAATAATATTTTTGAATATATATTTTGTTAATTAACATGTATATGTGAAAAGGACAATTTTGTGATAATACCTGTTTTAATGTAGATTAAGTTTAATCTTGATTCAACTTATCTTTTTCTATTTTTAAAAATTAGAAAAGAATAAAGAATAAATTGAACCGAGATTAAAGTTAATCTACATTGGTAAAAATGGACACAAAGCGTTTACAAATTTAGCTGGATGCAAATCTGAAAATAATTTTGTTGGAATATCAAAATTGTATATACTGTCAAACTCATAATGTCAAATCATACTCGATTTAAGTTATTTTTAATCCTTTCTCTTTAGGACGCCAAAATTCTATCCAGTATATTGTTGATTTGATTAAAACAATGGAGTTCAATTTAACTCAAGAAAATGTATTAAATTTGACTCAAACTTAGTTTATTATTTGCATACGTTAATACAAACTATATTTACTTTGAAACTAACAATAGAAATGGATTGATTTACATTTTGACATATACATATAAAAGTTAAAAACAATAAAACATCATTTAACTCAAAGGATTGGGTTACCATTGTTTTTTCGATATACTAACATTAAAATTGGTTAGTAGAATGTCAAAATTTTTTACAGCGTTGCCATTCTAGATAATTATTTTGATAATCCAACAAAATTATTTTCAAATCTGCATCCTAAATTTGCTAAATTTGTAAATGTCATCACAATCATTCTTTCCGCGAAACATAGAACGTTTCAATCATTTAAAATATTTTGACAGCTCTCCAATAGTCAGCTCGAAACCAGATATTCACTTATAATTCTAACTCTTAAATAACCTCATATGACATCGATGTGTTTTTATATATCAATTCAAATTAATTTCCAATAAGATACATTAAACTTTCCAGGATATATTTCGCAATATTCGTGGGATACCCTGTATATATACAAACAAGGCGCGATGGAAAAGTCCGCTCTTCCGTCATTGTTTAATCGCCATCCCGTCATTTATCACCGAGCATTTATCTGAATAAAAAGTTGAAAGGCCTCGCGCGAGATTCCGAATTTGGCGCAATTTTCAGATCGTTAGCCATGCGAGAGGTCGAAATAAAATACTGTTCTCGCTGGTCGGTCAGCGGAAATGCGTCGAGAATAATTAAGCGTCCATCAAACCGCTGTCGCGTGCGCCGAATGCTGCGCAGTAGCGAATCCTTACAAATAAATACATAATTATGCGGGCAAGCGTGATAAATGGATTTACTCACCGGTCCGTGTCGATGCGATCCGCTGCCGGCCGCTCTCGCTCCATCGATGTCAAACGCCAGGGCTCCAAGTTGCACGCCGTATCAATTTCGCCATAGGGACGCTCACTCGCGTACACGAATGTCCGGAAAAAAACGCGGGCTAATCACGATCCCGATACTCCATTCGACACACCCGTCACTCGCGCGTGAATTCACTCGCTTCGAAACGGTGCGCGGCGCGCGCGATTATCTGTATATGGTAGTTTATACGGCGAGAGAGACTCGACGCGCCGAGAGTGGCAACGACAAAATGGCGTCCGTTTGGCGAATCGAAACCGAACTGAACCATGGCGCGAATCGACGCGAAACGATCGCGCAAACGCACACCGCGAGTCGCGACTCGAGTACCCGGAACGGCCGTAACGGCCGTAACGTAAAGCGGCCAAATTACTCCATACGCACTTCGGTGCGATAGTCAACCGACACACTTCCATTCCCCCGGCACTATTGATACGTGCTATCGATCACCCGCGCGATGCATCTCGAATGACACGAAGTGCGCACCCAGCGTACACCGCTACAACCCGCAAGTCGAGTCGAACGGCAAACAAACGAATAACGTATTTTCGCGGCTCGAACGCGAATATCACGATCGTCGACGGACGATCGATCATATAACAGCGCGCGCTCGTTAGCAAGCCCGACACTTTTCTTCGTAACTTCCCAAATTCACGCACGCTCTCTTCCGCCGGCGGATATATAAAAGCGCGAGTACAAATTCACAATTGCAACGCGCCGCGCCGCGACGCGAAGTGAGTTCTAAATGTCCAGGTGGCGCGACGGTCGCGCCTAAGCAGGGGGGTGCGTTCAGGAATTATGCCAGGAAGTGCGTTCCACTTTGGGTGCGTTCGGGGAGACGTTATTAGCGCTATTTGCGTCATTCTACCCTTAGATGCTTTCCATTTAGTGCTCGTAGCACTTGTAAGCATTATTCATCCTTAGAACCGATTTTGTATCTTAAAACTAGGTGAAAATTAGCACATTTTTTACGCATTGAACAATAAAATCATAATTATTCTAATAAATTCTCACTTTTAATTATTCTAATAAAAATTCATTTTTGTAATTGTTACCTTCTTTCAAGATGACAAATCAATCCTCTTATTTAATATTTGATGGATATAGCAAGGATAGAATGGTGTTTGCAACATGTGAGCGTGCAAAGCGAACACACCCCAAAGTTGCTATTTATGAATTTATTCTCTTTTTTCCGGGTATTGTTTTCTTTTTAAAGCGTCCAGGAACGTTCGGAAGGATTTTCAAAACACGTCCGAGATAATTATGAGCATCTAGAATTTCAAGGAATCGTCTAAATATTTTTCTTCGACTCCTCCGGTGCTATTTGTATTAATGATTTACAATAAATGTAATAATTCTTAAATTGTAATAAACTGATCAATCATAGTCGAATGCGAGGAGAATAATTGACTACGGGTGCATTCAGAACGACAACCGCTCAGTGAGCACTATGATTAAATTAGTACTACTAATGAACAATTAGATGTAAAATAATTATATTATTCATTGATTATATAGTTTTAACCAATTTCGTAACTTTCATGCCGTAACTTTCATGTTTAGGTCAAATATACAGTATAAATTGCGAATAAAACGTAATGAAAATTAGCCCAAAAGTTTTGAAAATTATAATTTAGTAATTCTATGCCAAGAATTGCATAGAATTACGGCATTATAATTTTCAAAAATTGGGAAACTGAAGACGACAGTCATTCAAATATGTTCGCGCATTCTCATCACTCGATTCTCAGACTTCCGTCTTCCGTTTGGCATCACTGCTTGCGGACAAGATCAAACTGATCTCCAATACATTCAAAGTCAAGTTTGCTATATGACTTATGCTAATGCAATAATTCCATATTCGCGGAGAAATAAAATAAAAAAAACTCTTTCGCGAAAGATTTCGAACTAAAGCGTCGAGATATTCAATCTCAGTTACAATTTCGGAATCTGTGTCAAATATTTACTTCAATTGGGGATAACTCGGACAAAAGGGCTTGTTAAAACGAAATTATCCGATATATGCATGTATACTGAATCGTCATTTGCGTACTATTATGTATACATGAGGCATTATTTCTCTTCTTTCGACATCCCATCTACGATCCCTTCCTGCTTTCACCCTTTGCCAACTGTCACCGCGAACGGTCTCTTTATTTTGTCGTTCTCTTTCCCCGCGTTGCTACGCAGTCGTAAAGTTAGACGAAACTCGTTATCGGATAGAACGGGCGATTACCGCCTCGTCTCGAGTTGGAGCTCGACTTTTAACGCGATTATACGTCGCTGAAAGGCTAAATTGCACGGCGCAACGAGAGTTAACGCCCGCGAAAACTGCAAATTCAAGCGATGCGCCCCGAGGAAGAGCGGCGAAAAATAATCGACAGAACGATGCGAATCGCGAAAAAAATGTCGTGCTTCCCTTATACAGTTTAGCTTTCGATCATGATACTGCGAAGAATTCTGCGACAAAGTGAAAATTACAGAGCAGCGAAAATACGCCAGTTTGCAGATGTTCAAACAAACAGGTCTTTTTATAGTCCAGATTGTTGTTGAGAAGAATAATATTTCTAATTAAGTAAGAAAATTCCTACATTCGGTCAAAGATCTTAGTGCTAAATATCTTTGTGCCAAAATCTTTCTCGATCTTGAAACGCAATTATAAACTGTAGAACCAGAGTATAGTAATATCACTTATTAAATTCACAAACAATTTTTTACGCTAATAATTAAGTATCTTTATAAGAATATTAATAATTAGATGTTTTAATGAGAGAGAATCTTAAATCTATAAATATTTCAATATATAATATTTCAATACATTACACACTTCACATTTCCATCAATGGCACGTATATTCTCTTTATGACCGGTATTCATAGCCCAAACAACATACGTATCTAAAAGACATCATAAAAACATCATAAAGACGTCTTTTAAAACACATTACATGTCTGAAAGATATGTAAAAGACATATCATAAAAAGGTTTTCTATGTAGATGTGTGTCTGGAAATCCGTTTCTATTTCAAGACCGTCTTAAGTAATATTTAAAACGCTAATATGACTGTGATTGCGGCTTATCAAACATCTTAAGACTGTACTTAAAACAGTCTTAAATATAAGAACAGACTGTGAAAATCGTTCCAAGTCTAAAAACATTCAAAAAATAAAGTAAGTAGAGAAAAAAGACGGCGACAAATAAGGAACGTAGTGAGGCCAATACAAAGCAAACGTTCCGAAAAATTCCTCGTGTTTCATAAAACTGTTCTCGTAGTTCCGCGTGCTTTATACAACTCTGTGCCGCAAATAGAGCGAAGAAAAACTAAAGGCAGAAACAAAAGAGGTAAACGGAAGCCTGATAGGTCGAGTCAATCGCTCACCTGTTCAACCAATCGCACACCTGTACTCACTCTCCACGAAGCTAAACCAATCGGACCCCCGTACGTCTCGTTGTTTGGTCAGTTTACGAGCTCCCGCGCTCTACGGATATCGATTACCGATCGCCTCGGCGGCTATCGCTTCCTCCTAATACTGAAAAATGGACCAAAGCCTTTGCGCGAGATCGGCCGCGAAGGAAAGCGAGGGCAAAGCGCGGCTATCGCCGTGGAATTCTCTCGACGCGCCCGACGGGATCCGATGGAGGACCTCGGGAAGAATGCTCAAAGTTTCCGCCCGCTTCCGGTCCGCCGGCTTTCGCTGATGGCTGCAATTAGACCTCTGGCCATCCTTTTGTAGCACACACGCGCACACAACGTACTGCACCGAAGATCGACCGCCGCCAGAAGAGTATAGCCCATGAGCGAGAATATCCTCTCTAATTGAAAGCGTCCTTAAATTTTGGAAAAGTTAATGAATTAGAAGAACGAGAGAGAGAGAGAGAGAGAGACTGTGGAATGGACGCGTCCACTTTTCTCCGTTTTTCTCACGTCGAAAGCTTTCAGTTTAACATTACGTCCTGGAGTAATATAACGGATGGAATTTCAGTATTAATTATACGGTCGAATATGTTACCGGCAGTAATCGATCATTGTTAAAATTTTAATTGCTCAGTATGAAAATTTCTCGAGAAATTTATTCTATCCATACAATACGGAAATAATTATTTTTAATTAGAACGAAATTAATTTTAAATTAATTATAATATTATATAAATTATTAAAGTTAATTATAAAAAGTAAAGTTAATTATAAATTAATTTTAATAAAGCTATCTCATCACGATAATGAAATTAAATTTATATCTTAAAGATTACGGCTATTCTTATTCTGTTTTATACCATGCGAGATCTGTTCAGACAATAGTTATGGTTGTATTATTTATTTTTCGTCAATTTAATTAATATTTCTGAATTTTTCGTTAAACTCGAACGAAAGTATACATATACCATTCGAATATTAAGAGAAATTACTAAAAGACACTGTAAATTATAATATTTTCAAGTTTATAGTGTTTGTAATTGTACATGTATTTCATTGACAAAGGCTTTATAGCTTTACCTATATTCTAAATTCCCTCTTTACGTTTCGTCTTTCCCTTTTGAATCGTTATAACAGATACCCTATTCCTATGCAGCGGTTCATTGTGAGGAACATATTGTCTTATCGAGCACAGAACAGTTACAAAGTCCAATGCCTCGTGGTAGCTATTCCGCTCGAAGCAATTCCGCTTAAGATACCATGTAACAAAGGTCTGTTTATACTCGAAATATCGCGACAAATTTTCGTCGAGCGATCACTTTGTATCGGGCGAAGGGGCAAGAAAAGCGAGAAAGCTCTCGTGTAGAACAGTTGCAGAATTTTGTCGTGAATCCATTGTAAAAATTACATGACAGATTTTTGCGTACTACCTCGCGATGTCGAGCGATTTCCGGTGACTTCCCATTATTGATTACTTAACTTACAGGTTCTTCTTGAAACTATGTTATTCCGATAAATAATGCATCTCTTGCATGCTGCATGAATGTTCGTAACTTAAATTCATATGTTTAATTTGATGGATAACGTTTGTTTTTAGCACTTGCATTATTTATCACGCAAATAAGTCATAATTTAACATACTTATTACAAATATAATTACTAACGTAGAATTATATACATTTAAATATCGCACGATCAAACAATAAATTGCTCGACATTATACAGAATTTCCAGAGGAAAATAAAAAAGTAAAACTCTTAAATCGCAAATAATAATATATGTATATTATAATGTAAACTGCAATTTTTAAATCTAATATTGTTTCGTATTAATGATACATTAATTCTTATTATTTGCATAATAAATTGTCTGAAATGTGCGAGTAATTTTACAAACAAAAAATTTCAAGAAAATTGTATTATATCTAATATTACAACTCTATGCTAATTGTAAAAGAGAGAATTAATGCTTAAATGTTTTATTAATTCTATAATACTAATCTTAAGCCAGCGGCAACATACGATGCTTATTTTTCTGTTGGATTACTAGCTGGGTTCTAATCTTGCTGCCGTATTGGATACGGTGCCAGCAAATATAGTGACAAGAATCTAATAATCCAAAGCAATCCAGCAAGAAAACAAGCATCACATGTTGTCGGCTTAGTATTATTAAAGAATTATATTATATTTGTAATAAATTTTCTGTTTTTTCTCGTAAAAATTTATTTTCTCAAATTTCTTTTTAAATTTCTTTTTTATTTTTGAGTATAATTCAAATTTGAATTCAATACAATTCCATCATATTGATCTATTATAAAATTAGCCAATCAGACGATATTATTAAATAAATGTCTGAGTTCTTTTATATTTCTAGATTGGTGGTTCTGTGCCAACCATAAAGTTCTGTTCGCATTGTTCAAAATCCCCAGACATTATTGAACTTAAAATGAGATATATTTGGCATTGAAAAGAGAAAGAGCGAAGATGTTGAGGGCAAAAAGTGCAAGCAACGCGAACAGACTTAAATCCATATTCAGTGCTGTTCGTGCTGTTGAATGTTGAAGAGAGAGAGAGAGAGAAAAAGTGAAGTAGCCGAGTGCAAAAAGTACAGGCCACGCGAACAGACCTATGAATAGGTTATGTTACCCTATCGCAACTGTTTGTTTATCAGAAGATTTTAACTCCGTATATTTTAAAGGTGACGAAAGTTCAATTAGTTCTTAATTTTCAGATTCCAAGGTACAGCACAGCATCATCGCTACTGACTTGTTCCGATTTCTTTCATATTGCTAATACTAATTAATTGTTTACCAGGTATATACTGGTAAAATGGAAATAGAACTAATTGAATTAAAAGATATAAAGACTGTTGCGGATATAATACACGTTTATCCGGAACGAGTAAAGTCTGAGTGTACACCACTCGTTCTTGACAACGGTAATTTTCAATTGTATATTTAATCTAATTATGTTCACATACCATAAATTAACAGTGTTGTTTGACATTAGGGTCCTACAATTGCAGAGTTGGTTGGGCTACTGAAAAAGAACCACAATTAATATTCAAGAATCTCATAGCGAAACCAAGAAAGGAACGTGGCAAGAAAGATGGGGAACCTCAAGTAGGAAATGACATAGCAAACATTGAAGCTGTTCGATTTCAATTAAAGACTCAATTCGATCGAAATGTAGTGACGCATTTTGAGGCTCAAGAACAGATATTTGATTATACATTCACACACATGGGTATAAATACAGAAGGCAGCGTAAATCATCCAATTATATTGACTGAAGCATTCCTCAATCCCAACTATTCTCGTAACTGTAAGTAAATAGTAATAATTTATTTTGTTATTTTTAATTCTCAATAAAAACTTTTATATATAAATCCATATATGTTTCAGTAATGGCAGAATTATTATTTGAATGTTATAATGTACCATCAGTAGCCTATGGAATTGACTGCTTATTTTCGTATCAGCATAACAACTGTCCACCTGATGGTCTAATAGTTAGTGTAGGTTATCATACAACTCATATAATACCAATACTAGATGGGAAAGCAGATGCTATGAATGCAAGAAGAATTAATGTTGGTGGATATCACATCACATCATATATGCATAAACTCCTTCAAT
Organism: Trachymyrmex cornetzi; assembly: GCF_001594075.2. Classification (NCBI taxonomy): domain Eukaryota; kingdom Metazoa; phylum Arthropoda; class Insecta; order Hymenoptera; family Formicidae; genus Trachymyrmex; species Trachymyrmex cornetzi. Next base: position 1,608,408 of record NW_017295784.1, read on the forward strand.
TAAAATACCCAGTACATGTCAATGCAATAACACTTAGTCGAGCAGAGGTATACATCATATATTATAATGTAGTAAGAGAATAAAGTAAAATCTGAATTTATATTTTCTATTTTTTTAACAATTACTAAATGTCTGTTTCATAATTTCCAGGAGTTGATACATGAGCATTCGATGATTGCTTTAAGCTATCAAGAAGAATTATCCAAATGGGCAGATGTAGATTATTATGACACACATGTTTTAAGAGTGCAATTACCATATATTGCGCCTACTACTACTCCTGGTTTGACGCTTGAGCAACAGAAAGAAAGAAAACGGGAATTAGCACGGCGATTAATGGAAATTAATGCGAGAAAGAGAGAAGAAAGGGTTGGTATTTTATACTTTTATTTATATATTACTCTGTTGTAACATTAAATAACGTTTAATTATGCATCTCGTATCTGCAGTTAGCAGAAGATGAAGAACAACTTAATCAATTGCTAGCAGTTCAAGATCTTCTAGAAGAAGGTGAAATAGACGAATTTGACCAGGCATTGAAATCCTACTCTCTTGCAAACGAGGCTGATTTAATAAAAATGATAAATAATCTACAAGCAAAAGTAGAAAGAACCAGACAGAAAATCGTTGCTGCTAACTCACAAGAGGAAAATATTGTAATGGAAGAAAAACCTAAAATCAAGTCAAGCCTTCAACCTAGAGATCAACAGGATTTTGATGAATGGATTGCTGGAGTTAGGAAGAAAAGGTAGTTTCTTAGTACGTTAATAATATCCAGCACACATATGCTTATCTATTAACGGATTATTAAATCTTTATTTCTTATAGACAAGAAATATTAGACAAACGCATGGCAAAAAGACAACGAAGGCAAGACATGGCAAAGCGGAGAACAGCCGCCGCACAGGAGAGGATGCGTATAATTAGTCAGTTAGCAAAAAAAGAAAAGCGCGATGACGATTTTGGTATGCGAGATGAAGATTGGGACGTGTACAAAGTCATAAATAGAGTAGGATATATTTTCCTTTTTATGTGGAATTACATGAATTGATATCTTTTGTTACAAAATATTTTTTTGTAGGAAGGCGGCGATTCAGATTCAGAATTAGAACAGGAGAAACTATTAGAATTGGAAGATGTGTTACGTCATCACGATCCAGAATTTGATAGTGCGGGATCTAGCGTTCCTATGGTTCCTGGAGAAACTCATCAGCTTCATGTAGGCGTAGAACGCTTACGGGCATCAGAATTGTTGTTTCAACCATCTATGGTTGGTTCGATAGAAGCCGGGATTGCCGAAACAATTGAATTTGTTTTAAAACAGTACACTTCTGAAGAACAAACGCGTCTTGTAAGCAATGTATTTCTTACCGGTGGATCAACAGCTTTCCCAGGGTTATTAGAAAGATTAAAACGCGAACTACGCGAAATGAGACCTTTTGGATCGAACTTTCAAGTGAATATTGCAAAAAATACCAGTTTGGATGCCTGGTATGGTGCAAGAGATTTCGGTTTGAATGGTAATTTTCCTGAGTACTTAGTTAGTCGTAGGGAATACGAGGAGAAAGGTGGAGAATATTTTAAAGAACATTCAACAAGTAATACTTACACTCGATCACCCGATCCCTTGCCAATGATACAAGTACCTGTAACATCTGAGCAAGTAATCGTGGAGGATGCTATAGTTGATGTCGAAATTGAATAAAAGTAATTAACTCGAAAGTTTTAATTCGCATATATATTAATATTGTAAATTATATAAATTTTAAATAAAGAAACATACATATAAATATGACAAATTCTAAATTATTTCTTTTGTTGTCGAGCAGATTTTATAAATATCAAGCTTATATATATAAAATAGTTTAATCATGATATATATGAAGACTTTTATTATTAAATGGATATTAGCAAAAAAATATGACCATTTTTTTGTTCATGGATACCTACTTTATTACACAAGTATTTCTGTTTGTTCATTTTATTACGAACAAACTACATTGTAGTCTGTTTGCTGATCACAATATACAGTTCTCAAACATCGCATTTCGCCATTCAACACAATTACGCGGGATACATTTTTACTTTTCTTATTTTTCGAGGACAATCGACATCGGCTTCTGGGCGTACTTCATGTAGCCTAAAAAATTATGAAAGTGATCCCTCACCTTAGCGATAAGATTGATTTTACAGCAACCTCAGTTACAAATCTCCGATCTCGATCCGCGAGAGCTTAAGCTAACATCACAATATAATAATACACTGAAATTATCGAGGCCCCATAGGCAGTTACAACTAACACTACTAATTCTTGCGCAACATATCAATAAAGGAACCCATACCGCGATGTAACGCTTCAATTTTCGCGATTGTTCGAATCTAATTTGACGTAAAATAAAGAAAGAAAAAAATCTGTATCATGCGCAATGACATCACAAACTGTTAGATCACAAGTGCACAGCATCTGTTCATAGTACATATTTGATCATGTTTAAAAGAAATTCTGTGTTTTATACAATATTGCATACTCACAATTTGTATAAAATACAATTACATATGTGATATACACATTGTAATAATATACATATACGAGTATATGACATATTATAGAATCTTCTACATAAAATACATATTTTACTTTTACATAGACAACATGCTGAAATAAATTGGGATACACATAAATACTTTCTATTAAAACAATACAACGTAAATCTAATATTAAAAGCGTACAATGTTCCGAATATTTGCAAACGAAAATTATGAAGCTCATTACAAAATTAACATAATTTTAAAACGGCCTTGTTGTAAGATAATGAAACTGGAAACTCGATATTCACGTAATAATTGATGATCTATTTTGTTTTATACCACGTTTATCATACATAATTATGTAATGAGCTTATGTCAAATTTAGATATATATTTCGTTCACAAGATTCACCGATGAGTTATATTGTACATACGTACCTCGATACAGCGCAAAAAAAAACTTAATTTAAATATCCTTTACAACTATCACAGTTTGAGGTCGCTGAAAATCAATGTCTCTCGCCTGTAACGACGCTCTATATCTTATGAAATTTTCATTCAGAGAATGGAAGGATAGGTGTGGAGGACACTTGGGTAGTTTTGTTTACAATAAGATTGAGGTAGAATCCAATCTGCAAATAAATACAACTTTTGATCCGCATATGCTATAAGTGAGGGGCTACTTCCGTCAACAATAATGTAACATTAATTAAAAGTATACGTAGCATTAAAATCGACGCCGCGACAACGATGACAGTGATGATGATAATTATGACAACGATGACAATGATAACAATAATTGTAATGATTGTAGTAATAATAATGATAATCTAAGGATGAAAAGTAATAATTCGCAATAATAACTAATACAACAACGATTAATGTTTTTCTGCAATATATAATGGCTGTATGCATTTATATATATATATATACATATATATTTATGTATATGTATATTATATTTGTATGGTGGGGCAAAGATTGACAGCTATGTACAATACATGCTTGCCTTGGTTGTACCATTTTTATATTATACGCACCTATACCCTCCGCATTAATTATGTGACAATAATAATAATTAATATTTCGATAATGATAATAATCAAAATAATAATAATAATAATAATAATCGTAATTATATTAGTATCGTTTGCTCGTAAAATATCCTATATATAACATGTACCTGCAATAATAACTAGGTATGCAGTATGTACGTAAGGAGGATGTGTCGGATAGGATATGTCGATAAAAACTATGGTATACCAAGCGTCAACTTTTTATTATCTCTGCTATCATTTGTCTTATTTCTTCTGTTATTGTTTTTTTTTTAATCGTTTTTCGCAAAATGACTATTACAAAAGTGCACGTTACTCGCGATTCTTACATTTTATTTTACGTACATACATAAATCGGCGTAGATCTATCTACTTCTTCATTGTCGTTTATATTAGTTCGGTAGCGTTTATTATTTCTTTTAGTTATATATACTTTATTCTCCCTTAACGGAGCGCTACGATAATCCCCTTGTTTACACCATACATACATACGTACGTACATACATACACACTTGCGTATATATAACACGTGACATGATACTTTCTACGCATCGACGGTACATAGGTATATCTTATCGTCGTATATCATATCATAATTTTGTTCCTTCTGTGATTTTTTTAAAACACGATATTACTGACGCGAGTACGTCAAATACCGCGACTAACAGCAATCCTCTTACTTCCCTTACCCACCCCTTTCTCATCAAGGATTCGACGACACGCAATTCCGGACTTGCTTTCGTTCGTCTTTTAATATCAAGGCTTTTAGGCACCGTTCAAAACTCGAGTTGAGAGAATTATTAGCGATAGAGAAGAACTTACGCTTGTACTTACGGCCTGGTGACTCTTATATAGCACCCCCGATAGACCAGATTTAACATGTATTAACTCTTCACAGCTCGTAAGAAACAATATAATTGATACGGTGAAATATATTTAGCGAGAAATCATTTAATGATGATAATTACGGTAAATAACATTAATATATTATCGTGTATAAAAATTCGAAAATTATCCTCGAATTTACAAAATTAATATCATATCTCATTTCCAAACTTAAAACATACGTAACAAGACTAGTATCATTTGTGATTATGATCATTGAAATCTTATTTTATAAAACGTGGTCGTAGAACGTCTCGAACTACATAGAACTTTTCATAAATATTGTGGACCTCTTTACATTGTGATTTGTTTACCTGTGCATTGTTATCGCAAAAGTGACGGTAAGCTGTAAAGAGTGAATGCAAAGCACACTCCCGCCATCGTTGCAAAAAAATATCGTTGGACGAGGAAGACCGTTGTTATATGTATATACATGTGCAGATTTCGTGCATGTGAAAAATGTCTCAAATCTTTCGTCGGGTTGCTACAAAAATATCAATATATTTCAAATAAAAAAAAAAGCGACGAACACTCTTTAACAGTGAATATGTCCTTTTCGTCATTTGTCTCGTCTATATCTCTTGTGAATTATCGATTATTTCTACATGGTTCAGAAACGCTGTGTGACATTTATCTCTCAACGTAGTTGTTCAATCCCGACGTGCCTCCGTATTACATCCTTTCCCCTCAAGTGATCCGCTTGATGCACGCCGGTACTCTTTGTACATCTCTTTTACATATTAAATCTAGTTTGGGGCGCGTGGATCAAGCGAACCGCTTCAGTCGAAACGATTACCGCCTCGATGCCAGAAAAAGCAATCGCGCTTCGGCAATTAAGTAATTTTTATTTTCGAGAATAAAAAGAAAACGGAGCACTCATTTTATCGCGACCGCCATCGCCGCGAGGAATATTTCTTATTGCTATAATTCAAAGTGCGCTAATATATTTTTTTTTCCTCACGCGGAAATATCCCTGCCAGACTTCTCATTTCTTTCCCACCTTTCCCACGCCCGCGGAAAGATTGCTTTGAGAATCATTGCCCTGACAATAAGGTTCTTTTGCTACGTTTTTGTGTGTGTGTGTGTATGTGTGTCGCGCGTCTCTGTGTCCGTTTCAAACTAAAGCCAGTACTAGAAGTGCGTGTCCCTTTTTTTTAAATATATATATATATGTATATATATGTATATATATTCCACTGTGGACTCTGCGACACCTACAAAAATTCCTACACTACTTTATTACGCAGGCCTCTATAAGACTTACGGTAGCACAGTAAACCCCTATAAAAATAAGAGCTATCCTACGTAAACGTATTACAAAAATAAATGGCATTGTACTCTGCTAAAGAAGCAAAATGGTACAGGCGCAATGTCGAGCGACGCGAGCATTGTCAATTTAACTCCCTCCCCCTTTCCTATGCTTCAAGTTCCCCATCTTTAGTTTCAGATGTCTTTCACCTTCGTTCGTCGGATTTCGAGACCAATCGCTAAATTCGACAGCTCGAATTGTTTCTTTTCTTCTTTTTCTTTTATCATCTATCGTCCCTTCTACGAGACCTTCCTCGATCGACCCCCTACTGAAAGTCAGGTTTAATTACATCACGTGCTGCTCGTGCCAGGCGACGCGAGGGTATAAAACGTTACGAGCCAGGGCTGTGCTTACCGGGGCTATCACAAGTACGGAGTCGATCGCACGGCACGATAGAGCACTTGGTAAAGGTAGTCGGACCAGGAACTGGTTTTAAAAGTATCGGGAATGAAACGTGGTGCCCTCTGATAAAACATTGCCATTTCTCTTATGGTATTGTTCATTGAAACGTTCAGAGACAGAAACGCTCTCCTATCTGATCTAATTCCTTTCACGCATAAACTGAAACGCCGATTATCAAATTGGTCCTTTCTCTGACATCGTCTTCGATTTAATGAGATGAAGTATAGTTGTATGCACAAAACAAGAATGTTATGCAACGGAGACAACCGATTCTCTTGTTTCAATGACTAATAAAAGTTTCACAAAGTGGCAATATTTCCAAGGACAACTATATATGTACGTATGTATAGGGGAAGTTTGGTAAGGGTGCCACCACCAATAGTTCCACATTTCGATTTAAATTCGCTGAAAGAATACATCAGGAAGATACGTGCAACTACCCGCTAAATTGTATAAGAGTATTAGGATATTAGAGTACGTGATACATCCGAGATGATAGCTAATAGCAACGTAACGAAGACAAATAGTCTAACACTGACAAGTATAGAGCATTTCAAGATTTTTCGTATCTAATAATCGGTTAGTTGATATTGTCGTATGCATGCTGCAAAAAATTAGAAACAAAAAGTCAAATAGTCTTAATAAATATACATAACATTTTTCTCTAAACTCTGTTTCTTTTTAATTACATACTTTCTACATTTTATTTATTTCCTTTTTGCCTACCTAAACACACACATATAATTACTTTAAATACAGAAAAAATACATATCTCTAAAAAACGGAAAAATTTTTATAATAATCAATTGACAAAGTAACAATTATAGGTAATATGAATATTCGAATACAATTGCACAATCAACATTCATAAAATCGCATCTTTTGTTGTTATGTCAATTTTCACGCGATTTTATGGAATTTTCTTTTTTTTTTATTATTACAACAAAGCTGTTGATTTTTTGTTTTCAATTTAGAATGCAAAAATATGATTAGAATAATTTATTTCTTGAAAACATTTTTATAAAAGTATGGTAATAATATCTTAAAAAGTCTAACAAAATTCAATTTTATGTGGAATATAACAAAACATATCAACTGTATACAGAAATTTATACAGAGAAAAACAATACACTAAAAATACACAACATAAATCTCTATACGTAAAAAAATTATACGTACATGTGTGTACCTTCCTCATTTCATTATTAAAATATAGAAATATATCGTTGTATAAATTACGTAAACAGCATAAATTTTCTAATGGCGCAGTATGCTATTAGAAAAGATACAACTTGAGAATTTCAAAAGCAACAACGTATTTAAAGCTTTTTGTCTTTTACTCTAAATACGATTGCAAGATTTTGCAAGTTTAGTAAATAACTTCAGCACGTGAATTGAGAACTACTCTTCATAAAGTCGATTTCGTCAAGACTCGAAAAGGATCTTTTTATCTCCATGACTGTATGGCATCCTAGAATCCACAAACTGACTTTAACACAGAATCATTTTTGTTGTTTAACATATTGTGATTACTAGCTACATTAGCTATTAATATCGTTGATCTATCACTATCATATTCAAGCGCAAGAGAGCAGCGTCATTGAGAGATGAGCGAGAATTTATCTACAGAATAGGAAGAGTTTAATGAGATTTCCAATCAATTTTGTATGCTAGCGAGAAGTGATTAAAATAAAAAATTAACAATATAAGGAAACTCAGCTCAAATGATAATTAATTAAAATTAAAAAAATAACTATATCGATGCTTATCGTATATAATCTTTAATACTTAGCAAAATCCTCGAAACTTTATCGCATTAATTTATATAACGGTTAAATTAAATTATATATATATATATATATATATATATATATTTAAAAATTTTAGTAAGTAAAGTCGTTAATATTTCTTCCAAAATTACATAGCTATCAACTTTATGAAATAATAGAAATAATATAAAAATGACTAATTAAATTAAAATTAATGATAGCATAATTTGAGAACAGTGCGGAAGAATTTCATAAATATATGTTTTGCATAAAAGAAATCTTTAGATGGTAGAATATATCATGTATACATAAGCTCGTAAATCATTGACTGATTCGAGAGATAGATACAAATATTTTATATAAATTATATATTTTACAAAATACGATAACGTTAAATAGCGACTTTTCCGTGAAATTTTTTTACAAGTTGCTAATAAAAATGTGAGGAAATATCTAATACTGTGATAGATCGCAAATAAAGACTTTGAATGCGCGAAAAGATATAAACTTACAAATAGCTAGATAACCATTCTTTATCGCACGTTTACTATTATCTATAACAAACGTATTTCTTCCGCACTGCAAGGTCATAAAAGATGTGAATAGATAACATAACAAGTATATTCAGAATATCGCTATCCTGGAAGTAGCACTAGTATAAAATCACAGGATGATTACTAATGTTCGATAAAAGTTCGTAATGAGTACAAATTTTCATTGTTTATTAATTATTGTTTTTTAAATTAATATCAACTTTGCGCTCTCAATTCCAAATAAAAGTTTTCAATGAAGTAATTTCACTGGCTATGTAAATTAATATTATTTGTAATAATCACAGACAAATCTGAACAGCCAATTTTTAATATATAGTAAGATGCACATGATTTTTTTACGGAAACACAAAATATATCTTCGTTATAAAAGCATATTGTTCAAAATACTTGTTAATAGCGTTTTGCAAACAATGTTAATATGCAGTGAATTAAATTTTCATAAACATTCACAAAATAAAATGGATACTATTTCTCTTAAATTTTACAGATTTATATTATTTCTTCATACATTACACACACAATTGTTCAAAATGAATATTGTCGTTCAGATCAAAGTACTTGAAAAATACTTTTCACTATTTAATGTTAGAACAAAAATCAAAAACTCAAAATATAATCACTACCTCTCATTGCAGTGCTCTCAGTGCAATTACATTCCGCGATAAAAAGCATAGAGATTTTTTAGTCATTTGTCAATTTTTACGTGGTCGAAAATTTTTTTAAAGAAATCTATAACGTTTACGTAAAAAGGACAATACCATGTATTTTCTAATGTTATAGAAATTATAGACATTTAGCGCATTCAGTAGAGACATTTGTGCAGGAACTAAGCAGCAAATAAATCGATTATTAAAGCCAGCAGATTATATCTCGAGTATCACAAACTATAACAGTTTCTTCAGCTAAACATGCTCATTATCGCAATGATAGGAATTAACATACGATAATATACGATTATTATTCAGATAAAACTGCATGACTTGAGCGCATATATAAAAGTCACTCGCTCTCGATCCCTCGTATTCGTATTGAAATCGCCAATGCTAGCAAAGAAGCGTAAAATTTATACGCAATAACTTGCTGATTATTTTACATAGCGGCTTTTACGTTTGTCTCTTAGCGCAATACGTCTTTTGATTCCGTTATTGATTACACTGTGTACAAAGTGGTTTTTTTAAATTTCGGATTTACACGTTTATGAGTCATATCTTTTTCTTTAGTGTCGCAGCCTACCACCATTCTCGCGCCCTCGATAATATTATGATTAGGATGGCCGATATTCTAATATTAAATTTTTTATCGATTAAATGAGAATCGATATTTTAAATATCTGGTTTATGGAATTCAGCCAATGGAATACAGATTTCAGTTAGGGCTGGCAACCCTATTGGCTGAATTTTACGATTTTAGGATTAAGACCGAAGCATAAACATAAACCAAGTATAATTTGATCGACACAAAATCGATTAATCTCTGACGTTGCATTGCAAAGTGGGAAGAGTGAATCAATATTAAGCCATGCGATATCTCTGTTGCGATAATCGACTTTCGAAATACCGGAAATAATTCAAGACGTCATGAGGAATATCAGTCGTGGAACAAAAATAAGCCAATGCAATAAGTATCTATCTTAGTCACGGGCGGGAAAAAAGTAGAACAAAGTTGATATTACATTCTCGAACTTTTAATATCAATCATCTACGAATTCGGCCAAGCATACTGCAGTTAAAATCTCTGTTACAAATACACATCCTCTTTTTTTTGTAACTTATTCGCATTTTAGCACACTATCTTTTATTTAAAAAGAAAAGAAAAAGATAACTAATTAAAATATAATAAAAAGATCTTTCACGCTTATTTAAACAAAAAAGGTAATAAAAAGCATTGAAATCATCTGATAGTAAAATGACTAAAAAGAAAAATTTGTACATAAGACGCACACCAAGAAAAACAGAAAAACCGAAATAAATGAACAAAGAAATGTGCAATCTCGCATTTTACATAGAAGTATACGCTCATCGTTATGTATAAGTATATAGCATTTGTAGATGTTTCCGCACTTTAAAAGCGCCGTAGAACATCTTCCTTGTTTCTTTTTTTCATTTTATCTTTTATATGTATATACAGATGTATTGGTCCGACGAGGATCCTCCCAAAGGAAGAACCTGTCTTTCCCCCCTTCTTACGAAAATACACATTTTTTTGATATACATGTCGCAAATAGAACTCGAAGATACGTCCGCGAAAAAGCGGCCGGTGTGTGAGATCGTTATTACCGATTCGATAAGTCAGTGCTGGGCAATCTTAAAAAATATACGCATACAGCTTACACGTACGCGATATACTGTCTGAAATAACTCCTAATTCTACATATTGGATAACACAGTTAAAATCTCACTACATTTTCAGGACGCTGATTTTACTGGCTAACGATCGTTTCTGACTGAAATTTACCGGTCACGTTTACCGGAGATGCTATCACGATATTTCACATTTCTAAGCATCGGGAATTATTACCGTTTGCGTGCCTTTTTGTATTGCAAAATTGTCTTATATGAAATTTCGAAAGTAAATACATAATTTTTTGCAACTCTAATCTTGATGTTTAGCAACGCAAATAAATTAAAGCTCTTTCAATTAAACGAATTGATACCGTACACACAAAAAAAATATTCTACTCCTAAGAAAAATGATTTAGATTACTTTTTTCTTTAACAAAAAATATTTTCTTCATAATACGTTTTTAAATATACTTAAAAAATATACTTAAAAATTGGATGTTCTTCCGAATAAGACACCCCTCCGATCGAGCTGAAATTTTACAGACAATATTGTTACAATATATAATAATTATTTATGAAAATCCTATCTTCGGGTTTTGTATAGTTTTTAAAGTAAAAAATTAAAAAATTTCCTAAAGAGCAGTCAATTTGTTTGTAAAGTAGTGAATTTGTGTTTTTAGCTTTTTAACTAATAACGAGCGACGAAAAAGGTCAATGACCTTCTTGAAGATCAAAGTCAAGGTCAAAATCATTTGGAGTTAGCTGTGTAAAGGTGAACATTTTCTTGTATTATATATATATTTGAGCTTTTTTGGTTAATAATTTTTTAACGAAACACGAGCGACGGCTAAAACTTATTGGAGGTTACTCAGAGTCATAACCTTGATAACATATGTTCAGATCAAGATCATCGGAGCTGCTTCCGTTATTATTAATATTTACCATAATTTTATTTTTATTTTTTATTATTTGAACTATAAAAAACCCGAAGATAGGAGCTTCATAAACAATCACTATACATCGTAACAATATTGTCTGTAAAGTTTCAGCTCAATCGAAGAGGTGTCTTATTCGGAAGTACGGCCTAAAAATTTAAGAGAGAAAAACTTATCATGTATTTAAAAAAAACAAAAATTTATTTCCTTTGGAAGACTATATTTTATCCCGAAGAAGCGACTTTATATATTAAGCGACAATTGGAAAGTTAAACTTATTGGAATTCAAAATATATTTTGAATAAATTTGATGTTTATGAATTTATAACAAATTTGCAAATATAAACTTTTAAAATACTCGAAATAAACAATTGATATTTGAATATAGTATGTATTTTTTCTGTGTATATAGGTCGTTCTACATTATCTTTCATTTGCACGATCATATTTAAATCAAATTCCATCATCAAATATTTATAATAAATTGTATGCAGCTGAAGCATCAATTGACAATTCGAAAATTATTGGCAAATAAATCAGCTTAAAATATCGATAAGATAACAGCCTCTGAACAAAGCATCTATTTCAAACAGTACGATCGTTATGTAAAAATGTAAAAAATGTAAACCCGCGCCCTGCGCGCATTCGTATAAAACTCTCTTTAAATACTCGCATAATTGTCCTTCCCAAACGATAACTTATGACGTCTACAGCCTTTGCCCAACACTGCGAAGGTATGCGTCTAAAACGAAAAAAAAAAAAGAAAAAGGAAAAAAGAAAGAGATCGTGAGTGAATAAAACGATCAACCGGAACTGCGATTTTTAAATATTCCTAAGGCTATCTAATTTCACTTTTTATACTTACATATTTATAATAAACTACAAAATATATATATGTATATATATATATATATATCACTATAATTAGGAGCTGCGCGGTCATATGCTCAGAGGCTTTAATCACAGCTTTGTAGTACACTTAATATCTCGTAGAGCTGCCCAATGACTAGCCGACAAAAAAGATCAATTGCGTTCTCTCATTGCACTTCATTCTTTAACATGTTCATGAACCAGAAATCACGCGCGTTCACGATTTCTTTTACGCGTAATTAACTTAATTAATCGCTTATTTAATTTTAATCAATGCGGTCAGTCGCCTGATTAATTAACTACGTTAATTAATGAAACAATGGATTACATTAACCAATTTTGCCCGGTTACTTAACTCATTTCGTCCACAAACGTACAATTTTACGCGGCTCTTCTTCGTCAATGAAATACTTTATCGTACCATCCTCTTTTCAACGCGCTTTACATGCGCTTACATCCGGTGAAAAACGAAAATCAGAAAGACAAGAGAGAATGAAGAAAAAAACAGATAAGAGAGAGAATAAACATTTCGCATCTCGTAGTTCGTTACAATAAAGATCAGTCTTGCCCAGGTGAATTCGCATCCTCTTTAAATCGAAAGCCTCAGGCATACGCGCGCAGGATCATTTTGATCATTTTATGTGAAAATTAAATCGCTAAAAGAGATAGAAAGAGAGAAGAAAAAGAGAGGGAGAAATAAAAAAAGAGAGAGAGAACCACAATAAGGGAGTTCGAGGCACGCTAGCACGAATATATAGTTTCTTTCGATTTGTGTACCTTCGTAGCTCTAAAACGCGGTTTCGCGTGTTAAACGTGCAATTGTTAGTGAATTGCACTTACACGTAATCGCAATTATTTCAGATTTCGATTACCCGAAAGCGATGACCGCGTTTAAAAATGTGCTTTGAGATTTACTCTCAATTCTACGCGCGGTTGTCATGGTTCCCTCGCGCTTGCACTAAAACACGTGGCGTGATGATATGAGAGAGAAAGAGAGAGAGAAAGAGAGAAACAGAAAACAGGAATTAATAATAAGCTAATAGCTAAGATCATTCGCGAAGAATCAACAGCCTATTGCACCTTTTACACGATAGAACTGCATTTTTTATGACCTGCATCCTATTCTTCCGCTTTATTATACATTCGTACGTCGTATATGTATATGTATATACAATATATATATATCTGTGTACACCTCGAGATATGTGGAAAGTAAGTACAACTATGGAACTGATTGAAAGCTGTGTGCTCTACACTCTAATGAAGAACAATTTTCTTTTTATCACAAACGCGCACCTCGTCACACACGAACATATTCGTCGACGTTGTGAAGGGATGGACGTTTTACGATCTACAGGGAAAGTGACAGAAGGAATTCTCGTAGCGTTTCAAGCTAAAGAGAAACCATGACGACTATATGACGTGATCGTATGCACTACGCGTGATTGCCGAAATAAACGCGCGCTCTCGCATGTGTAAGTGTGATCCTTAGCGATAATGTGATCGTAGTAGTTTCTTCTTTTTTAGTAGTATAGTAGTACATAGTAGCAGTAGAATAATAGTGGTAGTAATAGCCGTAATAGTAACGATAGGTAATGTATAATTTGGGAAATGTCGGTGGTGGTGATAGAAGTGATAGTGGTAGTTAGAATAATAGCAGTGATAATAGTAGGATTAGCCATATAGTGTTACTGTTGTTGCTGTTGTAAAATTAATAATAGGGTGTCTACCAAACACACCTTCGGTAGAGACCAACGTTGCTAAAATTTTCGATCGCCTCGTGACATTGCTTTTTCATTTTCCTCGTTTTGATATTCGTCAAAATAGTAAAACCAATAGTTTAAACATTGTAGATAATAATTACTATCTATATCACAGATTCAAGTGACTAAACTCCTTTAAAAATATAATATAAGTATGTGTACGTGTCGTAATGGTTCGCATAGTATATATACACACATATACATAGATGTAGGTATATATGTATATATACACTCGCAGAGACGTGATTAAAATCAGGTGAAATAAGAGTGCTGAAATCACGGAGACTCGTAGAAACGTTACACGCTTCGGTTTCAGCTAGCATCGCATACGGATATAGTGATCGATTCGTTAAAACGATCTGTGCCGGCAGGATTTTATTATCCAACGATTAAAAACTCCGCTTCAATCGGGTGCTATTCAATCCCATGTTAAAAGATGTTTATGAATATAAAAAATCCATTAGATACAAAGAGACACAAAGTAGCAAACATTTATCGAACAGTAGTCACTTCGCAATTGATCGAGCTAAGTCGCCGTATCCCTCCTAAACCGAAACTGAGATCGTATTTCTTAAACCGTGACGAGCGAGCATCCGTTGTTACGAACCGAAAGTGGATGCTCGATAGGCACTTTGATCAACCGACGCGATTAAATAGCACCAGTTTCACTGGTATTTTCGTTCGCGTTGGAGGTCGAACGATGCTAGATGAAAACTCGCGTTTTTAATTATTACGCTGCGTATATTCCGAGTACGAAGTCGCGGGGCTCGTATTCGTGTACTGAGCGTATAGATAGAGTGCGGGATGAAGCCCTGGCGGAGGGATGCCGCGGTGCAGCTGATGTTGCGACTCCGATGTTGGATCTAGAGGGGACGACAAGTGCGAATAGAGTTGGGAGTTGGGGCTTTCCAAGGAATCGGAGGAGCCCGTCGTTTGGTAGACACTCTGCGGTGTGCTCGTGTGCTCGGTGTGAGATATAGGTGAGTTAAGTGTGAACGGCGAAGACGCCGAGGTGGGACATACTACTTGCTGTGGTGATTGATGTTGCGGCAGGGACTGGGTAGCGCTGCTGCTGTCTAAACACTAGTTGGTGGTCTGCGGATGCAGCAGCGGTAGTGGAAGCTGTAGATTATTCTGCTTGGCTAAACTGGCAATCTCCGCGGCGATGCCCGTGCCTTTAGCTCCTGCGAGACCGTCCAATGACGACGGTCCTTCGCTGTAGCGCAGATCACAGACCGGGCTCTCGAAGCCGGTGCCCGGGGTGCCGGCACCGCTGCTCTGCGGCGTCGGTGGATTGTGATTCGTGCTCTGAGTCATGTCGCGGTGCACCCGGTTTTGATGCCTTATCAAATAACTGTCGCGTACAAACGTACGTCCACAGAGATTACACTCGTAAGTGGTACTGGCGGTATGTGTACGGATGTGAATCGCAAATTGACTTTTGGACGTGAACGTGAGAGAACATCGGTCGCAGACCAGAGGCTTCTCGGCTACGTGGCTCCAACGGTGCGCGGTGACGTAGCTCTTGACGGCGAAACGTTTGTGGCAAATGTCGCACGCATACGGTCGTTCGCCCGTGTGCACTCGTTTATGAGTATTGAGACTGCTCTTTTGAGTAAACCTTTTCAGACACAGCTCACATTGAAAAGGTCGTTCGCCCGTGTGCGTCCTCATATGCACTTCTAGGTAAGGTTTGCGGCAAAAACTCGCCTCGCATACTGTACAATGGTAGGGCTTGTTCCCTGAATGAAGTTTCATATGCACATAATAGGACGAAGCGGAGGACAGTACCTTGCCGCAGACCTTGCAAGGTTGAGGTTTGGACCGTGAGCCCTCTTTAACCGTCTGTTGGCCCGTAGACTGACGACTCGGTGGCTCCTGTTGCATACCCTGACTCTGCTGTTGCTGATTCTGTTGCGGTTGTTGCTGACTTTGCGGCTGGCCCTGTTGTTGCTGATTTTGCTGCTGACTCAGCTGCAACGTTTGCTGCTGAGGCTGCAGGTGACCCTCTTGCTGGGAAAGATCCTCTCGATCGTCGGACAGATTCACCAGGGAATTGGATCCATCCGAACGACTGGAAGCAACCGAATAGAACCCCATGGGCTCGCTCTTGATCTGTTGATCGAACATGGACGTCATAATGACAGTCTGCTGTGGTTGAACCAGCTGCTGAGACTGCTCGTCTTGCGGCTGTGCTGTTTGCGGATGGGGGAGCAGAGTCAGGTTGCGCTTGACAAACTGCTCATATCCTGTGTACCACTCCACCTGCGTGTGAGAACAAAGCTCTAGAGCGTGGTACGCCCTGAGGACAGGAGGGGAAGGGAGAAGAAAATGAAGCGGCGCTTCACCCAAGAGAACGTATTTTCCGCGGACGTCTGTGGCGCGCATACGGCCGCGTCAGGTTAGGCCAACGAGGTTCGCTTTGACGTTTATCTTTGACAAGTGACAGAAGGTAGCTGGACGATCAGCTGATTGCATAACTTTTAACCGCGGGGCGCGTCGGGCACGGCGCGGACGCCACCGCGGAAGCATCGCCGGGGTCTACGACGGCGAGTGACGCGAGCCGCTCTATTTTTAATAGAGCGACCGATGGAGAAACGGCGGAAATATAATCGTCGTCGGCGAGACCGGATTTCTCCCGTGAGTGGAGGGGATAGTTCGTGTCTGTTGTATGCGCGTCTCCTCGGTGGAAAACCGATTAGACGCGCTCGTCGCTTCCGTACAAACCTTTGCTAATGTAGTGGTCCAGGTCTAGGGTCGAAAAACGTCGCGCCTCATCGAGCGCACCGCCTCCCTGCGTCGTGCGGCTTCACGGGCAATCGCGAAACATTTGTACGGTCAAATTGTTTTTCTCCGACACAAAATATAAGATGGCTGCTACTATATTTCGCGACGGGCACCTACACGCGCGCACGCACACGCACACGCGCGCCCCGTCGTCAAGCGGCACGCGCACCAACGTGCACCGAGCCGCTTCATTGGCTGG
>NW_017295784.1:1625767-1643125 GCF_001594075.2 Trachymyrmex cornetzi
GCTTCGACTACCCTCGCGATCATTCGATCGCCCTGCATATGTCATCAGAATCATTTATACTGCTCATTATCTCTTAACTTATGCCATAATCTGTAAGAATCGACCAATCGTACTCGAGTATTCCCCTCTTATTCGACTGTGATTGGTCAATTCTTAGTCCGGATCTACAATAGGTGTTTTATGCCTTATGCTGTAAGAAACTGACCAATTACAGTCGAATCCGAGAAGAATAAGCGACTGTGATTCGCCCATTTCTTATGGCTTAAGGCTTAAAGGCCCGTCTACAATACATGGAGTAAGAAGTAAGAGTAAGAAATTGACCAATCACAGTCGAATGTGAGAAGAATAATCGACTGTGATTGGTCAATTTCTTACTCTTACTTCTTACTCCGTGTATTGTAGACGGGTCTTTAAACCCTATTGTAGATCCGGTCTTACAGATTACGGCAAGTATAAATGATCTTTAAAAATCGACCAATCATAGTCAATTATTCCTCTCTCATTCGACTGTGATTGGTCAATTCTTACAGATTGCAGCATAACTTGACAGATTACGGCCAATATAAATTAATCTTTAAATGATCCTATCCTCATTAATCCTCATGACTATGTATACGACAATATGAAGCGAATCATAAACGATAGATAATCGTAGGCCGCTATTCATAGTCGAGTCTTATTTCAAGATCGTCTTATGCGTCGTCTACAATGGGCAGTAGCAATAGTGGTTTAAAGAGTAGGCGTAGAAGTCAACAAATCGTAATCGAATGTGAGGCGTCGTCTACAATACACGGAGTAAGAAGTAAGAGTAAGAAATTGACCAATCACAGTCGATTATTCTTCTCACATTCGACTGTGATTGGTCAATTTCTTACTCTTACTTCTTACTCCGTGTATTGTAGACGACGCCTAAAGCGTGTAAACAATACACGGAGTAAGAAGTAAGAGTAAGAAATTGACCAATCACAGTCGAATGTGAGAAGAATATTCGACTGTGATTGGTCAATTTCTTACTCTTACTTCTTACTCCGTGTATTGTAGACGGGCCTTTAAGTAATGTCTTAAGACGCTAATGCAGCCTTCTGATTGGTTCATGACTTCTTAAGACCGTACTTAAGACGGTCTTGAATATAAGATCTGACTATGAATACCGGCCAAAGAAACAAGGGATACTTTCTATTTGACGACACAAGTCGACACAAACGTCGTTCTATCCTTGTTGACGTTCAGAGAGTGACAAAGATAGAATGACACTTGTGTAAACTTGTGTCACCAAATGGAAAGCAACTAAGAATTCTTCAATTCAACAATATTCTAAATGCAAAAACATAAATATTTGAAGAATACAATAAACCGATAACGGATGCATGTGAACTGCTCCTGTGATTTATTCGATTTTATTAACATTAGGTGGAATTACAGATTTTATAACAACAATTTGTCAAAACAAAAAAGTGAAGTTATGATCATACTAACTCGAGATTGAGATTGGAATTTAACCAATCTGAAGAACGAAAACTAATTTGTCTAAACTTGAGATTATTAGTTTTCATTCTTTTAATTAATTCTAATCCAATCTCAATCTCTAGTCCGAGCATAGCTTGAAAAACAAAACTATATTGTCTCTTTTTATATGTGCTATCTCAGTGTAGGGCGACCCCGGACAGATTTTTGTATAATGCAAAAAATGAACCAATTAAAATCCTTCTTTCCTGTCTTTCTTTATTAAATAAAAAACTTTGATTGGTTGATTTTCTTACGTCCTTTATGCATTATCCTGGTAGCAAGCTAACGTCAAAATGACGTCATTTGACGTCCAAAAAGACGTCATTTAATGTCAAAATGACGTCAAAATGACGTAGCTTGCTACCTAGGTATGCAAGATTCTGCAATGTGCTCCTGCTTATATATAGGATATATCCGCACAACTTGCATAGTCGTATAAACATCAGCATAAAGAAAATTATCCAATCACATTTTACATTCTCTTTATAAGAGAAATGCGATTGGATAATTTTTTTATGCATACGTTCATGTAGCTATGTAAGTTTGTGTGGATATATCCTTAATACTATCTTATAATAATAAATTTGATTACTTGCACCACGCTGGATCAGTGCGTACAGAGAGATGATGCATATTAAAAGCTGCTTTGTATAAAATACCTCAATGCAATGATACAATATATATTCAACTTTAACAATAAAATGATACATGTATATTTTGTTAAATAACGTAACAACAATCATTAGTAGATAGTTAATCCTTTATAATATATTTATATACCTTTACATTTAACTTCGCTAATTTCATATATAGCAGCTTTTAGTATGCACTGATTTAGCGCATTACAAATGATTGAATTCGCTATTACTCATTCTAACTTAGGGCGAATTTTTTAATTCATCGATTGATCAATCGCGTTGTGCGCAAATATAATTTGTTCCGTAAAAGCTGCATTTGCACATAATGCGAATGATTAATCGATGAATTAAAAAACTCGCCCATATTAAAGTTGGCAAAAATAATGACGAACGAATAAAAAATTTGTCATTTGTGGCCTCTGTTATATAAGGGTCTCCATCCGGTGGCAATACAAAACAACCGTTCAAAGACTTAATAAATAAGTGACAAATATGTTGCCATAACAAGAGCTTGATACCCTTGTCGTGACACGACACACGAAAATTCATAAAATCCACGACAAGAGGTACCAACGAAGCAGCCAATGGCGTTCGCCCTGTGAGAGAACGGGAGCGTCTCATTGGTCGTGCCTCGATCCTCCACGGACTTGTTCTTCGTTAGCTGCACCGTTTGCACTTTTCGAATGGGGGATGAAATGGATAAACATATGATCAAGTATTAAAGGGAGGGACAAGTGTCGCGACAGGTGCAATTCTCAGGAGCTAGACTAGTTAAATTGTATGTACGAGGTCGCACGTTGATGTCGGTCTGTCCGAAGGAACGGTGATTTGAAAATCGCTATATTTACACGACGATTCCCGGAACGGACCAAAAAAAATTGTATTCTCACAACAGCAGCTTATACCGATCGACTTTACGGCGAGCAGAACTGTAACGGTAATTATCACATGTCAGCACAATTGTATTTAATACTCCGACGAAACGGCCACGTTACACCGATTTAATATCGTATAATTACCTTAGCGCAAACGGTGTACAAGTATCGACGATAGCGCGCAGTGTATGTGTGCCGGAAGAAATTTTACGTTAGGATAAGGCCCCTCTTGTACGACGATAGATACGGTATATTGTACATGTAATAATTCCTTCCTAGATAATATGTGCAGAGATACATTCGCTTTTGATATCTACTCCAAGCATATGCTAAGGCACACGCTATCGTTTTCGAGTCAGCTACAACGGGAACGTATCTTGCTCGAAGGAGCCTCGATTAACGTACGTTTAATGTATTTTAGACTGGGAAAATGGCTGTACCGTCAGAGAACGTCATGAATACAAACCTTGACGATCCTGTAACAAAGGCAGTGGTCGATAATATAATGGGTAACCTGCCTACAAAAAAGCCTCTCGTTCGATGCGAAGACTGTGACCTTTCCTTTACAAGTCAGGCAGTATTAGATACACATTTACAGGGTGCACGTCATGCCAAACAGGTCTGTAATAAGTAGAGACAAACGTAAGATTGGGCACATGGTTTTTTTTATTAATTAATGAAATGAATATTACAGGTAAGATCTAAGAATATAATGGCATCTCTCGAGGAAACAAAGATCTCATTTACCAAGGATGAAGAGACAAATGGGCTCAAATGCAATGTATGTAACGTGTGCCTGAATTCAATTCAGCAACTACAAACGCATCTCAATGGTAATAAATATATATAATATTATTTGCGATATATCATAAATTCAGCATAAAACATTGTAAAATTAAGATAATATTAAAAATGACATGATACATGTATTTGCAGGAAGCCGTCATAAAAAGAAATTAATGAGAGGTAATAATAAATCTTATATGGTAAGAAAAACACTGCCATATGGCCTTAAAACTAATCGCTTCATGTACCTGGATAAAATAGAGAAAAATACAGTTGTATTAGTTTATAGTTTAGTATTGTTCGCATTCGCATGCTTGACGCTACTGCTTACTTTTGCTTTTCACTTCTTTCTATGAATTAACTATGTGGAATTAACTTGCTTGCCATTCGCATAATTTTTATTATTGTAGAATTTCAGTGCTAGTAAGCGCTTAGTAATAATTGCAATTTGTTGTTATTCTGCGTTATTATTTATTATTATTTATTTAATATTTAATTATTATTGAAAGATAAGTAATATTATATTCGTTTGCTTATTAACATGTTATCGTGAAAAACAGTTTGGTCACGACTTGTTTGCATATGTTACATTTAATAAACTAAGTTTGTTTGATTGTACCTCTTAATTCCTTCTCATGTACAAATTTTACATATGTATTACTTTTTTATTAATATTGTTGTGTTATAGAATTATTTTGTTATTTTTTTAATGACTGCTTTATATATGAAAAATATTTCATGAAAAATAAAGAACAACAAATAATGCGAGTTATTAAATTTCCATGAAATGATATTGTATAGATATATATGTATATGTATATGTATATTTATATGTGTGTCGTATATTTTTCTAAATTACATTTTAATTTTAATTAAAGAAAATAAGAAGCGATTGTTTCATAATCTAAAACAAAATTTTTTGAAAAAAATTCTGTAAACTTTAAAACAATCATAATATATATTAACACACACACACACACACACACACATACACACACACACACACACACACATATATATATATATATACATACATAAATATTATAAATATGTAAAAATCTATATTTGATAAAAATATTCTATAGGTATTTATATACAATCCCTTATATTGCTATAAAAAGTTTGTAAATTAATGGATTATTTTCGCATGAAAATACACTTTATTTTTACACATTACAGAGATACTCTTAGTAATTATATGTTCCTGATATTATACGCTCATTAATGACCAATCTTTTTATAGCATGAATGTAGTGTTCAAGCTGATTTATTATCACAAATTACCGCTTCTGCGGCTGTGATATATAGATAGTGTTGATCGCACATTGATGCTTAGGTGAATGGGATGGGAAAGAGTCCCAAGGTCCTCCATTGAAGTCGCCTACTGGTACTAAATTGTCTGTTGCCAGGAAAAATGACTACCTTAAATGCGATATATGTAACAAATTCTTCAACTCTGGATCTCAATATAGTGTGGTACAATATTTTCACATATATATTTGTACACATCTAATTTTATCTCACGATACAATTTATCTCACTTTATACAATGTATTTTATAATTATGTAGAAATGTCGAGAATGTACCACAATGTATGATATATTTAAAATTTAATATCGCTTGTTTTTATATATTTGCAGCATATGAATTCAGAGAAACATGCTGACAAAGTGAGGAAATCTTTTTTTTATCCAAATAAATCCAAAGCATTTGTTCCGTATTGGAGAAGACCAAAACACTCAAGAAATACGACTCCCAAGCAACAGATACCATCTCTGTCACTCAGCTTTGTATCTGGCAATTTTACATATCCGCAATAAGTTACATAATTTGCACGTCTTATTTGAGTTATATATTTCGAGATCGTTTGAAATAATGTTGTCCTATTAACTAATAAATCATGATCATATAAATATAACGTAAATGTAAATATACATAATAGTAATTTTAATTTTCGTAAATTTTAAATTATTGAAATATTTTTATCCAGAAGGAAAGAAAAACAAGAATTTTAAATAATACATAAAAGCAATCAAGTTGTAATCTCCTTAATATTAAGATTAAATAATTCATAAGTTTTTGTAGAGTTTGTTCATCTTTTGAATCATTAGATAAGATAATAGATTATTGTCCAATAAAAGTTACAAAATGATATATATAGTGATATAATGTATATTTACATTTCACTCTGATTATCAAAAAACGACATACTAAATTTAATGAACTACAATTAATTGAAATTTAAATCAAATGTATTTACAAGTATTAGCCTAAGTCGCTTCATGAATAGATCGTGCATCATTTTGCGAGAGTCCATCACATTCGCACTAAAAAAGCATGCAAGTTATTAGTATTTTAAATATTTTTTAATATAATGTGATATTTAATATATATTATTTGCTGACATTACTTGGATTGTGTATGTTTTCAATAAACGACGTAATTCTGCATTTTGCATTCGTAAAGATTTCACTTCAATATTCAAGTTATGTCGTTCTTTTAATATTTCGTGATACTTATTAAGTCCGATTAATAAGCCATCCCAAAGTCGTTCTTTTTTGGCTGGAAAAATTTCATTATATCGATCCCAAAAATCTGTTATGTCCTCAACTGTCATATTTCGCGATACGACTGTCTTTTTCTCTGTTAATTTTTCTTGAAATGTCTCTGGCATATCTTTCCATTTAACAAAATGATATCTTTCTACGAATTCTCGTAACGCTCTACTGACAAACGTAGCTTCTATTTCAAGCAAATGTCCCTTGTCGCACAATAAGCGCCGTTGCATTTGATCATCGTCTGTACAAAAAATGAATAAAATTAATATTAATTTTATTAATATAAAATTTTTTCTGACTGTTTTATATATATATATGTATATAATTTCCGTTCATTAAAGTCGGAAGTAAAAGTACGCGTACCCTTAACAATATCACTAATAGATCCATCAGAAGTTGAAGTGCATTCCGCGATAGGAAGTAACGTTTCAGTTGAAGAACTTCGAGATGAAGTACCTATAATGCTCACTTCGTCGCTAGGAGTAGATAATTGTTCATCACAGATTGCTTCTTTCACGGCGGCAATTAATTTAGCTTCTTCTTTCGTGAATTCCTCAGCAACTCCACAGACGTCTGCTTGTTCAACGCTAATATTTCAAATATTGCTTACAAACTTATTAAAATACATGCATTGTTTAGTTGTAACTATTTACTCACTCCGTTTTCAGAGAAGGAGATTTCTCGGTAGATCTACTTATGTCCTTGCTCATGTCCTTGGTACACATAGGACAATATGCATACGGCAGAAAAAAATTCAAGAGAAAGCCAAGCTCCTTCTCGGACTTGATATTTAATGCCTAATAATATACGACAATGTTATAACGAAATAAAATGGGGTGTCTTTCATGCATATTTACCTGAAATACATTATCTAATCGTATGACCAGCTGATCGTTCGCGGTGTAAGGTAAAAGTAACTCGAGCAATTTATCTTCGATCAAATAGTCACAATGATCAGAAATTTGCTTTATGATACGATTTAATAACTGTCTTTCTAAATTGATTTCTTCGATGGTACTCGCCGGTTTGTAAGATTTACATATTACTTTTTTCTCGTTGATCAATCTGTTCTCTTAAAGAACGCAAACATGCACTTGTCAGAAAATTTCATACGCAATCGATTAAAAAGGTGTTTAATTAATTTTGTTACCTTCTTCTATTGTACATATCACATTACGATAAGACGGCAAATCTTCCTTTTTTAACAAGATTTTTTCAGATGGCTTCCATTCCACGCCCAATAGTTGTTCGTATATAATTTTGTCAGCATTTAAAATCTAAAATACGTCATATTTATGACATCAATACTATATTAAAATATTTACCTCAGCGTACCTTATCAAGCAGCTCATTTGCTTTTTTCTCATTCATGTCCCAAATTTGCATAAACTTCTTATCATTGATTCTTGTGAAGTGGTTCGATTTTTCTATTAAATCCAAGATATTCTTGTGCGCTTTTATAACTTGATCAGTGAACTTCTGTATCTCAAGTTTCGTGTTTTCTTCTAACTCCGCATAATTTTTTTTCAAACCATTGGCAATATCTTGGAGTCTGAAAAAAATGCCAATTTATCGGTTAATCATAATTAATTCAGCGATCCCTGGGAATAGCCCCGCTGTATTCAGTGGTGTAAAACAATTCAATTTGCATTCACTACCGACTTATTAATTCTTCTCTTTTGCTGATTTTTCACTATAGCGTTTTCATCCTCTCGTCGCTTAAGCACGGCGTAACTGTAATCTAGTTTCTCGATGTTCATGAAACAAAGCGCTTTCGTGTTCTCCACCTCCTGTTCAAGCTTCTGTATCTCAAGTTCGAAACTAATTTTCTGCGCCCGGAATTCCTCCTGATGCTCGATCATTACTTTCTTCATCTCTTCCTCGTATTCTTGCATTATTTCCTTCCGCCTGTCTAATCCCGCAAGGCTATCCTCCTGTAACTTTTTGTACAGCGCTTCCCATTTCTCCGAAAGATTTTCCAGCAGCATTTTATGCTCCGAGTCTATTGCGTCATTAATAAGTGATAATTCGTGACGGTAAGCTTTAGTCATGACATTCATCTAAATAAAATATACGAGCCCTTAATACATTAAGTTATGTATATGATTGCCAAAATTATTTGTATATCTAACTTGATTGTCCATCCTATTGATTAATAAGTCTATATCCTCATTTTGACTTTTCTGGTCATTAACAAATTTAAGATCGGCGTTCTCCAACTCTTCTCGCAACTGCGCGATGACGGCGTCTTTCCTCTCCAAGATTTCCAGACACTTGGTATTTTGGGCTTCCATTTCCGCATGTATGTCTAATGGATCTTTGGACGCGAGAATGTCCGACCATTTCTCGTTGATCTTTCGGTACCTTTTCATGCATTCCTCGTCATCTTCTTCGAGATTCTTCAGCAACTTTCTTCGGATTTCCTGTGCCTCTCTTCGTCGCTGTAGCTCCCTAGCGTCATTCGCCACCTTCACTGATGTCACCTACACACAAATTTATTAAACGATTAGTTTGACATCTCCTTTTGATAGTATTAATAATATATCATGAAAATATATAATGAATAATCCACAGATCCAAATCTGTGAGTCGAAATAAACATTTTTTTGTACCAACCACTTCGTCACCCTCCAACGACAAATTTTCCAACAGGTCCGAGCTAGCAAGTATTTGTCTCTCAGTGAGTGTCTTCTCGATGATTTCTTCATCTTCAATATCTGATTTTCTATAAAAGAGGTATTCGCAATTTTGTATGAGAAGAAGTCAGATTCTTCAATGCTATAAAGCAAGAGATAAAATCGCGAAAATACGAATATAGTTATGCAATATCGTGATATCACCCAAGTAAAACACATCATACATTGTGAGCGGATTGTTGAATTTTTAAGGAATATTTCTGAAGGGTTGAGAGAATCAAGGTTTGTGAATCTTTTCAAATTTTATTATAAATAAATTCACACCGAATTATTTAAACACTAAGGATCCAGCTTGATCGTTCAGGGCAATCAGGGCTTTTATTTCCTATTTGTTGTGTTTCTAAATTTTAATTTTAATCAGCCAAGCATGAAGGAAAATTTCTTACTTAGCTAGCGCTTCTAGGCGCCGTTGAATGCGGATGCGGCGCGCTAATTTGCGCTCGTTCGGATCCAACGACGTAACAGACAGCTCTTCTGCATCTTCCGCGAACTCGGGATATCTGTCATCCATTATATTTGTTCCTTACGCTCGTTCGTCAGGAACGTGCGAAATAGTAAAATAGCAGATAGACCGAATTAAATCAGGAAAAATTCAAAAGGATCCTAATTTGATGGTGACGCACGTCTAGAATGACAGCGGTTATTTATGCCGAAACAATAAAATATCCCAACACACGTAAGCAAATGGTCTTTTTCTCTATATTATAATAAACGGGACACCACGGTGTTTGTTTGCTCAATATCTGGTCGCCAAGTCAAAGCGACGATACGAACGCGATTTCCACGCGTCACGAAGCATATAATCAACAGGAAAAAAAGAGAAATATTTGTCTTCCTTTTCTTTTTTTTTCCTTTTTTTTTCGCATTGAAATAATGTTTTCGAATCGTCGCACGTAGCTAAACGTGTATATGTGTGTTTTTAAATGATAATACAGTTAGGTGACAATAGCCATTATTGGTAACCAGCAATATCGTCCTAGTAATTGATATTCCGGCAGATGTCACTACGCATCAAATCGCCAGACTTTCGTACAGTTGTAATTGTCGCAAAAATGATTGATTCGCATTTATATAGGCTTGTTAAATCCATGAACCTGATTTCGATCCATTGCAATTATTTACATATATTTGCAGCTTATATATTTTTTTATAAATGATAATTAGTATATATTGTGAGGAAAAATTGGATATAACTTAATTAAGGAAACAGCACTATTTTTTTTAAATTATGTATCTTAATTTTAAAAAAAACCCTTCAATGTAATACCTGCAAGAATGACTGATTTGCACAGTTTAGGTTTATAACTGAGGGAACAGGCGGAATAAAAGCCTAATTACAAAATCTTGATATTAATACAAATTAAAATAACTTGCTACTTTTTTTATTATACATAAATGGATACGATATTAAATGAATTTATGTAATGTCTTTAAGAAGTTACATGTTATAAATCTTCTCTATTACGATCAATATTACATGAAAAAGCTAATTGCCGGAAAAGGGACCTAGGTAGAATTGTGCCTTTATTTCGCCCATCCCCTTAATTATGGAATCTAAAAACGCAAGCTCAACATACTGCTATTCAAATACGTCTATACATTAAAACAGACACACACATATATTTTTTTTAGCGAAATTCAATATACATTTGAGGGAAAATAGAAGCAAAATAAGCTTAACCCAAGAATAATATAAGAACAAAAGCAGAACTCATATATTTAATTTAGATGCAGAAGAATAACGAGAAGGCTGAAGCTCTTTATTTTGTCTTTAAAAAAGGCTTTCGACGTAACCGCTGAATAAACGCAACCGAGAACCACCGCCATTAGGCGGCGCGGAAAGCCGCTGAAAAAACCTAACAAAGCTGAAAAAGCGAGGCTTTCAAAAACGCGAACGGTTAACGAATGAACCGCGAGTTCCGCCAAGTTCGCACATTATCTTCCCGCCAGATTTACATAACGTAACTCGATTGCGATTAGCTCGATTAGGCAAAATCGAAGAGGGCACACGCATGCATATACGTAGATATATAGAAAATGTATATTTATCTGTCCAGAGTTTGATATTAAAGTTGAACGATCAGAACGCGCCGCTATCGCATCTTTCGTTATCGTCTGGCGCGAGGAGAACCAAAGCCGAACGCTAATGCACCCGATTTATCTCGTCTCGTGCGTTACACGCTCGTCGTGTCGTAACCCCTTCGGGCAGCGCGAGGAGCGGGGGTAAGCGCCTCAATGACGAGCGAAGAAATAGCTTTATCTAATACGATAAGTGCTATCATCAATCGTCTCGCAGAAGGCCCGAGATAATTGTAGCGAAACCGCTAAGTCGCGGTTCACGGGCTCTTTTTTTCCCCCTCTCTCTCTCCTACTTATGTGTGTGTACTCTTGCAGTCTCCAACTTACATTTTAATACTTTAGATATAATCACATTTCATCTTACTTTGTCTTTGGGATTATAATTATATATAATTTTCTTTTTTAATTATTGACTTTTCTTTACTGTGATTTTATGCTTGAAGGAATTTGTGCCAGAAGACCCAATAAATAATGCTTTTTCTCTTTTTCTTTCTTTCTCTTTCTTCCTATATATTGTTTTCCTTTTTGTTGTAATTAATTTCTGTAATTTTTTATCAATTTTTTTTGTTCCTTATATCATTTTTGCTTTAATTTGTTCTTAGAGGGCACAGCTCTATAATGATGATAAACATGCTCTCTCTCTCTCTCTCTCTCTCTCTCTCTGTCTGTCTGTCTGTCTGTCTGTCTGTCTGTCTGTCTGTCTGTCTGTCTGTCTCTGTCTCTGTCTCTCTTTCTCTCTGTTAAAATACCCTGCATTACATTAAATTAAATTTTATTTTGTTAACTCCATTACAATACGTCGAAAATATGTATACATTCAACGTGAGAACTTTTGTGTGGAATTCTCAGCGCTTAAAAGGATTTCATCCTAGATCAAGCTATCTCTCTCTTTCGACCAATCGTCCTCTCTTCGTGACTCGATGCTCGCATGATGAATTAAGTCGTACGCCTACGCACGTATCGGTATTAGGAGCATGGCAATCGGCACGTGTGTGCCGCGTATTCGCGTCACTCGCGACAATGCGCCTGCTTGTATCGCTAATGCCGCGTGTCCCAGGTGTCCCCGTTTCTTACGATCCAATTTAGGTCCGTTCGATTATCGATAGACGAGGTTAGCAATTCTAACTTCCATTACGCTGAGTGAACGAGTGGATTGTCGCCGCGATAACGGATTATCGCGATGAAGTTATTCATAACGGAATGGTGACACGCGCGACACCGGGCGCGTCAGACATATAAATATATACATATATATGTATATTTTATACAGGAACTTGTTTATGTAAACGAGTATAATACTTTTGACTTTTTGAGTTTTGACACGTAGGGACATATATATAGGAGAAATAAAATAAGTCGCATATATCGTGTTGTAAAAAGTGCAGATGTATTTACTTGATATCACATTGTGACATTCTTCGCGATAAATGATAGATATCGATGATACGTGACGGATATGTGACGATGTTTATCTTCAAATTGATTAAGGATGATTTTATTAAACATTGTTCTATCATATTATCGATTCAGCATAACAACGAAAAAAAAACGTAGCTTAATAATTAGTTGAATTAACGTTGATCAATTAAATCGATCGTTTTTGCCTCGAAAATATTTTGACGAGATATCGAATAAATAACAAACTTCGAGCACATATGATATATTCGAAATTAAACGAGAAATTATATTTAAAGCAGAGCTTCAGCATAAAAACGAGATGTAACGTTATATTTATAATTATGCTCTTATCGCATTGTCTAGATATATCATTCGTTGTTAAATTCGAACGCGTGTTCGCGTCTCTTTATTTTAGAAGTTGAAAAAAGGCTGCGAGGAAAAACGTAACACTTGAGCATTATTCCATAGAGAACGTAGATTTCACTGCGTTAAGCAAATATTGCATTTAACGGCCGAAGCGGATATGGAGAGCTATACGAGAGTATATAGCCTCGTTATATTTTCGGTATGATACCACTCGTTGGGGTATTCGGAATAACGAAATGCGTCGATGCCAGAATTTGGTATGCAAAGTAAGATGAGGAGAGTAAGGGTCATTTTCGCGCATCTTTATACCGAGATTCTCAGAATAACGGTAATTTGAATAATACAACTTATTGCCAATTTAAATACAGCTATACATTGGTTAAAGAAATTCACAGAGAATTTATTTGGCCACGAATTGGTCGAAACAAACACGTGTCCTTCTACAAAACGTTCGATGTAGGCTTCCTGGAAATCGCTTTCTCTAGTTTCAATATCGAAGTCGACGTATTTCTGCGAATCCTGAAAATCTCAAAGGGGCGAAACATCAGAATTAATATTCCTGTTGTTTATTAATATCAATATGATTACATTAGTACCCTTTACTATGATTATTTGCAACCGAAATTACTGCGATTTTGTCGAGTTTAATCTTCAGCGCTACACGAATTATTTCCATTTTGTCCCGAACAATAAACATACTCTCTAAAACTTTCAGAGTGGAAATTGTCACTCTAAAGAGTGAAATCTCAATCTTGAAGACTGAAAACTCAGTCACTCTTTTCCAAGACTGACTCAATTTTCACTTCAAAACTTGCGAGAGTAATCCGTATTCAAAGTCAGAGACCTTATATTTAAGATTTCCTTAAATTAATCTTTAGATGTTTAGTAATAAAATAATTCGTAGAGCATCTAAAGATAAATTTCAGGAAAAAGCCTTAAATGCAAGGTCTGAAACTATGAATACGGGCATAAAAGAATTCGAGTGATCGATTTGAATATCGGCGGAATATCAGCCGGGGAAAGAAATTCACCAGCACAAGACACACGACCGTGAAAATTGGTGACGCGACGCGTTCCCGAATGTCGAAAACGCTCGTATCCGTTTTCGGCACGGTTGCGACGGAA
The DNA here is from genome assembly GCF_001594075.2 of Trachymyrmex cornetzi. NCBI lineage: Eukaryota > Metazoa > Arthropoda > Insecta > Hymenoptera > Formicidae > Trachymyrmex > Trachymyrmex cornetzi. Next base: position 1,639,796 of record NW_017295784.1, read on the forward strand.
ATCGCTTTCTCTCCAGTAACATCCCGACGCAGTCACACGGACGGACGTTACTGTCGTTGCTCGCGAGCTCGACGTCGCGTAACGTGCGACATACGAACGTGTGACGGCGTTCGGACTGTTCGGAGGAGCGCGACGATGATCGTATGGACATAACAACGGCTGTACGCGAACGTCGCGAACACGGTAAGACAAGATGGCGGCGGCGCAGGCACGCAACTAGCGCATTGTTCACCCCCAACAGACTGCCACTGTTATTCTTTTGTGTCCTGAGACACCCGTGGCGACAAAAATATGTCTAGAAGCTATTTTCATTCCTCCACCAGACTGCGCTGAAACTTTCTCGCTTTCCATCAAATATCAAATACATATCTATTTTCAGTGAAATACTTTCGAGTGAAATAAAAGAGTATACTAATTCAGATCCTAGATAAAACCTAGATGGAATATAATAGTCAAATACGAGAGGTAGAATAAGAATTTTGATAGTGATTTATATTTTCAGTTTTATATTTTGACTTCTATTTTTATGCGTCAATTTTATACTTTGATTTATAATATTCTTGTATGTTTATTTGTCAACTATGACGAGCATTTATACATCTAATAATATATACGTTCTAATAAGCGCATTGAGCACAAGGCACTCATTGTGGACGAAAACTATTTCGACATTGTACGAAGATTTAACGAAAAATCCCGTAGATTTTTTGGAAAATCGTATATATATGGCGATTATAAATCTTCCACGTAAATGAACTAATACTTGATTGGACACAAAAACACAGTTTCAAGTCGGCTTTGTCTTAAAGAATTTGGCGTTTCAAGGAGAAATTATACCTACGTCCTTTATGATCCCAAGAGAAGCGTTTCGTTCCGCTCTCGTTTCGTGAAAATCATTTGTATAAAAGAGAATAACAGAAAATTTCGTAGCAAGAAACCACTTAAAAGATCCTTATTCCTCGGCGACGCCGAATCTACGAAACTACGCTTAGGCGAAAAACGCTTATCCGCCCACATGGCTCATTAATGCGCGCTATCAAGCTCCGGCACGTTTGTTTGATCGTTACTTCCTTGATTAGAGGGAACGTCACGAAGTTAAGCACTTTTATTTTCGTAATAATCCGATTGTCCGTCTTTATTCTCGGTAGAAAGTACCGATGCCCCGGGTAATTGGCTGCCCCTAAACCGTCCCTGAAGCAAGAGAAAAAGAGAGATAGAGAGAGAAGGAGCAAAATGCGTGTGCGCGCGCACGTGAAACGAAGCGAGAGAGGAAGAGAGAGAGAGAGAGAGAGACGGAAAGTGAGGTGAAAACAAAGATGGCAGACAGGATTTGACTCGACGGCGACGGCGGTGGTGGCGCAGAAGGAAGAGAACGAATGACTTACGTAGTAGAGAGGGCAGGAGGGAAAAGAACGAGGGACGAGAGAGAAAGAGAGAGAGAGAGACAGACGGTGCACGACGATCAGGCGAGGAGGGTGGAGCGAGGGGCGAGGGGTGGGGAGGGGAGGGGAAGGGGCAAACGCGGCTCGGGGGTTCGGGTTAGCTCGTTCGACCCGTTATCCCTTCTCCGCCACAGTGTGAGTCCTCCCTACCTGTCCTTGCTTCGATTCGAACGAGTCTTCCGTCCCCCTCCCCCCTTCCGCCCCTCACAATCGAAAGCACGCGCGCGCGCGAACACCCTCCCGTTGTTTCCCCCTCTCTTTTTCCCCCTCCCCGCTTGGCGTCGACCTCACCGCCTGGCGGGCGACGATCGCGATCGCAAACTGCCGCCTCTCTCTCACGTAGACTCGTTCCGCTCCCCTACTTTGGCTTCCCCACCGCGCGGCAAAGAGCGATGCTAGCCAGCGAGCCTCGCTCTGCTCCCGCCACGGTGACGTCACTCTGAGTAGTGTAGTGCAGTGAGAAGGAGCCCAAGTGTTAGCTCCCGTCTGCGTTACATGGCCCGAGTGTGAAGTTGAGAAAAGCGGAGTGAGTTTTAAAACGGAGACGCGAAATCCTAACACGGCAGAAACGCCAGGCCGAAACGAGGGGAAAAAAGAAAAGAAATTAATAAGCGAGTGAGTTTGTTTTCCGATGTGCCCGGCCGGACGTCTCGGCATCGCCGCAATCGCCGCGCGCGTGCACGCGTATAGGTTCGCGCGACGACAACGGGAGTTTTACGCCGCGCGCGCGATCGAGATTATCGAGAATCGCGCGCCGAGATAACTCGATCTTCGCGGCTGTTCGCGGCTCTAGCCGAATATAGTGGTGGTACGACAGATATATATAAAATATATCTGAAAGATAAACGTGATATATACTCGGGTCGCGAAAGTAAATACGTCGGTGATATGTGAAAAGGGAAAAAGGGGGGGGGGCAAAAAAAAAGAAAGGCAATTGTCCCTGCAGTGAATACACTTGGGGGAGCCAAGTTACGGTTTACGTGTACATGCTCTCTCCACGACCACGCGTGCCGCACGTATCCTGTAACATACGTGTGTACGTAGGTAACGCACGCGCGTATATAGCGCGTGTGTATGTGCATAGTACGGTACGTGGGTGTCTTTCGCGCGGGTAAAAAAACCACGAGCATAGGAAGGAGAGGAAGAGGAAAACGGAGAACGCGACAAAGTTCGAATTGATTCGCGTTATCAGCAGTGGGTCACGCGCACGCACACACGCACACGCACGCCGCGGCGCCTAAAGCGCGACCGAGGCTCGTCGACGTCTCGCGTCGCGTCGCTCGTCGCTCGTCGCTGCGACGAGAGAATTTCCGTGTTTCTCGCGTGTGCGCGCGCGCGCACGCGCGCGCGTCTGCAAAGTGACGTGCCGTGACGTGTCGTGCTGTGTCGTGTCGTGCCGTGCCGTGCCGTGTCGTGTCGTGTCGTTTTGCTGTGCCGTCTTGGTGTGCCGGTGCTGTGGTGCCGCTCCAACGGAAACGGAAACGGAGTGGAGCGGAGCGGAGCGGAGCAAAAAACGCGGGTCGTCGCGGGTGCGTCGCGGAGTTATGCCGCGCCGAGATGGATCGGGATCAGATCCCGCGCCCAGCGCGATCCGGGAAGTGGTGGCTAAGTGACGTGTGATCGAAGGAGCGAGGCCGCACAGAAGGTATCTCCATACGCGATACGAGTGATATACGATGTGGTGTTTTTCGGCGACGTTACTACCGATCCTCGCAGTCGTAATCGTCAGTGGCGTCCGCTTTAATCAAGGCTCCTGCTACTCTTTCTCCTCCTCGACCTTCTCCCCCGCGTCGTCCTCGACGTCGGAGCGCGTCGTCGTCGTCGCGGCGCATAAGCCTGAGCCTCGCAACAGCCACGTCGACGTCGCAGTGGGCGTGGACGTCGTTGC
>NW_017295784.1:1643141-1653029 GCF_001594075.2 Trachymyrmex cornetzi
CGTCGCCGTCGTCGCCGTCGCCGTCGTCGCCGTCGTCACCATCCTGCCGGTGATAGCCACGGCCGCTGTTGCCGTGTCCACGCACGCACGTGCGATCCTCGTACCTACGACGTGCCGCGTCCTCGACGACGACAGCGTTCGTCGTGTCTGCTGGGCTCATCTCTTATCGGCTAGTAACTAGTGATTCTCGTTTTGCCCAAGTGATCAATCAAATTGGGAGAGCGTGGAGGAGAGAGGGACGAATTGAAATCTCTCCAGTCGGTAGAGATAAATCCAAGACAAGGAGCAAGGAGGAGGCGGATTCAGTTCCTAAGGAGAGAAAGAGTGTGAGGGAGAAGGGTGGAGGCCGGCCTGTTTTAATCGATCGGAAAATTGCGCGTTTTTTCTCTGTGTGTTGGTGGAGTGTCTGGTGAATTTATTCTGCCCTGGTCGAGGTTGTGTGTCGTTGTACAGTGCCTCCAAACGATACCACAACATCCGATCCCAAATGAAGAGTTCGGAGCAAAATGGTTAGAGAGACACGTCACCTGTGGGTTGGAAATCTGCCGGAAAACATCCGAGAGGATCGCATCAGGGAGCATTTCAAACGGTAAGATATGTTATTCTTTTTCTTTTTTTCCCCTTCTTTTCTTTTCCTTTTTGATGATGAGAACCTCTGCGTGTATACACGTATGTGACGCACAAACCTTTCGCTTAAACCTCTCGACTATGTTTCAGCTTTAAATCCATCGCCTCCGTAAATCGCGTTTCGTGGTTCGTAGATCGTAGATCTAGTTTTGTATATAATATACATATGTCCCCTCCACCCCCCCCCCACCGTATCAATACATTCTTGCTCTGTAACGTTTTGCCGTATTGATTTAGAACAGCACAAAAGTTGAAATTTTCAACACAGACAGGCACATGTGTGGGTATCACCGGCCTCGAACTTGAAAGATAAAAGATAGAGCTTTTTTCTTCCTTTTTAAAAGTGGGAAAAGAATATTTCGTAGCTTGCAATCTCAAATTTACCGATAGATTTTTCTGAAAAAATCAAAGTTAAACTTTTCTTAGCGAAATAATATTCAGGAACTAATAATTTGTAGATAAATAAATAATTTTTAGATAAATAATATTTATTTATCTAAAATAAGAATTTTAAGCAATTGAAAGAGGAAGTGTTTCGTTTTGATTTTACTGTAATTGCATGGTAAAATAATTACGCTTAGAAACTCTATTTGTATAGTTATTAAACTGTAATGCTATAGTGAGAATATAATTATAATTTTTTTTATATTCCAAAAACGTATATTTTAAATATAAATTTAAAAAAATATTTTTTTTAGGTACCAACTATGTATATATTTTTTATGTAGAATTGTAAATATAGTTATTTTTATTAATATGGCAATAACTATAAAAATGGATTAAACAATACAATATAGGGCTAAGAAAGTAACAATATTATTGTAAGCAATATAAAAACATACAGACTTTTCGACCCCTATCGGGTCCTTCTCAATGTTAAAAAATTAATTTAAATGTTACCGGTAACTACGCAAGATGATATATTGTTTACAATAATATTGTTACTCATACATTATCCTAAGTTGGTTCTTAGCTCTATATTGTATTGTTTAATTTATTTAATTATTGGAACCGTTATTATTTATTGAATTTTTATAAAAATCAAGTTCCTAACTGCAATTATTTTTTCATCCAATTATTATATATTTAATCATAAATGCGAAAAACTTTACTCTCAATGCATAAACAGATTATATGAATAAAATATAATATGTATTCATCTCATATATATCTCATAATGTATTCTTCTCAATTGAAATGCTAGCTAATAAAGTTTTAATGTTTAAAGGTTATTTTTATGAAAATATTTAATGTTGAAAATTGATAATATCTTGATAATTTCGCTGAAAAAAAATTAACTTAAAATTTAACAAAGAATTTATCGTTAAAACTAAGATTATTAAAAGTATGTCGATTTTATCGGAAAAAGAGAAGGAATTCTATATGAAATTTGCAAGTTATCCTGTTAATTTTCGATTGCAAATTAATAGCGAATTAATAGTTTTAAATATAATTTCCAAAAAATAATTATTCTGAAAATCTGAATGTTTAATTAATTTTGCGAAATTTTAAATGGAATGTTTAAAAAATCTAGCTATTATAATTACTTATACAATTTTAATTCAAAATCATATTTTTGGATATAATAAAACTAATATAAATATGGAAAATTTCTGCGTTACACTACATATATTTTAAATCTTGAATTTACATAAATCGTAAACATTGCTCGTAATTATATATATATATTTCAAAATTAATAATAATAAAGAACTCTTGATTTCAATAAACAAACACAACAAACAACAAACCACAACACAATAAATATAATAAAGGGCAAAAATAGGGATTACATAATGAATTTTATTATATAATATCCCTATTTTTCTTAGCATAAATTTGTAATTTATACTAAACTCTTACATGCCGTTTATTATATTTATTGTATATATTTCATAATAATAAAATTAATTTATTATTATAATAGATTATTAATTCTTTCACTACAAAAACTTTTGGTGTAAAACACGCAAAGCATGCAATTGCAATCGTTATAATCTCCAACACTGTAGCCAGAGTGACTTTTTGCCAGCGCATATTCTTTATAGAAATTATCGAAACGTCAAATTGTTTTACAATGAAGAAAATATTTTGGTCAATTTCTATGTTTTATTCAATTGTAATAAAAATATAAAGTGTAGCAATATTTACTTGCTAAGCATTTGTGATGAAATAAATGCCAAGGCATTAAATACACTAATAACATGGGATGACAGCCTTAATTCAGAGTCTATACTTGCCAAATTGCCAACAGCAATGAAAAGGTCGAAATATAACTAATATTTCTTATATCTATATAAAATCATCACTTTCCATGAAACATCTCTTAAAAAATATTATTATATATCATTATATTTGTAAAATTTAATGTAATTCTAGCGTAAGTTGAGGCCTCACTTCGATTTCTAAAAAAAGCTTTTAGTACAATCGAACTGTTCATGGAACGTTCTTGCATTATCGGTTTTTATCGGAGTTTTCCATATATTACTCCAGTTTGCTGTAGATTATTTGAAATGTGGCGCCATTAATCAAAGGAAATTTAAAAAGGCCGATTTTTGCTCAAAAAAGTGTAAGTAAAAGAATGTTTTTTGTAGATTTTGGTCTTCTCTCGAAAATTGAGCAAGAACATGGTATATTGATCCAAATTTCAACGTTTTTATAATTTTGCGAGATATTTCCTAAGTGCTACGACCTTTTTAATTACTTTATCCAAAAGGTCAAAATCTACAAAAAGCACTATTTCTTTAACACTATTTCTTTTACCTTTTTAGATAAAAGATCGGTCCTTCTTTCGATATGCTCCTTTGTTGAGTCTTAAGAAGATCCATGTAGACAAGGTATTGCCACTTAATATGTTTTTCTACTTCTTCTATATCGTTAGAAGTTTGAAATATCTAAAGAATAATAAATAACCCACACTCAAAAGAAGAAAATTTTTATTGTTATTAGAGAAAAAGTACCTAGATATGTATATATAAAGAGAAGAGGAAGAAAAGGACATTGATTCCATTGACCTTGAAATCTTTTAGGTTTAACAGTTTTGAATATTTAGAATTTGAACACATTTAAAGATGCTTTCACAACTCGGAGAAAATTGAAAAGAAAAGAATTCGAAAAGCGAGAGGTTTGTAGAAAGGGATTTCATTAATTTTAAATATGTCATATCGACGTGTCTCGAGAGAATAACCTTTTACTGTTAGAGAAGACATTCTGAAAAAGCTGAGTTTAGAAAAGAGTCAGGGTTGCCCCAAACTGAAAATAAAGAAAAGTGTCAAGAGAAATTGAAGATGGTCAAGAAAATTGGAGAAAAGTTAAGGAATTTTGCAAAGTTTTCTGGAAAATTAAAGTTCTTGGTTTGACATGCATACCTTACACCCACGCATTTTTTAATACTATCAACTTAACAATGAAATACAAGCAGGGTCAGCAGCATTAATAGTAATTTGCATTGCTCTGTCAACAAAAGAACGTTTATTTAACGATTTCTAAATCAGGATGAAAATATAAAAGATTTTTTCAAAATATTCTCGAAAGTCAAGGAAAAGCATAAAATTTTTGTCTGGAAATCGGGGAAAAGTTATGAAAGACGATTTTTTAAGATGAGGAATTCTAAAAAGGTGACAAGAGGAAGAATTTTGCATTATCATTTCTCGAAGCTATTATCTCGCTCCAAATCTTGGGATCCTGTATCTTTCGTGATAGTCTTCGGATTTTTGCCGCGTGTGTCATAGGTATCTGTACATATATATATATATATATATATATGTAAGAGGAAAGTTGGACGCTGTCGCATCATTTACAGGCTTGTTTTTGTTTTCGTGCAAACTGTCGGCGTTATCGCTTCGATAAACCGAGTTTCAGGAAACGCATAAGGTGTTCCAATGTTTTCGGTATGGTCCGTATCGTAGTACGCGAGGACATGCTGAAGGAAGAGAGAGAGAGAGAGAAGACAGAGAAAGAGAGAAACGGCGGCCACATGCATGCATATACATGTACATGTACTTATACGATCGCATACATACGAAGATACGTTATACCAAAGGCCTTGGCTCCGTCTCTCCTCTTCTCTTCGCGTAGCGTGAGCGCGTCGTCATTTGTTTTTTCCCCGAAGTAATAATAGCTGAGGACAGCCATTTTGAGAGCTCGCAGCAGCACGAAGTTATTGTTCGACAGTGGCGCTCAATGCGCGGCTCCGCGCGCGAGTCATCCGAACCGTTCTAGCGGAGAAATATGTATAAACCGGTTGTTAATCTTGGAATTTAATTATATCGACATGCAATTACGATTAACGCGAAGCAAATGTTTATGAAGTACATACATAATTCATTAAAATACGGAAGAAATGATTTTTCACTGTACAACTGCGACAATTGGAAGACAAAAGCGAAGAGATAGAACGAGTGAAATGCATTGTTTCTAACTATATTGCTTAGATATTCTGTTTTAGGAGAGATTGTATATATATTTTTTGGTTCTCGTACTTGTAATCTCTTACAATTAGTATCGTCGTTTAAGATCCACCAGTGTAAGATTAACTTTAATCTCTCTTGATTTAATTTATACTTAATCTTTTTCTAATTCTACGAATAAGAGAAAAAAATAAATTTTTAATTGAACCGAGATTAAAGTTAATCTTACATTGGTGAAACCGGCCTTAAATTGGCGATATGAGATACAAAAGAAAGTTCATATAACGTTTAACAATTAAAGGTTTCCATACATATTCCCTATTAGTATTTCTGCAAATCTCAAATTTATTAGTTTTTGCGAATATATTTACAAGCACATTTTAGGGATTATTTCTTAAATTATCTCTAACGCATTTGGTAGATTTGTGTAACGCATTTGATCAATTCGACCAAGTATGTGATATTATTCATTTGTTTCGTTAAAATAATACATTTTTTAACATTTTATAGTTTATACTATAAAAATGAACGATAATAAATATATAAAATGATAACGTAATAATGTAAAATATTTGATTAGCATTTATTTTGTTAAAATGACATTTAGGGTAATCTACTTAAAAATAAGGAAGATTATTTAGTATATTTCATAATTTTATATCATATAAAAATGATTGAATTCAAATTATGTTTTATAAAGTTTATAATAATATTTGATTTAAAAAATATAAAATACTCTCGAAACATTTTTGATACTTGTATACGACTTTCCTTCTTGCATGTATTTTCCTGTTACGTTTTTTCGCATAATATTTACAGTAAAATGATTTCAAAATAGTAAAGCAAACTGTGCATGTAATATAAAAACAATTATTAAAGTGCATCGGCATAAGCATGGAAGTAACGGTGACGTACGTCAGGGGCTCTCAATCGGCGGATACGACGTACTTCAAACAACACATTAAACAAAAGCATTTTCAATTATACATTTCACTTCTTTCGCACAAGGAATGTTGTTTTCAATATACAATGCATACAGTCGTATTAATTATTTTATTTAAAATTTTTGGAGAACCGCACCTACATGTATAATAAAATTCACATAATTGTAAATGCTCAAGTTGGACAGGTAATCTATTTGTTTTTTATATCTCTCTTATATCAGATTTTAGTATAATTTTATACTTTATGATATTTATCTACCAAATATTTCTGGAATATTTCCGTAAAATATTGTTTCTTGTTCCATTCAATTATAAGAGGATAAATTGCATAATTATAGAATAATTCTTTTAATTTTTAATACATATATAAGAACTAGTTAAACACGCACATGCACACACAAATACTGATAGAAAGAGAAAGAAAGAGACATTAACTATATCTAAAAATATGATATATAACTTGAGATTTATAAAAATAAATAAAAATGCCACGTCATCGTATTGGAAAATTATCTGTCACGGCATTAATTAGAAAATTCTAATTAAGGATTCCTAAAAAATCGCGAGGGAAACGAGTTTTGCGTCGCTCAAGTATCTCTATGTTATTAAAGTGAAAACTAAAATATGTATGTGTACGTGCGTCTGTGCATATATTCACTCATGTAAATTTATCTACCTATGATTTATTGGCTAATGAAGTTTAATTCGATGTATTAAATGCGTGTTATTTCGTAATCAATTTGCCTTTGGTAGCTCAAAAAATCCTGGATTTTCATTGAGAGATATTACGGCGAAAATGACAACGGGATGTTCATTTTGGAGGGTAGAATAACAACACTTGATCGGAAAAATCGATGGATATTCGGGATCGAGAGTGCTGCCCGCGTGGTCTCTTCGATGTTTTCAGTACGGACGTTAGCCCCTCCCCCCCCTTCCCCTTCTCTCTTCCTCTGTCTCTCTCCCTCTCGATTATAAATTTCTTCTCTCGAAACGCACGCGGCGGTAAACGCTTGCATTGCCAGCGGCACTACACGCTTCGTATGCCAGCTGGCGAATGCTGGTTCGCTCCTAACAGCGGCGTAGCACGACGAGGCTCAACTTTTTGACTTACGTCAAGTAACGAAAAGAAGATACTTGAGAGGGACTAGCAGAGATCGTTCTCAATCGCAACCAAAACAATTGACTAGACAGCAAATGACGGAGCAAAGTTAACAGGTACGCCAATCGCGCTGTTCATTAGATAGAATCATTAGATCGAAGTGCTAGCGACAACTTGATGGTTGCTCGAGTTTGCTTCATCTCGGAACCTGACTGTCTCAAGTTTCTTCGTCTGCATGGGGTCCGTCCAGTGTCGCAGACGCAGAGTCTCGAGAACGTACGTCTCCTTAAAATGGCGGACGGCGCAACGTGCTGCTGACCTCCGCTAGTATCGAGTGCGATAACGTACGCACAGGTGAAAGACGATATACCTCTTAATCTTCCTTTAAAATTGTCGCCACTGAGAGAAGAATGCTGACCTCGAATCCTCCACTGGAATCAAACTCCTGTCGTTGCTCGAATCGCACAACTTCGCCTCGTGAATGAAGTCGAGCCATTTGTTTCTATTACGCGCACATATTTGCAAATGGCTATCCAGCGCGCGGCGTGTCGCTGTTTACATTGAAGATCGCTGGAAGGACGTTCGGTCGAAGACACGCGCGAGAGAGAGGTACGGCTTATTGACGCGCTCGAGGTATTGACTCTTCGCACTCACATTTTGCGCTTGGCTAGAACTGTAGACGTAGACTATGTCAGAATATAAATGAGGTTCCGGGTAGGTAAAGAAAAAAATATCTTGTAGTGAAAACTTTGTGACGAATAACACATTTTGAGAAATCAGTTAAGAGAAATAATCCTATTTTTTCGGTCAAAGCGGATCTTAGTATTTAAATATTTCACAGAGTGTGTGAATATACATGCGCAGTTTTGCAAATCACGCGCTGAATCTTTTTTTTCGGTCTTTTAATGCGTGAACAGAACTAAAGTATGTATAATGTATATAGTAATATCACACATTAAATTGACGAACAATTTAATAATTTTGATGCTGATATTAGAGGGATATTAATAATTTGACGCTAATTTAAGCATCTTAAGAACTACAAATAATTTAATTTATTGCGGAAAATATTACTTCAGGAATTCGAACTCGGATCTTCCGTATTTCGTGTGGGCGTCACCACATGTTAATAAGTAACGTGTTTTTTTCTTTTTTCCCCCAATCGTTTACGGACAAGCTGACTTAATTGCTTTTTGTAAATTTTTTTATTTTAACAGAGCATGCACAATTAGTTTGTAACTTCATTTTTTTAATTTTGATTTTATAAAAGTGGTCGATTTCGCTTCCTAATACCCATTTCTATTAATGTAGATTAATTTTAATCTCAGTTCAACTTATTTTTCATCTTTTTGTAATTATTCTTGCGATTAGAAAAAGATGAGAAGAAAATTGAACTGAGATTAAAGTTAATATACATTAATAAAATAAAGTAAAAATTGACGACTACCGTAATCGCCATATAAGATCTCTAAATACATAACTTTATTATTACGCACAAATTACCGTGTTGTTAAGTGCTCTCAATTGCCCGATATTTTACTTTCTTCATTTTTAATATACATTGATAGCAATCAACATAAGAGACTCGTGTAAATAATATAGATGCCTTCTGACCCCAAATGCGTGAATTTGTACGCATTTCAAGCGAATTCAGCACACGTGCTCCCTATCTAAATATTCGCATGTCGTGGACGTGAACGTTAGTTATTTGAGAAACGGCAATGTTGTCTCAAAGCAGCTGCAGGTGATAGCAGGTGATATTTCGTAATTTGACACATTAATGTTTGACGAATAACTGTGATAATATTATTATAATAAATAATAATTATGATAATATAATAATAATGCTTCTCGAACAACCAACATTCATGATACACAAATATTTAAACAGAAAGTACGGACGATATACGTGCAAATTGTTGTATATTGCAATATTAATATATATATATATATATATATATATATGTATTCAATTTCATATATACAGATTAGATATTTTTTCGTTTGCTTAGTGAAACTTGTAATTAATTTTCGTGAAATAAGCATGTCATTTTCAAAATTTAAGACTCTTATTCGCTCACCATTACTCTCTCAGATTGTGTCAGAAACGAGAAAACACATAATAAAATTCTCGCAAATTATATTTAAATAAAAATATATTTCAATAAAACAACATGATATTCGATAGAATAGACTTAAAAAATATACCGAAAACTATCTTCTTGTTTCAGAGAAAAATTAAATTATATTTATTTCTGTCTACATATTATTAATTGATTAGTGATTGATTTGACAGTTTGTCATAGCTGTGAAATATTTTGTTTTTGGTTATGCTGGTTTTTTGTTATGGTATGGTTGTTAATAATAATAAAGTTTATTAAAGTTTATTAATTAACAAGATAAAACAAGAGTTTTCGTGGTATATTTTACAAGTTGGTTCTATCGATTGTAGGTATTGTCTTATTGAAACACATTTCCATATTAATATTTTGCAAGAATCGTTATTATGTATTTTCTCGCATCTGACGTCACAATCTGATATAGTAATGACAAGTGAACAGGAAACTAAAGAAATTCTCACGTGTTTCAAAAACACAATTCTATCTAATGTTATTATACTGAAAATTATAAGTCTGTTTCTCACGGGTTCTGCCCTTTATTTCTGTTTTCCTTTAAAGCATGAGGGTATATTTGTTTTAAATATGAAAACTTTGTAATAAAATGAGCAAAATAGATCCAATGATCATCTACATAAAATCACATATATTTATTCTTAAATTTTATTTAAGTATATATATATATATATATA
>NW_017295784.1:1653920-1683788 GCF_001594075.2 Trachymyrmex cornetzi
CCCGTCGCACCGGAGTCCTGGAGTCCTCGAGTCCTCGTGTTTCCCCCTCGAGACGTCACCCATCCCGAAAAACTTGGACTCGCGGTAACCGCCGGTCACACGTATTCTCACGTGTGCCGACTGTCGCGACGATATATGCGACGTGTCACGAGCGTGTATTTTTCTTCTGTGAGTTACGCCGAACCGCCGAGCCGTTCTCTCCCCTCGTTACCTCAATTGGATTTCTTCGACGAGAACCTCGACGAGAACCGACGCCTTAATTTCTTATTCGACTTGAGTTCGCGATGCGAAAATTATCCTGACGTGTATTAACTTAGGAAATAAAAATTTCATCATTTTCTATCCGATGTTACGATGAAGGCGCTTCTCATACCGTGTACAAATATCTGTGAAGAAGAACGTTTCTGTTATTATGCTGGAATACGTAGATAATTTTTGTAAATAATTGCTAAGGCTCCTACACACAAAATACATAAGCATGCAAACCCTCTAAATTTTTTAGAGTGGAATCTTACTGTAAAGAATGAAAATTAAGCCAGTCTTGAAAAAGAGTGGCTTAATTTTCAATCTTTAAGAGATTTCACTTTTTAAAGTAAGATTCGTTCTAAAAGTTTTAAAGAGAGTATAAGATGTCTGGATCAATGAGCAAGTTATGTAAATCCACATGACTACTTTGTACCGAATGCTCATTGGTCCAGATGATCTTATGTTATGCTATGCTTACACTGAGAAAAATGGTCTGGTTAGATTAAACAGTAATTTTGGTGGAAAATGGACGAATCAGAATTTTCTGGTTAAATCTGCTAGAATTCTAGTTGAAATAACTAGAATTCTGATTGATATAATTGTTCTGGTAAAAAGATAAGAATTCTGGTAAATTTTAGCAGAAATATTGTATCAGAATTTCGGCTATCTCAATTAGAATTCTAATAAATTTAACCAGAAAATTCTGATTCCTCCATTTTCAACCAGAAATTTTTTTCAGCGTATACATTTTATGTGTGGAAGACTTTAGACTTTTTACCAGGTTAATATATCGATAATTGAATTTTTCTTTTTTGTAGTACTCTCACACTTCATCGTGTTTAAGAATCGCTGAAATAACGCTCTGATTGAACTAGATGAAACTTTTCGAGGAAAGAGTGTATTCGGATAATACTAAACTTTTCTAAGTATATGAAACTTTCTTAGTCAAGTGTGTCGCCAAGATTCTTTAACCTTGCGAGCTATGTCGATGTAACGTAAACGCTACTCAGGGTCGAAGAACGGCCGGGTAATCAGAACTTTGCTCCCCCGATGCATTGCGTCGATGGGGTGAGGTTAATTGCATAGCAAACGCCGTCTCGGAAAGGGATTGAATGCGGGAATGACGGAAAGAGGAAAATTTTTTTTGTACGATGCCCCCATTACGACATTATTACCAATGGCATAACCGCGCGTTTCTTTTGTAACAATATAATGTTCTAATTTGTGTTACAATATATTTTGAGGCTAATTCTACATTGCTCCATATAATTAAAATTAATTGTAATAAAAAATGCATTAACAGTAATAAAAATATATTAAATATATTTATGATTATATAAATAAAAGTTTTTCGACAATGATACACTCGATTAATTACTTGTTTTATGTAATATCTGATATTAAATAGTATATAAATGATTATACTAATATATCAAGTATGTTATTTGTCAGTATTTATACAAATATTTATACAACGAGATAACACATGTTAATTGTTCTGCAACGATGACTGTAATTAAAGAGATGTACTGATTCGTTTGGTGGAAGTAAATGAGTTACATGTGTACTGATGAATCTAACATTAATATGCTATTTTCACATAGAGCACTTACACACAGAATAGTAAATGGATAAAAATGTAAATGTTTGATAGTATTTTACATTTTTTATTTTTGTCAGTGTTTGCACATAATCTTTACACTTGTAACTCATATTTAATCACAATTTTAATTTGTATATTCAAGAAACGAAAGAAAAATAAATTTAAAAGGAAATTTTGATATATATATTTGCTTATGTTTTTCGTATTTTGAAATATGAAAGGAAATGTTACATACATTATGTGCCTCTTTAAATTGCCAAATACGAGAAGAAATATTAAATAAAATATTATATATCCCTTGAAGACGTCACAGAATTAGAATTATCCTTAATTCAATATTAAAAATAACAAATAGGGGACCGTGTGAAATTTGCTTTTTATGTCACACGAACAAAACGATGGGACGATATCTTTGAATACGAGTGAAAAAAATCTCGCATGATTTTGCTATTCGCGTCATCCCATTTTCTGGGAGAAAAGCCAGTGGTGTTCGATATTTTCTATCTGCTTTCTCGACGAGCGACGAGCTTTGTTCGAGCACCTGCGCACACGGAAGCGATACCGCCAAATTTCTTAATCCATCGACCGTGTTACGGTATCTAGCGAACGACCGGTGCGGCGCGGCGCGGCGCGGCATTGCGTTTCAGGCCGCAACACAACGCTCGTTGTCTGTTTCATGTCCCGCGCGGTGCAACACGACGCGACGTGTGTCCCTCGCAAGGCGACGTTGCCGCGTCTAGTTTCACGCGTATGTGACAGCGGCAACGTTGCATCTCCTCTTGCCCTCTCTCGTATAGCGAACGACTTCAGTTCGGAGTTGCAGGCAGTGTTGCCGTTTTTAGTACAAATGTATTTTTTTAATACATTTTGATCTATTTTAGTACGTCATTACAAAATGCCTTAAATCTATTACATTTTCTTGATCCAATAAACGCTTTAAGAGGAAATCATACATCAATTGTTCCTCTCGTTAAGCAATTTCCTAATTGCGTTACATTAAATGATTTGGAAGCTCTTAATTTAGAGTGAAAATTATTACCAGAATATAAGAAAAAATGGTCACATTTTGAAAAATCTGAACAATTTGGAGTAGAAGTAGGTTCAATAAAAATAGGAAAGGAAGATGGTGAACTATACACGAGCCACGTGAGAGGTCTTGAAAAATTTGAATCGATTTTATTGACTTCAACCGGTTTAAACGTATATTCGACGAATGGCAAAAAAAAAAGTATAAAAATCCAATTAAGT
Organism: Trachymyrmex cornetzi; assembly: GCF_001594075.2. Classification (NCBI taxonomy): domain Eukaryota; kingdom Metazoa; phylum Arthropoda; class Insecta; order Hymenoptera; family Formicidae; genus Trachymyrmex; species Trachymyrmex cornetzi. The sequence goes on from NW_017295784.1 coordinate 1,657,018, forward strand.
GAAAATAATATCCTAGATGAATTCGATGTAAAAAGCTTGAAACTTTTTACACGTGGTCGAATAACTAAAAAAAAGGAATCTATCTCTAAACATATAAAAAATTGTTTTAAAAAGTGAAGTAAGAGAGATACGATAAAAAGAGAAAAAAAATGGATAGTGATATATATTATATTCCGCAAGAGATATTTATATTTTGTGATTTAATAGACAATTTGAACACGAAATCTTTTATATTTAAATCATTGAATGATATTTTTTCTTTTTAACTTATAATATAATCGCTTAATATATTGGATAATTATTTGATTACACGGACTGTTTAAATTAGTTGCATAATAGTAGTTTTCTTTATGCTGTCATAATAGAAATCAAATTTTAATAGTGATTTACCATTTTTTTCAGCCAACTTTATTTACTTTGCTATAACTTTGTTACTTTAGACTACGTCATTACGTCAAGTGAGTATTTAACAAATATTACAATGAAGATTTGATATGTGATGTAATTTCAGTCGAGATATCATTGCAAAGTTTCTCAAAACGTTTAAAGGCATTAATGAATTCTTGCGAAAAAGTTTTTTAAGGATTACACCAAAAATATCTATAATTAACTCTAGTGTAACAGGATATAGTTTAATTTATACGCATTTTAAATTTCTACAATTTTACAATTTTAGACAAATTACGTAAAATTATTAAGCTTTATTTAAAAAATAAAATCTTTTATTTGTTACATAAAAATTTTCTATTGAAGACTATTTTCTGGCTTATTGTGAGCCAAAAGAGCACGAAATTTTTGGCTTTTATATTTTTTTAAATGTATAATTAACTTATTATATAATTTCTTTGTTAAAATTGTGTTACATGAAGGGCGGATTTGTTGGGTGAACGTTTCGTAAGGTCCGCTTTAAATGAGAGACTCAGTTCAATAGGTAGCTCAAACCACAAGAAGTGAAAATATGGTCTGTTTTTATAAAAGAAACTCTTATATAATAGGGTTCTTATAAAATAAGTAAATACTTTTGAGAAATTTATTTGTGAAAGAAATAAATATTAACAAGACGATTGAAAAAAGTTCGATTTCCAACTATATTCTGTAATAAAATATTCAATTCACAATCCAAATAAATTATATCCTCATCTTATATTTTATATAAACTCTCCGTCTCTGCAATCTGCAAATACGTTTTTTATTTTAAATATATCATACATTTTTATTCCTTTCATCTGCAATCTGAATCTTTTTATCCAAATTTTTTTATTAAACCTTCAAAATATTGAAGAAAAGTTCAGGATTATTTTTCAATGTCTTTATTACATTACATGAAGTAGGTTTTTAACTTAAATATTAAAACTTTTATCTTATATATATATAATAAAAATTTTTTAATGGGGAAGAGATTTAAGAGTGAAATTTCGCTTATACCTCCAATTTGGATTACAGGACGGGGGATTAATCATAAAATACTTTTTTCGTAAATATTACCTTTACATAAATATTATGTTTTACGAAAGTATTACCTTTTATGTAGCTTCTGTAAGAAGATTTGGTCTTTTCATTCCGTAAGATTTCGTTCTCTGTTTTGTGTCCAGTATTTTGTCCGAAGTTTGTTTTCACGGATTATACAGGCTTATTCCGCTCCGAACACTCTGATCCTGTTCGATAGCATCTAGATATTTCGGCACGCATACTCCTAGTGGAGAGAGAATCACGTATTCACGTTCGGTCGTTGAGCTGAAAACGATTCGTGCAAGCCATTTCCAGTGTGACACGTACGTCGATCTGGTGGTGCGCGTTGAATCGAACGTTGAACGAAATAGTTTACAGCACGCCGCGCGCCGGTTACACGGCCGCTTCGCTCGTCGTCTACGGAGAGACGTGCTCTCGACGTCCGCGCAAACGCGAACACGCGTGCGTGCACGTGTAACGATGAAAAATCGCTTCACTCTATACCTGTACTTCTGCACCGCAAATACCTTGGTGGCCCTTGCCGTGAGTTATGCAACGAAAGTGCAAGTAGAAACCGTGTAAAGTTAATCGATCGTACAGCTGTCGATTTTCGGACGTGACGTACAATACGAAATTGAGAAACAAAACATATATGTGCTTCGCACTGTGCACTATCGTTTAGCCAATGTTCGCTGCCTTATATGCATTGTTCATTTATTTTTTTATGATCTCTATTGCACGGATATTCGGGATATCTTGGAATATCTGTGCATATCTCTATAGAGAATTGTAATTTTAGCTGTAAGTATCTCGCAATTCTTTTATTTTGAGCATCGTTATTCTTTTTATTTCATTGTGTTTACAACAGGTATGAAAAGCTTCGAAAATTTGATTTTTCTATAAAGAATAATAGTTTAGCTGAAGTATCTAAAAATTTAGCTAAATATAAATTTGAGAATAATTTTGTTGAACTATCAAAGTAATTGTGTAAGACGCTCAAACTAATTGCTATAATATCAAAATTTTTTATAACATCACTTGTGTTATGCTTGAGTTTCCTACATAATTATTTTGATGATCTAGCAAGATCATTTTTGGATCTGTATTAGTTAAAATTTTAGATATTTCTCTGCTATAAGTTTTAGTAATTATATATAATACATACTAGGCTGAAAATATTTAGAAAAAAACGCTTTTTTTATATATCCCATATTCTTGTGTTTTGTTTTTGTGATTAAACTACTGTTTACCCACACATCACAAAGTCAGCAGTTATTGTTAAAAGAATGTACAAAGTAAACATATTACTTGTGACGCATCACTTATTTTTTTTATGCTTAATACTATATACATTTAGATTATGCTTGCACGGCAGATTAATAGTCATGTAAAATATCGCATATTTTCTGTCAAGTATCAATGTCATACTGATTAGATTACATCAGCTACTTTTTTCGTTGGTATATAATGCCAATCCGGCACAAATGGGATTTTTATGAACACCCTGTATAATCGGCAAGGGGCCCGGCGTTTGCAAAGAACTGACTTTCACCAGTTGAGACCGAAGACATCGAATTCAGGAGGAAACTGAAGGGTGTACGAGGCTTCTCGAAAACATCAACCGTTCAAAGCCGTAGCCTTATTTTTGTTCTTTTTTTGCGAAACACGCAAATTTCGACCAATTTCATCATCAAGGTATCACTTTAGATAGACATTCATTGAACGTGCGATGTAGAGTTGAATACCCGATCTTTAATTGCGCTACTCTCGCAAGAAACAAGCAGAATGTGTAGATTAAATAACAGTTTGCGCAATCATTGAATCCTTATTACAGAACTGCGATATGTATTCAAGGAAATTCAAGGAGACGCCAATTCGAATGTATAATTTTGCACATTGCGAAAAAATTCTTTGTGTGGTTCTTGGAATCTTTTTTTCACACATTGCCTCTTAAAGTTACAAATTTTTTTCGAATGTTGTTTTGAAGATGTTTGACATTTCGCATATAAAGAGATAGATGTAGTAAAGTCGGGATCAACGATCTCTGTGACTTTCAATTAAATTTTAAGGACGTTTGAGGTAACGTCGTTGGAACGACAAAGTGAGCGGTGCTGTAAGTTTCATGAGAACTTGATATTTACACTCAAACGTGTTATCATCTTGCAACACACATGTGTATTTTCTTTTACTTCTGGTTTCATATATGCGCTACTGAATGTTTATTTTCCACATACAAATCTATCTATCTCTCTTTAGAACTAATAGAGTAAACATATGAGTCAGCTTAAAAAACTTACTTGTCGCGATATCTTGATAAATTAGCATGTGATTTTATTTCACGTCATTAATGATAATCTAAGATAATATAAACGGTACCGTGTTTCGGTAAAAACTTTATATGAGTATATTTGACGATGATTAAAAGTTCTATAGAATACTTTGCAGTGTTTCTTTTTATGCAATATTTTTTTTATTAGGTCGAGGCACTAATTTACAATTCAGAAAAAAGTTTGAATAATTCTCGAATTATAAGAAAATATAGAAAATAAAGACTGCATATATATGACGAAATCTTATTCTTTACTTGATTTCAACTCGAGTTTTTTAAAATAGAATTCTGGTTTGTGTATGGCACAGAAGAATACTTGAAGTTTATATATAATTGCTCATGTGGTAAATATTTTATCCAAAGTCTTTAATAATGTTGCTGGTTACTTTTTAACAAAAGATACAAGTGACCAACGTAACACAGTGAATCATTAAATCCTTGTTGTTTGCCAATGTTAAATATAACTGAAATGATTATAACTGATTATGTTACACTGTGTCTCTTGCTAAAAAACCAATATGATAGTCTCAACGATAAACATTCCCTCGATTTGCTGAAGTAGGTACATTTTCACAGATGTCAAGGTCTTAACCTTTGATTTAGAGAATAATCGAAATATACACCTCGACCTAGTTGAGTCATGTTACATCACGGCATTACATCTAGGCTCCTTGTTTTGTACATTGTATACTTTACCCCGGTGCCACCAATATAAGATTAACTTTAATCTTGGTTCAATTTACTCTTCATCTTTTTCTAATCCTTAGAATTAGATAAAAAGATAAACAATAGATTAAATCAGAATTAAAGTTTATCTATTGATGTAATCGGACCTTAGATAAAATATTACAGTTTTTTTCGTATCAACGTAATACGTAATATCTTTGCATTATCTTTGATAATTATCACGTATAGATTATATTTAATAAATTATATTTAAGAGAGTACGATAAAGTTGTGTGCTTTTTATCAACACTGTTTACAGTGCATCATCATTCTTCCTACGTGGCCATAAACACTCAGGCAGGATATCTGATGAGCTTCGTATATCAGTAAATTTTTGTATGACACATACGGATGTAATTATCGTGAAGGGAATCCTTGCATATATTAATCTATCTACTTAATTTTTTCAACAATAAAATCTACTAATTAATAGACTCTTAGAATTCAAATAAAGAATTATAACTACAGGCAAGTGAGAGTAAATAATTGCGATAATTAATGCGTCATGATTAAAAAGATATAAAGTATATTTAAAATTCACTAGATATGTGACTCAAAATTAATTTTTTTTTACGTTGTAATATTAACCCTAGCTTTAAAACAACTCTTTTTCCACCCTTGATATACACACTCCCTGGGATCTCATCCATATTTGTTACCATACTTCTGTAAAAATAGACATTTCAATTAATTTTTGTTTTCAACCAATGGAAAATTGATTAAGGAATAAGTTCATAATGTGTAAAAGTCGATAGAATTAAGGAACTCCGAGATATGTAGGTTCAAAGAAAGGAAAAGTTTAGAAACACGAAAAAATCTCGATTTAGCAAATTGCACTGAGGTTTCTGGGACCCCAGTATGTATAACTAGGGCTAATTTATATTTAATGCGTAATTGTCGTACTTTATATTTCAAATCTCTTTGGAAATCTTATTTGTTTTGAGGATTATTAATTATAAAAATTCTGATTAAATTGATTTATATTGAACAGTTGAAAATGGCGTAAAACAGAGACAAGTCTTTTTATTTATTTGATTAATGATATAGATACAGCATCTTCCGTTATAAGTAGAAATATAATATGTTTATTATTTTTCGCATTTGTATATTGTATAAGTAGTGGTCAGTAATATTTGTGTATCCAAATAGTGCGATAATTTGAGCCGATAAATAATGCGAAGAACAAAGAACAAAGCAGTTCTTTACTCCTCGTATTCGGGTGATGTTTCTCAAGCGTGGAATAAGTAGAGCGGGGCTTCGTTCGAAATTTCTTGAAGGGACTGGTAATTTGAGATCCGGAACTCCGAGAGACATCCGGACCTGTTTAACGCCCACATTTTCAAAGACAAAGGGAATTGCTATAATAGCCTTAAATAAATATAGATCTGTCTTAAGTAAAAATATATGCTAATGAAATTTCTGTCTCTCATATGCAATTAAAATAAAATGTTTTAATCTAATCAACATATGAGTAACGGTTTTTTAATTCAATAAAATGAATTCATTGTGTATCAACAATAAATTCATTGTGTTTTTTATATTTTACTGATTCTCTTATATTTAGCTAATCTTCTTTATAATAAAAGATTTTTTTTTTAATGCATTGTAGCTATTCCCCAAATACATTTTCTTTAATGATATTACATTTATAAAATGTACAGTCTAAACATTTAAATTTATGGACTTATATATCACAGATATGCATTCTATAAATGCGAGATACAATAAATGCATATCTGTGATGTACTCATTTCGAAGAGGTATTATTGAAAGATATTACTATACTAAAATCGAGCCTTTGGACGTTCTCGATTTTCTGAAATATGCAGAATACAATGGTAGTTTGCATCTGGTCGGTGCTCTATTATTCGGCCCTTAGTATTTATACGCAAACACGAGAATTGCCGTTATATACGTACGATAGTTCACGTAATATAACATCTGGACGAAGTGCGTCATCTGCATGTACTACAAGTCTGATGAACTACATTGATAACAATGATATATTTTAAATTATGTACTTTTCCTGTGTATTGATAACTGAGCATAACATTTGCATTTCTTTTCGCTACAATATATTCAGAAAATTAAAAATGTTAATCATTGTTTTTTTGTCGTCTAGGAATGACCGTAACAAAGTATTCTTAATTATGCAAGTTAGGCTAATGAACTGCTGTTAACACTTATTAATAATATCTAATTAAGGCAGATAATGGCCACATTAAATAAAGTTATTTTTTTTTTTAAATTAGATTATGTCTTTGATGTAACCTAATGATAATATTAATAAAAACATTCTCTTTAATATTATTACATAATAATAATATTAGAGGATTCGAGATAATTGTTATTTTTATTTTACATGAGTAAATTGCAGATATATCTTTATCATCTGGTTCCCTAATCAGTCTCGAATCGAAAAATTATCGGAGTTTTAACGTGCAGTAAATCCCATCGGGCAAGTTAGGGATTAATTGGGATATATGTATCGTATAAGTTTGTTGAAATTCAGTTTTGTGCGGCGGATTTCCTTCGAGAGCGGCTGTAAGCTTAGCGAGACTCGCTGAAGCAGGCAGGCAAGCAAACAGGCCGACACGGTACACCGGCCTGACCTGGCAACACCGCTGCGCCGCGCGTATATAGACCTGGCAACGCCGCCCGGCTATTATGTAACACCCGGCAACATCGCCGGGATACATCGGGGGGTGCCGGGCGGGAATATCGGCGGGGAAGCTAGAGAAGAGACGCGGGGTGAGCTAAAAGGAGGACCGCTAGAGGGAAAAGAAGGGGGGCATAGGGGAAGGGTATTATATACGATAGGGGCATACGTATATATACGTATATATGCGTATGTACCCTCGCCTCTTTGTATATAGAGGTGTACGTGTGTACACGCTACGGGTTCCCCACCCTTCATGCCGTTGCTGCGTCACGTTGCAACCCCTTGTCCATAGCGTTGGATATGTAGGAGCCCCGCACGCGAAATTCGGCACAACCGAATTTATTTCAAAGGCAACATTGCACGGAGAAGAAATAAAAATCTCCCGGTACGGTATTAATATTAATTAGTATTATAATAATAGATGTACTATAATAATAATAATAATAATAGATATTTTGGACAGAATTAATAATATATAAAATAATATAATGGAACACATACGGAGACGAGATTCTGATAGAATTCACAAATCGTAAAAATACATATAAATAATATAAATTTACCTTTATACTTGAAAAATTTTAATGTGTAGATAATGATAAATAAAAATGTATTTTACTATATCTGTTCATACGAGCGATAAATATGCTGATGAAAATATATTTAAACATTTAGATCGGAATGAAACTTTGATCGGATTAAGTTGAAATTTAAACGTCATGTGAATTTTGTTCGCACAACAAATTTTAAAGTGCAAATTGAAATTTATAAAAATGCATATTTTATTTTCGCAATTGTTAATGGATACATATATATATATATAGTAGAGAACATGACATTGATGCATAACTTTTGCATATTAATTCAATTAATTCATCGGAATACAGAGAATATATAGAATGTATAAGTTTAGAAATATCTTTTCTGTGTACTAATTACAGGTATTTCTATAAATAAAAGAAAACTGTATGATTTTTTAAATTTTAATTTATTAATCTAAAATGTACGTACAGATTTAAGAGAAAATGTATAACAAAAAGTTTTTTATTTAACATTTAGTTTATGTTCTAGTCTTTGGAGGAATATAATTTATTTAAAAAATATATAGCACAAAACAGCACGAAGATTAAAATGTTTCTTTTCTTTCAATTAATAATTTTTCGCGCAATTAGTACGTAGAAATAATACATCGAAACTCATAGATTCTTCAAAGTATTGTCTTCTGTATACCGATTAAATTGAATTGATATCCAATGCAAAAGTATGCATCATTCATATTCTCAACTATACATACATATGTCCATTAACAATTGCAAACATGCATTTTTTAATTTCAATCTGTCCTTCAAAATTTTTCCTGCGAAATTCGTATAATATTCGTTTAAAGCTAGCAATGTGAAAAAGATGTTTCTTGTGGAGAAGTATTTAATAAGAAATTCACGTAGATTTTCCAAAACACACATTAATATCTACATATTGATAAGATACATATTCATAAGATAAGATATTAACTTTACCATTATAATATATCGGTAGACGATAAATATATGAAGAGACATAAATAAATTTCTAAAATAAAACTATTATTTTATATTTTTGCACAAATAATAGGCTTCATAAGTCTAATATCTCGAAATTCACATTATACTGTTAGTAGGTATTACTGTTAGTAGGTATTGAAAAAATATTTCGAATATAAATGATTAACATAACGCAATAGAAAATAACGGTCCGATCCTTCTCGGGTTCTTACAAAGTGAACGCTTGGCGTAAGAGGTCATGAATATTGCATCTGACCGAGTGCCGTGTCTCTTTCTCAGTATACCCGCTCGCTTTCCCACTCGTGTTTCTGCTCGGAGTCGCAGTTTCGTTGAGGAATCGAAAATTCATTCAGAAGTTTCGCAATTACAAGTCCACTCGCATGTTTAGAGAAAGCGTAATAACACACCGCCCACTATCGTTGCGTGTATCAAATATATGAGACGGCAAGTAGGGAGAGATAGAGAAGGAGGAGACCATCGTCTTTATAGATATCAACTGCAAATAACCATGCTAAAAATAAGACAGTACAAGAATGATCCAGCGGCATGTAAAATAGTCGTCGCGATAAAAAAGCCGCTACCTTGACGCCAAGGCATGACATGCCAATCCCTACAGCATCCAGGCATCGATCTTCAGATCCACGCCTTTTCGATTCCGATTCTCTCGATTAAGTGCATGCAAACCTTGGTAATAAAAGCGAATGTGCGATCTCTCGTTCTTTTTCTCATGGACGTTACATCGATCTCTCATGTATTTCAAGAACATCAGTAAATTGAACTGCTCGTTTTATAGAAAGTGAAACACCAATGTTTAAGATACTCGTATTTTCCTTTTTTTTTTGTTTGATCCCCGATAGTTTATCCGTTTTTTAGAAAGCGCTAAAGCGAAGGGTATTATCATAATTTGCGACAAACACACGGTATAGGCTACTGTTCTACCGATTTAAAATAAAACTCACGCGAGAGTCGGGACTTGCTCTGCAAGTTATTTTCGTACTTAATTGCCGGGAGCACGCTTTTTACTTTGTTAGAGCGCACTCGACACGACGACGCTGCTCTCCCGCGTTTCACGTACTAAGCTATTACAAAAATCGTCTATTATTTTCGACTTATATACTTTTACATCGCTGCGATATTGAGGAGCGTTTCTCTAGTAGCACGAATTAAGACACAGCTTATTATAGAAATATTTTTTCTTCAAAAATGTGTCTTAAAGTCTAAACTTTGTTTTTGGAAAAAGGAAAAAATCCCTGTGTAATAATTATACTAATAATACGTAATTTATAATAATGTATGTGTATACATATATATTCTGAAATTACTGTTTTAATAATTGTTCTCGCTAAAATGCCTTTCCTGAGCAGGCCACTCTTTTTCCCTTCGATTAAAATTCTGCGTTATGATTGACAGCTCGTTAGGTCGAAAGCTGCCCGAAAATAACGTATTGGGCCACGTCGCTCCAGTTCGAGATTCGACGCGCGGCTGTATCTTCGGAAGTTTCCATAAAAACGCTCGTCTTAAACGCTGGAGAAGCGGGTCGCGAACTCCAAGAATAAATGTAAAATAGAGATGTCGAGAGAGAGAGAGAGAGAGAGAGAGAGAGAGAGAGAGAGAGATGAGGAGAGAAATCGCGCCTTCTTCGGACGTTTTTAGGCCGGTCTCCTGCGTTTGTTGTTTTGTAGTTCAACGACTCCTTTGCCTGCGCCTCTGCCACCTCCGCTGCTACCTCCTTTACTTCCTTCATCTTTTTCTCCTCCTCCTCCTCACGGAGACCTCTATGCACGCGGAGAAAACAGACCGACCGACAGAACGAGGCGTACACGTACTGTCGTGTGCCTCCTACAAAATACTGGTCAGATACGGAAGGAGTAGTACGGCACGATGCATCACAAATAAATATTCATAAGGGCCATGAGCGTAGGACTGCAGGGATCCTCGCATGGATAACGAGCGGAAAGAGGAAGGAAAGGACTATCTATCGTTCAAATTATAGACGCATAAAATTCGCTTTGTTCCCAAATTTGCATTAAACACCTTGTGTATAGAGAGAAAAATAGCATTCTATATTATTAAAAGAGAAGTGATTACTCAGTTTACTTTTTTATTTTAAATAATAGCTATCTTTAATGTAATGTATTTATTTAATAGTATTCTTAAATTAAAATATACTTACAAATTTTGGAAAAACTCATTAGCATGTTTTCAAAACAAGAATTTATTTTCTTCTGGAGAACATTAAAATTATATCGAAGAAGTTCTTAATATAGTAAGCAAATCGAATTTGTTTTAATTTAATCTTGATTGAAGTATATTAAGCTTACTAGGATTTAGAATATATTTTGAATGAATTCGATGCTTATGTTGAACCGTTATGATAGATTTGCGGATATACGAACTTTTGAAATATTTGAAACAATAAATAATTAATATTTAATTAAAGTAGATATGTATTTTTTTGTTTGTACATTTATTCGAATTCAAGTCAAAAATTTAAAATTAGTTAATTTACTATAATTTAACATAACTCTTTTATCTGAAATTTCTAAGTGTTATACGAAGATTTCTTATTCACTCATTTGTAAAAATAAAATGTAGCAGTTAGCATAAAATTACTTTTTGAAGTAACATTAATAATTGAAGGCGCCGAAATTGCATCAATGTTTTATTCAATACGCTGAAACTTTTTCTCGGAAAAGAAAAAGATATATGAGAAATAATATCGTCTTCGAGATAACTTTTTGCATTTCACGAGCCGTCGTAACTTCTAGTCGACGAGACACAAAGATAGAAGATAATCGCCGCTTTTCTAAAAGGAGAGACGGTACTTGTACCTTTATAATTGAGGAAATTAGAGGCACCCTACGCCACTGAAAAGGGCTGCTCTCTCCGCGTTCTCCTTTCATACTAAGCTCTGGTACAATCTTCCGCGTCTCCTTTCCTCCTTTATTACGTCGCACACTGTCTCGTAAAGATTAAATGTGTCTGGCATATCGCAAAAGGGTGGGAGCGAGTCGACGCTGGTAATAACCTCTTGCACCTGCAATGTGTCTTGTTTGCGTGCATCTCTGATATGTACGCGCACGCATCCGCATACAAGGTGCTCGATCTTGTAATAAGTCTGTTGCGTATGCCTTGTAGAAAGGAAAAAATTAAAAAACATGAGCTAATCTAAATGTAACGTGATAAAAAGTGATTAATTCAGAGTCGCTCTTTACGGTGATTTGTCGGAATAAAGTTTCAAATAAAGATCCTGCTGATATTCGACTTAAAATCTATTTGTCAACTGTGTATAAAATTAATCAAACTATGTATTCAGTGATATCATCGGGAGAAAACAACGATCGAGAAATCTGTGAACCATAGAGCCAATTCTGCGACACCCTGTACATAAACACAGCGTTTCTCTTCGTTCTTTCGCCTATCTACGTCGCGTAACGTATACGTTACTCCCACATATATATATATATACATATATATATCGCTGTACACTCACCTTTCGGACGTGTATATCGGCGCAGAAGCTTTCCTGGCTCGACTAAACGAGCGTCGTTCCTACTACCGGCTGGCCGTGACACACTTATACCGTCGGCAAGAGAGCAGAGTACCAACCGTCACGAAAATCTTGCGAATTTTCAATCGCGCCACAGTCTTTCGCCAAAAGAACGGCACCTGTTTCTCCTGAAGACGCAAATCCTTTGCTTGCCTTCATTTCATATAGGTATGGAAACTGTCACGGTCTTTTCGAATTTTCGACAAGTTGTTAAAGAATATGAAAGAAAATACAGAAATTTAAGAATGTATTTTTTAATCGGGAATATATTGTTTAACTTTGGAGTTAATTTCTTTTTGCAAAAATTATTGAGATGTTAATAGAGTTTCCGATTCAAGTTTTTTGATCATAAACTCTTAATCGAATGACATGTTTTCGTCACGGTTATATGAGGCCCCAAAATTAAGGTTTAATTAAGAGAGTTTTATCTTTTATTTAATTTTAACTTCAAAAGTTGAAAGTTAAAAGTTTGGAAATAAAAAACTAAAAAATAAATGGCATTTGATAAAATTATTATTAAGCAAATATTAACTTCATATTGATCAAATAATGCCTGAATATCTAAGATCTTTTTTTAACTTTTTTATAGGTAGGAATTATTGTCGTGTAATTGTCATTCGATTTTTAATTCGTACGATTTTTACTCGCGTAATTGAACAAACAATTTTAACGACTAGCATTAACATTTCAGTTTGATTGAGGTGAGGAATCCAGAGTCACGGATAATGATATAGTTAGCAATGTTCTAATTTGTTTTTCAGAAATGGTGAGACTGATATTCATGTGATAGGAGGTTATTATGTGCACGACAAGCATACGATTATTATATCAAAACCTTTCCAGTATAAATGGACACATCAATAAAAAAACAAAATAAAACATGCAAAAAATTAATAATTATAATGATAATACAAATGATGTATATGCATAATTGAAAACTGATCGGTATATTCCTACGTTGAATAATTCGAGCCTGATTTATTATTCAAGAAATAAAAAATGAAATTAAACGATGTTTCCATTTTTCTGAGAACAATATATAGAAAGTTGCTTATATATAAGAATCGATTTAAATGGTTTAACTATCAGATTCTATTCAAATTGTAAAAACTGTTCTAATTTGATATTTTAACTATTCAAGACTCGACCATACATTTAATTAAAATCGATATCTGGATCAAAAGTTATCATTTATCTTCAAGAACTAGTAATAGACATTTACATTTATATTCAAAACTATATTAAGAATTTTTTGTAGAATATTCAAAATAAATCCTTCAGTAAAACCGGTCATTAAAAAGAATGATGCAATTTTCGCAATTATTGCACCATCCTGGCTAATATCAAAATAACGAAAACGTTAAATGAGATAAATGTGTTAATCGTTCATAAAAGACTATTGATGGAAAGTGTTTTATTAATATTAATAGGAATTAAATTTTTTGTCAAGGTTATACTTTAAAATAATTTGTGTGTTAAAAATAAATCTATCGCTCGGCTGTAGTGTCAATAAGTAATTTATCTGTCGCCCGTCATCAAATATCGTGCGTGTCACGACCCATTTAAGACATGACGATTTAATGGCCTACCAATTTGTTTGCAAAACGTTGCGTTCGTGTTATCGGCATCGATTCGACTAAAAGTACAAAAGTAGACGTGTGACGAAATATTTGACGATGCGAGACGTTCGAGTCGGCATTGATGACATGTGTAAATCACCGTAATATCCAAACGTCTATTATAAACAAATCAGCATGGTTAATGTACGGGTATTTACGACGTGCATGCTTAGAAACTCGCTGTGTAACGCGTATTGCGCGAGAGGAAATAGCTAGCGCTTAAAGTCGAAGGTCCTGACCGTTGGGCATTAATGAAAAGGCAGCGCATGTAGTCACGAAGTGTCATGTAAGAATCATTTGTTTTCCGTGCAATCCAACGTCAGTCAGTTGTTGCGTTGTGAAATAATGACAGGAATTACTCTTCGATTATATTGTAGAGATATCCCAACTGCTCGTACTTATAGTCTTTACGTTTACAAGGATGTTAAATGTTCAAATTAATAGAACACACGTGCAGATTAATGCGGTCTCATTCGAAAATTAAAAAAAAAAATGATTTTTATCGACTCGCATAACATGTTTTCAACATGATTGAATATGTATATAACGTTTAATAATGCGTCACAAATCGTCTTGTCAAAGATCAAGATGTTTTGTACAATTCCATTTTCGTGCGTTACACTGTCGAATTCATGCTTTAAATCTAATCTTGAAAATAATTTTCAACACCATGCGATTCGACTACTTTTGAAACGCAGCGCATCAGCGTGTGATAATGCACTTATGATTATGTATGAGCACAAATATAGAAGAAATCACGAAATTAGCAATGCGCAATAAATAGCTACTTTTAATAGCAAAGATATAATAAAGTACTAAAAATTTTTAAACTTTTCTCAAAATTTGAATCGTTAATATGTGTCCATTCATATATTAATATTCATTTATATTTATAACTTAGAGTTAATATCCACATTTTTATTTTGGATCAATTGATTAATTTTTTTTCAGATCAATAAATTTGAATAACCATTCGAAGAGAGAATAATCATTAAAAAAATTATCTTTTTTTAAATATTTTTTTAGATGAGCTCATTGGAATCATATTTGCATATGTACAAAATAATATTATGCTAATTTGATAATGAATGTAAAATTACTGTTCGTTATCCGTGGAGTTATTTATAATAATATAACGATTAGCGCATTTATAATATTACTTGTATTGCCCTATGTGCTGTCGAACGAGTTTACGTAATATTTATACAAAAATAATTCGAAAGTAAATGCAAACGATTATTCTCAAAAAAAAAAGCGGTTCGATAATCATTCGACTAAAAGCCCAAAGATTTAATCTGAAAGCCAAAGAATGCGAGAGGAAGGATTAAAGCGAAATAGTTGATTAAACGATAACTAACCGTTTCAGGGACGCAATTCATTCGGTGACAAAATTGGAGGCTTTACAAAAGATGGTTTATCTCGTCAACTCAGGCGCGCATCAAACATTTTGGACGTCCCCCCGCTGTGTTCTCCCTCGGTGTGTAATATCAAAACGGTGGAGACACACTGGGAGGTCTTTAACCCTAATTTGCCCTTTTCATCTTAATTGATTATCTTAACCGCGATTTTAATATGCTTAGATGACTTCTCGCACGTTTTTACAAAGAGGTATTTAATTGTCGAATGTTTAGTTGACCGAATACTAGGTAAACGAATAAATTTTTGCACGCGAGCACCAAAAAATTAACTCTTAACCATCCAGATTAGTAAAAGATCGCATTAGTCAGGTGCACAGTCACTACGACCGGTCAACTTTAAGTTTTTTTAAGTAAATATTTTATTAGTAATATATTATTGGCAAAATGAATTATATAGTCTGTAAATATTATATATTAATAAACTTTATAGAATAAAAATATTTGAATAAAACAGCAATAATTAAAAATATCTTCTGGTATCTACTATTAAAATGAATATTTTAAAATAAAGTAGCTACTTAGTGGAATCAGCATGATCGCACCTGGATGTTTAAGGGTTAAAAAAAGTAGAAATTTTCACTCTCTTCTAAATCGGCAAGAGAATGACAGCTCCTTGAATATCCATCTCTGCTCGAGTCATTTAATTCCTGTGGTGGATAATAAAAAGATATTTCACGGTAAATGTCTCTAAAAATTGACTAATGTAACAATAGTATATTTAATGTTACATTTATTTTTTTGTTATTTTATTTTTAATTAAGTAGAAACAATTATAACTAGAAATTAAATCGATAAAAAAAGTTAATTAAAAGAAAGAGTTTTATTTTCTGTTGAAACGGATCTTGATGCTTAATGTTCACGTATTCAAATTTTTGCAAATACTTTGCTTTTATAGTTATAATTATTAAACAAAATAATTTTATGAAGAAAAAAAAAGAATATACGAGTAATTTGAAACAAATGCAATTCTATTGTCGTCATTGATATCGGAATAACGATTTTTCGTCATTCATAGTAATCTTATACGTGCTTCGCGTACGTACATTTCCCGCCATTACACTAATATTCGACTATACACGTGGCAGCCGCCCCGACTATTCACAGTCTAATGGAGAGTCCTCGGTTACATGGATAACAACGATAACCCGCATTAACGTGTAGCGTTAACATCACGTTCATAACACATCAAGCGTTTACGCAAACTCGCCGTTGCTTCGTCGTCGGAAAACGGTACGCTCCTGACAGCCGCTAAATGTTGTACGCAGATTCGATGGCGCTTTTAACGCAAGGTCAACAGCATCTACGCCGCTGCGTATTATCGCGTGTACGCACTCACGCACGTTTACTCACACACACACACATGCGCGATCGTCGACCGACCGACCGACCGACCGATCCAGCGGGAGATAGGAGTATAGGACTGATAGGAGAGCGGCATGGCGGTGGTATGCTTATTGCGTGCTTATTGCGTGCGTATTGCGTGCGTACACGCGTAAGTACGTGCGCTGCGTGCATGCGTGCGTTCATGCGTGCATCTATCCTGCTACAGTGTTCCGTGCGTGCGAGCGAGTTGAAGCGAGTCACATCGACAGACGGATGGATGGATGGATGGACGGATGGATGAGCGAGTACACTTGAAAAAGTCCATCGTCATCGTGATACCGCCGTATAGATTATACGCATGCCTTTTATTTTCGCGGTGCAAAGTTCAGTCGTTGTTGTCGTCGCCACGTGTTGCGGTACTCTTCGACGCGTTTCTCGCATCTTGCTGTAATTCATCGTCGTGCCCCGCATCTCAGCCGCGTGCTGTTCGGTACGGCTCGTTGATCCTGGCATATAAACCCGGCTTTTTGTAATCTAACTTGGGAATCTAAACCCGCGGACTGACGTAAGAATATAACGGTGAATGCACTATGGTGGGTCAGCTGTGATCCGCGTTATGTGCATCCTCGTGACCTTCGGCCTAATTCAATTTATGCATATTCATGAAACTTGCTTAGTTATCAGCAAAACTCACGTAAAAATATACATAATTTGTAAATACTTTGTGATAAGAATAATGAAGATACATTTTATGGCTTATACAGGGTGTCTAGCAATAAGTGTGTTTGATGGATAAAGGAATGTTCTGTATGAAATTTTAACTTTTCTGCAATTTTTGAAATTTCAAAAAAAATCAGATATCTCGATAAAAAATCATTTTCTTAAATCAATATTCTATCAGAGTGTCTATCTAATAATAATCTAAAATAAGCCGCGGAATAAGATTTGTTCACATTCTTCCAACATAACTTGGCTAGAATTTTTTCTTTTAATCAACCACAACTAAAACAATCTATCATTTTTAAAAGGAAAAATATTAGTTGTGTCGAGATGTATTATTAAGTACACCGACTATTATTACTGTGGGTATATTTTCTGTAACTTATTTAAACGAAGTAATAAAGCCAGACACGTTTCATTAAATTACACTTAACGCGTTTTTAACCATTTTTATGCAATAGTTTATCGCATGCTTTTTGATACTTCTTTTCATATCACCAAGTATATTTAACGAGGTCATATGCGTTATCGTACATATATCCATACAAAGAGTCCCGAGGATTTAAGTAAGTATGTACAAGGCCGTATTAATTATCGCGTTTACACATCCGCGTACCGACTCAGTCCTACGATATGCGTAAAACTATACATAACTCAGTCCTGCGTAAAGCGATTTCTGATTAGTTGCAAGCTAAATACATATTTTTGAATATATCTCTTGTCATTATCTTACATAGAATTGTATATCTAATGCGACATAACGATGTCATAAAATCATCAATTGAAAAGTGCATCATCATTATTCAAAATGTTCGACATTATTGTATTTTCTATCAATTTTCAAATCCTTTCATATTGCTAACTTGACGACTTTCGCATATTGCTAAAAAATTATCAATCACTGACTACTAAATTGAGATCTAAATTATCAGAAAATCGACTATCGGACAGCTTTATTATATTCGCATGTTTCTTCGACGTGTAAATCCAGTGATGTCTCGACAACTGCGATTCGATGAGATACGTTCGCAGGCAGAGGTCACCCGATACACGCTTATCTAGATAACCCACGTCTTGCACAACGCTGTCCTTAATCTTGAGCCTACCGCGGCCAAAGAGCCTGTGTGGCTCCATTTGCATGGACGCGATTCGTGGCAGTCGTTCGCGAGCGCGAAAGAGAAATAGAGAGATAGAGAGAAGCAGGCTGGGTTAGTAGACGAGAACGGAACGTTACGCAACTACCACGTCGTCGAGTGAATGAAACTGGCTCGAATCCATGAAACCGAACCCTTACAAGTATGAGTTCGAGGTTGCCTCTTTATCGAAACGAGCCCACGACTTGGACGCGCCGAGAAGGGCTTCGAAGGAAAGCATCAACTACGCAAAACTACGTATCCTAACTGCAAAAATCGTTCTTTCGTATTGAACGTATCGTTCTACCTGTCTATGACGTAATTACATCATCGTACATAAGTTTGCGCGTATGGCCGACAGCATTATAGCCTTCAACTTTAAACTTCAAGAGCTCTGTTTATATCATGTATTACGTGTGTTTCTTTAAGTCTCTACAAAAATAATTCTCTACTTTGTATAGCTTTTCTTTTCAGTTATCAAAAGATAATCCTGCACTCGAAATATGCTCAATGCGTTTGGTGAATAGGATATTTCTTGCTAAAAAAAAAAAAACGAAACTAAACGTTTTTATTCCAAACACATTCTCTCATAATTTTTCAACTTTTGATGTGATTTTGAAAACTACATTTCGCGGCGCGATATCGATTAAAATAACATCAATTTTCACTTAGTTGAAAAATAAAATGTGTGTTGTTTGATTACATTGCGGAAATATTTCTTGTGCATTCCTGTTAGGAATTATTTTAGTGGTCGACCATCGCGAGCACTATTTTTAACGATTACAATCCCGTAGGGTAAACTAGTGGGGTATTATGGCCATACGGAAAAGATAGCCATAGGCCATAATTTCTCCAACAATTGATAAATAGTGCATTTTTATAGCCATTCTTAAAGATAATCAATATTTACAGTTCATATTATCTAATATTTTTTCTTTCGACTATCATCTGCAAAGTTTTGCATGTGTCTGCTAAAAACTGTTATGTCTAATAAATTACAGTTAAGCTGCCATAATCAACATTACATACACAATAAAGGTACGTAAACTGCAATGTGACCTATAATTAATACTTTTATTTTCACTATTTATTTATAAATACTATGGCTATCTTTCTTAATGTCATGGCCATCTTTTCCCTAAAAATCAGATAAGATGACCAATGCATACTTTGCAGTATTTTGATAAAATTAAAGTTCTGTTAAGTATTTTCTCTTTAATTTCGATAGTATTTGTTACTTTAAGCTTCAGTGAAAGTAATATCCCAAATATTGTTAAAAAGTAACAAGAATAAATGTATGTTTTTTGCATTTTAAAAAACTGTGGCCATCATAGCCGAGTTTAGCCTATAGAGAAACAACGTGAAAATTTTCAGCGAGCAATATATTGGCGTACTCCTCCCGAGTGCGCAAGAATCCATGATGTGCGCGTATGGCGAAATGACACGCGACATTGCGCGACGACACGCGTTTACCTGGCGGGGGACGGTGTTACGTTAGCATTCTGCAGCGGTGCGCCGCTGCATAGCGAACGCAACAGTGCATTGCACTTCTAGCCTCGAAAGAGCGTTCGGTGTCTCGGCGAGAGACGTGCCAATTACAACGTCGCTCGCATGCTAAACGCGATCCCTTTTCCGCGCAACGCAGCGGCGACGAGCGAGCGAAGATTCCGCGCGATTTTACGATTTGCTTCTTACGTAACGTTATTTATCAGGCGTTATTATCGGAGAGACCAGGAGGGGGTATCTCGAAGGGTGCGAATTCTTGCGCGTTTTCGTTATCGTGGCGCTATAGGCATTCCTTCATCGATCGCTCTCCACATTGCCTCCTTTTCTCCTCCAGTTTTATCGTAGTCCGCTCGTACGTAGTTTGGCTCGCGATAAAGCGATACGGAACGAGGTGGAATATTGCAATGTGTGTGTAACCCACCGGCGTGATTGTATCGTTGTCCGGCACGTTATTACGCGATCGCCTATTTTTAACTACCCGCATTGTAGGCCGTCGTTGGCTGGAAAAACCGTTGTGCTCGTAATCGCGAAGCGAAAAGTCATGAAATATCCATGCAGTGCGAGATAAAAACACCTCGTGATGCTCTCTTATCTTATGTACTGTTATTGTAATTTGTTTTATTTGAAACGATAGATTTTCGCACATTTCTCGTTCTCGTTAAAAACGTTTTTAAATACTCTATGACCTTTCACGTAATTACGTAATATGTCGTGTTTGTATTAGATCTAACACCCAACTCTACATGTCGCAATATACAGTATCTTGACATCTTTCTCAGCGGCTACAAAAATATTTTGAAACAGTTACTAAGGTAAATGTCCCAATGATTGAATTAATAAGAAAGTGAGATCAGTTTTATTATTACCGATTAGTAGTTAATAACATTACAAAAGAGATTGATATATTTGTTTTGTCGATGATTGAAAAATACTAATACATTTAAGTAATATTTTGTTAATGTGTACTCACGTCGTACTGATTGCACCAGTAACTGGACTAAATTTTTTAATTTAATTTTTAATTTTTTACAATTATAAAAACACATGTTTAGATAAATACAACACAATATTTTTAAAAATTTCAAAATGTAAACATTATATTATTAGGTATTAAAGGAACAATGGTAATCCAATCCCTTGAATAACATTTATTATTAACTTCTATATGTGTCAAAATGTAAATTAATCCATTTCTGTGGTTAATTTCAAAATAAACTATGTTGTTATTAACACATGCATTCAGTAAATAAATTAAATTTGAGTCAAATTTAATTCATTTTTTGAGTTAAATTATTTAACTTTATTGTATTAAATTAACGATATATTGAGTAACGATCTATAGAAATGACTAAAAATAATTCAAATTGGATATATTATAATTTGACATTATAAATTTAACTTAATTATAAGTATATATCTTATTCAAGATGTGGTAAGAAGATGAGCAAAAATATGATTGTCCTTGCAACATTTGAAATAAACAATTTTTTTGCAATAATTTGCAATTAAATTATATATTTTTATTATTTAAAAACATGTGTGTATTATTTGATACAAAATATGTTTTATCATTTTTTGCTGTTATTGACAAATATCTTAATGATTACAAATATATATTGTTGGTTTGTCAATCACTGGAAATATTCAATTATATATTGGGACATTTAGCTTATCACTAAAAATATTATCGATTTTATTCTCGCTTTATTACGTCAATTATATTGAATCATGATTCACGCATAACTTTATTATTTATAGAATATTTTGCGTAGACAAAGCATAAACGTTGCAACTTTTATAACTTTGCTTATATTTCTATTTTATATTGTAGAAAATAGATTTATTTATGCTATAAATCTTTAAATTGAACCAAGCAAGGAAAAACGAATTAATAAAAATGTGAAACAAATCGCGTATTTTTCACATATAAAAAAAAAAAGAAAATAGGAATAATGAGAATTTTAATTTTTTTGTGGGAACGGATGTTAGTTTAACAGAGGTGAAGAACGTGATATGTTTCTCGCTTTAAACACTCGAAGCAGTTAATAACAAAATTGATTAAATATTATTTTTAATTAAGCAAATTATTGTACAAAGTTGATATATAAATTACATTCAATCAGTTCTTAAAAGGCATTTAAACCGATATTAATACGAAATAATCCAAATATTTACGTGTAATTGACTCTTACGATTTCCGCGCATTAGACCGATTTGTAAAATAACGACATGTTAATGTTTTTCCGGACATTCACAATTTCCGTAAATTTATTTTCAACGCGTTCCAACGAGCCGATCACCCGTGTAATTGATTTTTCGAGAGAATTTGTATCGCTTCCTCTTTATGGCGTATACCGTGACATATATTCGCGAATATACGTTGAAATTTACTATGACTGACGATATTTTATCGGAAAATTTGATTTCCGCTAGGCCCATGTACGCGAATTCATATTCCGCGAGTTATTTCGATCCGAAATGTTTCCGCGAAGTTGGCCGTAAAATCGGTTTCGCAAACCCATCGAAAAGTCAGAAGAAATAACGCCTGTTCGGTTCGTTTCCTCAAATCCAATCATCTTCGTGGTATCTTGGCGAAACCGTACGATCATCGCCGTCGTATCGATGGATCAATGAGAACAATGATTACGGAAACTAGCCGGTTACCATCGGTTATTATACCAGAGTTGACTACCGATCGGCTGCCTATGCTGTCGGGATCGTCGCGGAAAGGCGGATCTCGCCGTTCTCAGTCTTTGTTTTCTTCGTGCACGAAGTCGCCTGATCTGCTCTTCTTGCTCGTATGTCTCGTTGCTCCTCGTCGCATCTATTCTTTGTTCCGTTTCCTTCGCTCGCTTCTCATCGTACCGTGCCATAGGTCTTTAGCCACGCGTAACGAGAGATCGTGTTTTCTTTCCGCTCGACGTGCCACAGCACCTCGCCGTCCATAATTCACTCGAAGCGGAATGCAAAACAGATCTGCTCTCCTTCTCTTCTTCCTTCCTCTTGTCCTTTTCTTTTCCTCCGGAACGGCCGATGGTCAAAGACCACGCCACGTATATCACACGACGCTTGCCACCTGTCCGATGGAACGACCCCGTCCCTGTCTGGAGGCGAATCGTCGGAGGACACGCGTCCTCCAACGAAGGACAACCGACAATCTCGTCTTCATCTTACAACATTCAGACTGAATGGGCACATGGGTCGGCGCTCGCTCCATTTGGCACTTGCAACAAATTGAACCAATTGCCGCGGCACTTACGAGATAAGTTACATAAACGCGCACGGTTACATGGACTAGTCTTTTGCGCACCGGCCCGGCGCGTGTACACAGTGAAGATATACGTATAAGCTGGAACTAGATGCGGAGTGCATGTGTTTGCGAATGAGAACGATATCTCGTGTGAAATAGTCGTTTCTGTATCGATACCTTGGAACGTCGACGACGACCAATTTACTAAGCCTGTAACCTATAGATAACGTCACATGGATGTCTTCATCGAGATACATATGTAAATTTATACATGTATTTCCTTCGTAGTCTCGCATCGAATTGTTCTTTTGTTCCAAGGTATCGACATAGAAATTGTTTTTTATGTTAGTTTGAGTAATGTAAATGTATTCGATACACACACATACATGCACAGAAACATATCATTCTATAGGTAAGAAAAGTGATTACTCAATTTACTTTTAACAACGATTAGCTTTAACAAGGAATATTTTCTTGTTAATCTTAAACTTGTATAAATTTTAGAAAAACTTATTATTATGTACTCAAAACAAGAATTCATCTTTTTTTAAGAATATTATAATATTGATCGAGAAGAAGTGACTTATGTAATAAGCAAATTGGATTTGTTTTAATTTAGTAATCTTGATTGAAGTATTAAACTTGTATAAGATTCAGAATATATTTTAAATAAATTGTGATAAACTTATAATAGATTTGCGGATATATGAATTTTTGAAATACTTAAAACAAGTAATTATTATTTTCGTACAGTATGTAATTTTTCTGTATGTAATAAATACTTTTTATGGTATTTTATGGTATTGTATTTATTGTTTTTTGTGGTATTTTATTTATTGTTTCCCAGTCAATTCCATCCTCTCAAAAATAACGAAATTTCTTTTGCGTTTGAAACATTTTGCAACTTTTTGTCGCCTTTTTATATATGTGTATATATGTACGTTCTATTGCGATCTGCAAAGGAAACAGTAGACGGTGCAGAAAATATGTACTATACAGAAATAGTTTTTGAACGCAAATAAGATGTTCCAAGTATTTCAATTTGCTTGATATCGAAAAATTCTTAATAAAAAATTCTTAATAAAAATTCTTAATAACATTTATATACGACGTTTTCTATAAAAAAAAGTCTTGCATCTAGGAGAACGATTTTTCTATTATAGTTTTTTTTTTTTAATAATACACATTTTAAAAGATATTGTAAATTTGAATTGTACAATGTAAATAATATTTGATAGTTGGATCTCTGTACTGTGACAAAGGGCCACGATTTAGTTTAGACTACCATGCAAAGAGATAAACGGATCAGTGGCGAATGAGAAATAACGCTTGTCTAGCTCCGATTGATACAGCTTTATATTCTCTTCTAAAAATTATGTTGCCCATTTATTACTTGGATAGCAGAATCTTTGTAAAGAAAATTTGAGCCAATTTTTTAGAGAAGCAACTAAAACGCAAGCTTCCCTTGCCTGTAGCAACTATCTCAACAAGCGCATCGCCGGAATGTTGCAAACAGATATACAGTTTGTGTGCCTATTTGAGTTAAACGTGAGACGTGCGAGACTAACATTGCATCACTTTACGCAACTCTCGTAGAAAGCAGGTCTGTACGTAGAATAGACATTGTGATGGCACATCGTTGACGACATTTTTAGACTAGCTAATAAATAATAGATATACATTCATTAATATCAGCTGATCTAATATCAGCTCATTTTTATCGCATGTTGATATGTATGTGAAATAACATAACACTTTATGTTTTTACATGGAAAGAACAATTTGGCTAAAGTATCTCAAAATTTAGAACTAAATACAGATCTGAAAATAATTTTGTAATACTCCAAGCATGATTAGCATTGTTGCAAAAAGTTTCAACATTCTAGTAACCAGTTTGAGTATCGTATATAATTATATTTTGGTCCAACCAAATTATTTTCAGATCCACATATATTCAGCTAAATTTTTAGATACTTTAGCAAAACCGTTTTTTCATGTAACTATTTCAAATTGAAAGAGATTAAATCCAGCTTCTCGGGTCACTTTCGGGAATGCATAGCTACTGGTTGGCACCGGATTGCTTACACACGAACGGTCATTCTTCAGCAGTTCTCGATCTAGTATTTTTCCACGATCGAACGAGACGCGGAACCACCGTATTGTCGGTAATTTCGTTCCCTCGATAGCATACACTATGGCATACGCCAATGGCGCACCACTAAGAAAATTGCCGTGCGATGCCTCCACGATAAAAGTGGCGAACGTGCCTTGGGGTACCAGGTACCCGGTCGATCGGTCGCGAGCGAGTGAGTGAGTGAGTCACTTCGGGCCCTGGTCATACACGGCCAGACTTCTTCGCATGGGGGATTATAATATCGCGATTACTTCGCGAAGGACTCGCGAAGAGTGTACGCTCTGGCCGAGAGCCAATGCTTCCTCACATTCCTTATGCGATTTTTTATTACGGGGGTTTTCATTGGCACGTTGTCCCGAATCTTCTCAACTACTTCTCAACTACTAATATTAAATGCTTACTGCTCTTCTCCCTCTTCTTTTTTCACGACGCACGGAAAGAACGATTTTACTGAAATATCTAAAAAATTTAAGTAGACACAAGTCTAAAAATAATTTTATTGGAAGATTAAAATGATTATGTAAGAAATTCGAATGAGCTATGCTGCAAAAAAATTTGACATTTTAGCAACCAGTTTGAGCGTCATTCTATATAATTATTTCTATAGTCCAACAAATTATTTTTAAATCTGTGTATTTAATTAAATTTTTGAATAGATACCGTAAATGTAGGTGACTTGGGACATCAGTGTATACTTTTGTTAAATTCAATTATAGTTTATAGTATCTATCCATGAATTTTTAAAGAAAATTTAAATTCTAAATTTTCTTTAATGACTCATGGATGAGTACCACGACTGAATTTAACAAAAATACATATTGTCCCAAGTCACCTACGGTTGCGATACTTTAGAAAATCGTTCTTTCCGTGCACAGATTATAAGAATTCCTCGGGATTTATCCTCTAACTTTTGGCCCAAATTGAAGGAGAATTTTAAGGAGAGGAAATTTTAAGAGCGTGTTTTAATCGAAAAGAGATTCGGTGTGCATCAGACGTAACTACGTGCAGATGTAACTGTGTAATGAGGAGCGATTTTAACCGATGGAAACCAACTCGCATTAACTTATTTACTCAGCCTACCTGACGTCACCTCCACCTACGCCCATGTCGTTAAAGAAAGTAGGCGCATCTCCTCCCGCTATATTCTAACTCGTACCGCACACAGTCGGGATTAGAATTTTATTCGGATGAGACTCCTACCAAATTCAATCCATTACTCACCATCGAATACGTCGGAAAGAGAGAGAAGAAGAGAGGGAAAGAAAAGGGAGAGCAAGAAATAAGAAAGAAGGGGAGAACCCGATCAAGGAAGGAAAAGGGCAGAGATGAGAGCAAAAAGTGGCGAGGTATATACCACTCGCGCGGTGCAGCGAGAGGACGAAGCAGACGGCGGGGATATAGGGAATCCGCG
>NW_017295784.1:1683935-1685380 GCF_001594075.2 Trachymyrmex cornetzi
AGGGGTAGAGGGAAAACTACCCCATTGGGTAGTGTTGGTGATGCTGGGGTAGTGGCAACGGCGGTGGCGGCGGCGATGGGTAACGAGAGGAGGGAGGTGATATCCCCGAGTGAAAGAGGAAACCGGGGAAAAGAGAGATCTCGGTGGTGGCGCGAGAGAGGAGAAATGGAGGATGAGAGGGATTTAAATGGGAAAAGAGGGAGATGGTAGTGAGGAGATGGGAAGAAAGAGAGGGATGGTTGGGAGGGAGGAAAGGAGGGAGAAGAGGAAGAAGGAGATAGACAGAGGGGAATCCCGCGTGCGCCAAGCACCCAGGGTGACTCGTCACTCCGTGAGTTGGGTTGGGTTCGTTCTCCCAACCCCTTCGTACACCCTCCCCCGTCCCCCGTCCCCCGTCCTGGCTAGGGGGGATTGGTCGGCTCGTATATGGGGTGACTATAGTGGGTGCTGGGGTCGCGAATCGTTTCTCGGCCATTTCACTTCGGCTTCCACCGAAATAGAACGCGCGGATATCGCGCTCGATCCGTGCTTTAAGAATTAACGCCGAAACTACACCGCCGCTTAAATGGAAATGTAAATGCAGAATGCGAGTTTCGAGTTGGCTGAGTCGCGATTCCGATTATCTTCGAGCGAGTGTGGGGTGAATCCTCGATTTTGCAGCTGTAAATCGCACGAGTTCTCTGACGAATATCGAAAAAAAATTAATAATATATTTTAGTGAAATGTACAATAAAGATACTCTCTCTCTCTCTCTCTCTCTCTCTCTCTCTCTCTCTCTCTCTCAATTTTTTCAATTGGAATCTCATTCTAAAGAGTAAAAATTAAACCAGTCTTGATAAAAAAGAGTGGCTCGATTTTCAGTCTTTCAAGCGTGAGATTTCACTTTTCAGAATGACTCTAACAACAGTTTTAGAGAGTAAAAATATCTTTTTCTAAAGTCTTTAATGTTTGATTTACTGACAAGAGAGAATTGTACATGTACATATATAATTAAAGTTCTCTCTATAAATCTTCTAAGATATTAACTTGGTAAATATATGTGTGTTCCACAAAATCCACCTATCTTTACGTAAATAAAACAAATCATTTTTTAAGTTCATTGACTTGTGATTACGACTTATCAACCATGATTTATCACACATACATAAATTACGTATACTCATTCATTGCTCGTGATCATAAAAATAGAACATACTAACGGGAAGACTCGAGAAACTTTAGATGATTAAAGGATTCGCTTTGAAAGAAGAATGAAATTTTTATCTCTAACCGTTTCTTCCGTGGAAGTTGCATCCGAAGCGGACAATGTAATAGTAACGCGGGTCCATCGAACGCGAAACGGTAACGAAAGAGTTAAATTTCGTAGGCATACATTGGGGCTGGTGCCCCAGTCCTCTTTCCCACAGCGACAGCTGGGTCGATATATGGCGACGTTGCCGAGCGTG
>NW_017295784.1:1685739-1779626 GCF_001594075.2 Trachymyrmex cornetzi
GGTACTTTGGCGGACAGAGTGGGAGGGAGGGAAAGGCGGGTGTGCAGATCACGGGAATTTCTTGTCGTCGTCATCATCGTCGGGTAGATGAAACGAAAACAGACGCTGGCGAATTGATCGCCCTCCGTGCGCGCGCGCGCGCGCGACGCAAATTAAAAATCGGTCGCCATCGATTCTGTTTTCCCTGCATAATGTTTTGATAACATTATAGCGACGCTTCGTATTTTGAAGTGCGGGCGCTCGATTCCGGAATAGCGTCATGTCGACGTCAACACGGAAGAGACGGTATTATTTAATTGCGTGCTGGCCGCCGCAGTCACGCGCGGGCTATCGCAAGGTTAAAAAACCCGACAGCGTGTATTTTTATGCGTGTCGTCGCAGTTAATTTAGCCGACCGATCGGCCACTCGGAATGCAGATAACCGCTGTGTAATTCCGGCGAAACCAGCTTATCAGAAATAGAAACCGCGGGCGATCGTGTGTCGGGAGGATCGCGAAACAACCGATCGGTTAGGATGTCCCAAAATCGACGATAAATATTTCAAGGACAGATTCTTTGTAACATTTTAAGACGAAAAGTCCAATACGAGAATTCTGAAGCTATGATAGTTTTCAAATGGGAAGAATTTAAAAATTACGAATGACAGGACTGCATTGACTGCGTCTAGCAGGAAACGCAGCTTTGCAACTTGTATAATTCTTGAATACGATTAGTTTATACATTTAGATCCAATGAGGAACTAAGGACAATCATATTAGAGAATTTTACAACAGCAAAGCTGCTTTTTCTGCTGAACGCATCTAATTGAGAAAAACGTTTTTAATGTTATTTAATAACTATAATTTGGTTGGATGTGAAAACTATCATCGTCAGCATTTTTGTATTAGACTTTTCGTCTCAAAATGTTAGAAAGAATCTGTCTTTAAAATATTTACCGTCAGTTTTTATCTAAAATGAAACTTTATTTGGAAATCAGGGAAAAGTTATGGAATTCTAGGATGAAGAATTTGTGGCAGCCTGATTATGCTGAGCGTCCTACATAACAATCTTCAGTTCGACAAAATTATTTTCAGATCTGTATATCTAACAACAAATCTTTAGATACTTCAACAAAATCGTCCTTCCCATGTTCGCTCGCACGAGGCTATGCAATTAACGTTCAGAAGTGTACAACAGATACGTACCCGCGCATCTGTCTCAAAGACGAATCGCTCGACCGACAGCCTCGCTGTCCGGCTGTTGCATTTTTATGCATCGTCGTCGCACAGGGGTGCATTCGTGTTTGTCCGTGAAGTTCGCAAGGGCAGATACACGCGGTCGGCGATAAATAAATACCCCGGCGGTACCGTGAACGCGGCGGCGGCCGGTTGTCGGATATACCGCGTACACACCGTGAACCACCGGCCGTGTACATGTGACCCAGTCCCTCCGACAGCGGGGAAACTATGTGGAAAACATTTTCCAATAGACTCACCGACGTTTTGCCGCGGGACTGTACCCGGTGGGCGTGTTACCGTCACACATATTACGGACGTACATAGCCGGGTAGGAACGGCGGAGCCGCTTATCGTTCGATTCTATTGTGGGGTCACCTCGACGATTATTATTACGCGACGTACAGCGATGGAATTCTGCAAAGTCTATCGATATTTATGATAGGGATGTTACTCGTGATAAGATTATCTGATAATGATTATCGGCATCAAGGAGAGGATCGCGATATGAGATAAGATATTGCGTCGTATAGTGAAGAAGGATGAAGAGAGATAATTAAGGTTAGCGTGGAAAAATTTCATGAATATTTCTTGCTGTGTTTGGAAGTAATGGAAATTTACACTACAAGATAATCGTGGCTTGTTCAGCGATTGTTGTTTTAACATTTGTGACAGATTCTATCGGAGGTTTTTTTTTTTTTTTTTTTTTTTTTTTTAATGACCCACGAAGGTGTGGCACAAATCTTGCTTTTACAGGTCAAACCGTTTCTGAAATAACACGTATTTTTGACAGTATCCAAGAGAAATAATAAAATAGCAACTTGATTTAATCACAAATAGAGAACGATCTGGAAAACGGTTACAGAAGGAAAAGGGAGAGAAAAATAGTTCGCCAACCTCGGAATGCGTTAACCGAGTTTGGCAAAATTATTTTGGAATCTAGGTTTTGAGGTTCAGATCGATGACATAGCGCGGAATAATAAATTACGATCTAAAAATACCGACGATTCCAAGATACTCGATACACTGAACGAATCTCCTCGACATTTATCGGCTTTCTTCGATCTTTTTCTCTCCCCCGTCCCTTACTTTTCATCCTCGCGCTCCTTTTTCCTACAAAAAATCGATTGTGAGCATCCTGTTCACCTCCTACGAGCAGCTAACGTTCGGGTTAAACTTCGATTGCTTCGCTCTTTTTACGTCAGAAGAACGTCGTAACGATGGTTCAGTGACTACCAAGTTCGATTACGTCGTAGCATTCGTAACGCAATGTATATTATATGGCGAAAATCCTGCATCGCGAATTTAAAATGTTGTACATCTATTCTTGTTAAAAAAGTATCTTTTAAGACTGTAATGTGAATATACAACAAATACAGGAAATAAAGGTTCTAAATCAAACTAGAACTTTAGTGCTTAGATAATTCGGTATGAATTTATATACTACATATCTAATATTTATTCGTATGTTTTTATTCTTGTTTTTATCTTTTATTACTTGTTCAAATTTCGTTGATGTGCAAACCTTTTATGGTGTTACTCCTTAAACATCTTTCAGCATGGTTTTTTTTTTCCATTATTTAAAACTTTTTTTATTAATAAAAATACATATATTTGTTTGATACACCGTCATGTTCTTTAATGACTGGCATTTCGAAAAAAAAAATGGTTATTATATAAAAGTTTATTAATGAAAGTTATAAGCAATTAAATGGAGTAGATATATAATATATATATGTAATGTAGCATTTAAAGGTTAATGTGACGTATAATGTAACGTGTAATAAATAATTTTCATTTTGTGAGAACTGAGTATATTGAAGTATAAATTATAACACACCGTGGATGCTAATGCAACGAAGAATGTTTAATAATAAAAAAAGGTTGGTAATGACTGCAATAATGGTCTCGGCAATTCTTCATCTGGATAATTTTTATTCTTTATTTCATATTTCGCACTTTAGAGTATAAACGAATGATTATTAGTTTCCGTGTGAGTTGTGCGTGCAATTCAGCGAATTCAATGTCGACGGTCACAAAAATTTGTGTCCGTCATGAAAAATGGGAATGCCAGCTACATCGTTGCTTTGTGTCGAGCTTCTATGATTTGTATAGCATTCCGTGGAATCAGATACCATTGTGTGCCCTGCGACAAATTGCCTTTCGTCAAAAAAAAAAAAAATGAAACGGAAAGGATTCACGCATCGTGACATACCTATTGGGATGTTTCGCGTTGAAAAAAACAAATGTATTCAAAATGGCCGATTGGACCTGCAGCGCGCACGCACGCACGCACACACACACACACAGCATTCACACATTTCGTCCGGGTTGCATTTGATCAACATAGCACACTTGATAAGCCTTTTAAACTCACGTTATACACTCGGTGATTTTATTAGAAAAGATATTAATAGGATAATAGTTTTACGTAAATAGGAATTGTGATCCAATCAGTTTGAAAAGAAAATATTTTTAAATCCCTTATCTTCCCAGAATTATGTGAAACGATCGATAACAGTATATAGAATTGCATAAAAATATTCTATATTATCATTTTATTTTTCATTCTTACTTACATCAATATTTGTAGTCTTTTACACATAGAAACGCATCCATGATAAAGAAATAATGAGTATCATTCTATGCTGTGTGCAAAAACTGACTTAATATCTGCGAAAAGAATCTCTAAGGTGAATGAGTCATTTAATGAAATGGAGTTGTTTTCATATGGCAAAAGGGGATGGTTGTATTTGCAATGAATGACCAACTAAGGATCCGCGTGGCTCTCCGGTACCGTCGTTGCACATTTTATTCTGCGTCACGGGGAAAATGTATGGTGACCAGAGCGACTAACGAGAGAAAGAAAGAAAGAGAGAAAGAACGGTACTTTATCGTGGATAATCTGAGAACGTGGAACGAAGAGTAGTAGCACCGCGGCGTATAAAGCGGTCGTGGGTGCGGAGCGAGCGAATAGGAGGAGTAACCTTTTCGCTCAAAGATCTGGTGCCTTGGATGCCAACGGTTATTCGAGTCGGTCGGAGAAGAAGCCGACCTCTCTTCTTCGTACTCGTCGCGTTGGCCGGCGTCTTCGACGTTACATAATCGCGCGTCCCCCTTCCCCGTCGTCTTCTCAGTTCTCTCAATCATCACCTATGAGGCTAGCTAGCGACTACATAGGCGGAGGTGACACACGCGTCGTCCGCAAGAGAGGCGACGATCCGTCTTGCTGCCTGCAAAGGACTTGGACGGGTCGACAGGCCTCAACGTTCTCGCACACGTCGTAAAGTGTGAACTTTGACACAAAGTTTGTCTAACGGTACCGGTATATTACGCGTTTTTCCCGTCACTGGGTCGCATGAATGAAACGGAATCAACAGAATCAACGTTTTTGTTTGTGTCTAGGCTGCGTTCTCAGAAATTTCATCTGGGTGTTGTGTTATTATCTAATCCTTGTTTACTGTTTGTAAACATCGAAGGAGCAATTCAATTATTTCTCGAATTAAATAACATTTTTGTTATTTTAACTTCCATGTGTGTAAAAACGAGTTCATTAGTTTCAAAATAAACAACGTCCATATTAATGTATGCTTAACAAATAATAAACTAAATTGAAGTGAAATTTAATACGTTTTCTTGAATTAATAAAATTGTTTAATTCCATTGTTTTTAAGTAATAACTAATTCATTTGTTTACTCGAAGTATTTATTACAAAAAAAAGAAATTATTAAATATGGCTGCGAATGGATGAACAATAAAAAATACAGAAATCATATATTGTTATTCTACTGATTTCACTGTACATTACTTCTGTTTACCGTGTACCTCTTCACGAGTAAATACTCTAAAACACAAAACAAATATTTTCTAGTAAAAGCGAGAAATCAGTCGACAACTACAAGGCACGGTATTTTTGCTACGTGCCTTTTTTGCTTATATCTTCTGCCAAGAACACTTGCTTCAGCTTTAACCACGTGATCTATCGATCAGAAACACGTTAGCTCACTACTACACTTCGCTTTCATTTTCTCAAATCGGCTTATAAAACAATTTTTGAAATTAGGAGTGTGATTTTTATGTTACACGTTCGGATATCTGCATCTGTCGCTTTCATTTTCTCAAATCGAACGGCTTATAAAACAATTTTTGAAATTAGGAGTGTGATTTTTATGTTACACGTTCGGATATCTGCATCTTCCAGTCTACTTACGTAAAATTATATTAACAGCTGTTGCGTGCTGTCCGGGATAACTTTCCCTCTGAAATTCGTCGTGATGAAATCGAAGTACACCGTGTGTAACGTCAATAAATTTAGCAATAAATGTTAATGTTTCCGAGCATTTATATTCACTCGTTTCAATCATCAGGTTGTGTCAAAGTTACGAGTTAATTAACTCGCTGGTCGGACGAGTCGTAAACGATTAACGATAGGTTGTCGCAATATGTTTATTTCTTCTACCAAGAGAATCTCAAACTTTGCGTCTTGAATGTCTTCGCATAGGTCCCTGTGCAGAGTGTTCAAAAGTCCCTATGTCGTTGATCCGACCTTATTATTTTTCTCATCGTAAAAGCCGCACCCGTGGCTGTCAGGATGATACGGACGTATACGTGTGCACGCGTTCGCGTGTGTTTCTCCACACGTCACTCGTAACGCACGGTGCACGATCGTAAAGTTACAACGACGTCTATTAAACGCGGTCAACGTTTCGAGAGCATCGGTGCGAATCGGCGCCAATATCCGCGCGCGCCCGAAACGGATCGTCCGGAACGGAGAAAGCTTCCTGCGTCTTGCTTGTTAGTTTGGTGGAGCAGAAACGTTTCTTTCCTTTTCTTCTCTTTTTCCTCTCACCTATCTTGTAAAGAGGAGCGCATAATTAACGTCGTCGTCATCGACGTAGAATCCCACAACATAATTCGTCCACGACTTTAGGGCGTCTCTCGGAGAATTGCGTTGCATCGCAATAGTCAAACGCACGTCTGAAGAGTAAGGACTGGAGCACGAATTCTTGCATAACGCGTAAGGCATAAGAAAATAGAACCAGAGTCTATTATTTCATGGAAAGGAAGAAAATGAAGGATTTTTATTGGTTCATTTTCTTATGCATTATGCAAGATTCTGTTCTTCGCCTTAAAAGATACTACATAGGAGACCTGTTTTATTAGCATTTCATTGGTTATTTTATCTCTCTTGTTAGCGTTTCATTGATTATTTTGTTTCCCGCTAAAATTAAATTACTAATGAGATGTCAGCAAAAGAAACAAAACAGGCTTCTTATAGGTGCATTCCACTTAACGTTTGCAATGTTCTCGTGCATTATTTTATCTTTATCGATCATTTGATAAATAACGCATCCTACGTAGTAGCTGTCATGTTACAGCACGTTTAGTTAATTCTATGCAGACCATTCTATATGTTGATGGTCGTACGTGGTAATTAAAAAAGTGCGTTCGTGAAAGAAGCATATTTGGTTGTACACCCAGAGAAAAGATTGCTTCGATTTAAAGAAATTTTTTTTGCTGTACGGTTAAAGAAAAAATTTCTTTGATTTAAATATTATTTCTTTAAATCAAATAAATTTTATTTGATTTACAAAAATAATATTTAAATCAAAGAAATTTTTTCTTTAATCGTATAGCAAAGAAAATTTCTTTAAATCGAAGCAACCTTTTTTTCGGTGTTATTATCAAAGATCTTTAAAGAAAATGTGGCGTAAGGATATCGTTCTGTAGTCGCTCTCGTCGTGTTAATATTGCATCGACCGTGATAAAAATATCCACCATTGGATATTTTCCTCAACCCTCCTGATTTCCCTCCTCGTGAATCTCGGTCCGCGTTTCTGTATATTTCTCCTTGTCCTAACTTGGCCGTTTGAATTTTTAGACACGTTTTAAACGAGCGCGCGCGCGTATGCACAGGCACGTGCGACAAGACCCACATGGCCGGTTTCGTTTGATCGGGGTCGACGAACTGTCAACGTGTCGAACTCCACGGTGAACTTTCACGTCAGCGCGCCACGGCGAATTCCGCGAATTGAAAATCGCCGAGGCCAGGCCGCGCCGTTGCAGAAATTCATCGTACACGGCGAAATTCAATTACAGGAATGTGTGTGACCGATCGAGGAGTACGAGGAATCAGCCTTTCTACTCGTAATTTCTCGAGATCTGCGAATGGAAGCTGAAAATGACACTTTTAACAAACGAGTTAATGATACGTAACAACGTATTACTTTTTCGCATTATTTTTACTTGTACACGGAAAGAATGGTTTTATTGAAGTATCTAAAAATTTAAGTACAGATCTAAAAAAAGATCGTAAAACTTTGGACTATCTAAGCAATTATGTAAGATGCTCGAACTAGTTGATAGAATGTCAAAACTTTTTGTAGCATTGCTCATCATATTTAAGTTTCTTACATAATTATTTTGATGGCTCAGCAAAATTATTTTTAGATCTATATCTATTTAAATTTTTAGACCCCTCAGCAAAATCTTTGTTTTCTGTGTATTAACATCGTGTTAGGATTTTATTTCATGCTTAATACACATAATTGAGTCATTCATGCAGTCTTGCGCATTTCTTTGAAATATTAGGAGCTCTTTGCTAAAACTAATGGTCTCTATCTTTCCTGTTTTTAATAGATAACAGAGATACTTTACAAATACTTTCTAAAGATGTTAAGATATATAAGATATGTGAAAATCACTTAATAATTTTTATGTATTTGTAAAAAATACAATCATAAAAATTAATCTGGAATATGAACGCTCGTGTGTAGTAAAGAACTGAAAAATCATCTTGCATACAAAAAATTAATAAGATTTGTATTAATGGAATATATATTTTTTTCAATTGTTTTTTAATTGTTATTCGCTCCAAAATTTCCTTCATTGATATCTACGGATTCAGTGTACTTTAAATGAATACATCTTAACTTAAAAAATTAATATAATCGAACAATTTTTTCCATTTTAAAGATCAAAATCCACAAGATTGTGTAACTTAAAATTATGTAAGATTGAGAAAAACATTTGTTATAAACAATTTTTAATAACGGAAAATATGTTTGAATCCATTGGACCTATGAATACTGCGAGTAGGATTGTCACACAGTAGTTTCTTCATATTAAAAGAACAACCAAGAAAAATAACATTAAAATTAAAATAGGCAAAAATTATAAATAAAAATATCGTAAAATATTCTACGTATCGTCTGCTTTTAAAAATCAGATTTTACTTGAATTAAATTATTCAAAACAAGTAAAATCCACTCGCGCGAAAGACATTATACATGATATTTTGCGACCGTCTTTTACACCATATGATCGGTCGACCGGTCAATCGATTCACCCCGTGGCATCTGCCAGCCGCAGAAAACGGAACAATGCACACGCCGGGGAAACTGCAGTTTCCTGACGTTTCTGACGCGTCGACGGCGTCGTTATCGCAAGGTCGCGCGCGTCGAATCCACAATCACGCGCGGCATGAACTGCATTGTGCCAATGCTGGAGTACAGTGAAATTAAAGGCAAAACACATAACACCGTGTAACAACGCGGCGCCGTCTGAATTCTTTTTGCGTTTCTTTCGCGCTCGCGTGAGATTCAGAAAAATCGCGATTACCAATGGCGTCGCTCGACAGTCAGGCGAGAAAAATTTCCTCGACCTTTTCGCGTTAACGAAGCAACGTGTATAACACATCGAGCGAAAAAAAAAAAAATAATCAAACCTTGCGCTCGCGCTCCGCATACCGAGCGTGTTATACCTAATTTGCATTTAATGTGACTACAGCGAGATTTATGACGGCCCGTTAAAGAACAAAGTCGGCTTCGGTCGACGCTAAAGCATTCACGTTAAACGTTCCATTAGAAACGCGAGATTGTTTCACCTGTTATGAACGTCGCTTGATATTGCGTTCTCCCAGACTGCGATTCGTCGGGAAACCTCGATCGGCGCCGCAGAGGAGGAGAAAAGAGACCTCGTCGTGCGCGCACGTAGGAAAATAAAATTCTATTGCTTCCTGTTGACTGACGAAACAACCGCGCACGAGTTCGAATGCCATTGACGAAAATAGATCGTCATTAAAACAGACGCCTCCTGTATAGGTTTACGTCCGGTGCGCCACCCACCGCGGAGGAAAGCCAAGTCGATTTTATTTTATGGGTCGATTTTCGAGCAGCCGACGTTCCCTCCTCCCGACGAACTTTCGAGAGTTTACCGACAAAGCTTACGCAAGCGTGACGAAAAAACGGACGGACCGCACAGATCCTGAAACTCCTGAAAGGGCAACGAGGCATTCGGGTTTCTGTTTTAGAGGGAATTCCTTTGTCTCTCACATTCGACCGAATTCTTCCCTGCCGAAATGTTCATCCTGCTGGCTCATGATACGATTACGAAAGAAACGGCTCTTTCGAAAGACTTTAAAAGTTCTGTAATGTGCATTTCGTAATAATCCAATGACGGCGTCAAAGGCGCGCGGAGGTGTCGCGTTATTAATTATTTATATCGAGCTGCTCTCACCTCACCCTTGTCCGCTTTGCGCGCCTTAAACCCACCGCAGCTCGTGTACCGATATACTGCGGAATATTAAAGAAGATAGCACAACATGTAACATTGTTGCGCGATGTAACCTCCGGCGAAGCGCGATGTAACA
The DNA here is from genome assembly GCF_001594075.2 of Trachymyrmex cornetzi. Classification (NCBI taxonomy): domain Eukaryota; kingdom Metazoa; phylum Arthropoda; class Insecta; order Hymenoptera; family Formicidae; genus Trachymyrmex; species Trachymyrmex cornetzi. The sequence goes on from NW_017295784.1 coordinate 1,695,605, forward strand.
CGTTATTCCGTGCTCTCTGTATCCGGTTTCATACGTAAATTCTACGCGCTCTCACGCATCGCGGACAAACAACGATTCCTCCTTTATGTCGCAACAAAATGAATAATTGCACAACATACGGACGGGATGATACACGAGCGCTAATAAGCGTCGTGAAAACGTCCCGGCACACCGCGGTAGGCGTACCTATACGAAATTACTCCGCGTCGTCTTTTTTTCTAATTATTTATTTGTCATAATGTCCCGCGAACGGAAAGTTCTATTTAACCGTCCTCGTGTTTTCGCTCGAAATAAAAAAAAAACACGAGAGTTCCTCTCGTGCAACGAGTTTATATATCGCGCGCGCACACATGCATCAAGTGCAGTCTACCCCTTAACGAGAACTCGTTTCTCTCCTGATATCATCATCCGAGCCTCTGTCCCTCCCCCACCAGAAACAAGTCCGCGCTGTAATTCTCCGCCGTGTGCGTTTTCTTCCTTTTGTCTGGGCAACAGCCGACGCGAGATAATTGCGAAATGATTTCGCACGCGTTAGGGATACGCGAGCGTAGAAACACCGAAGATGATATATCGTGTTTTTCCAGTTTCCGTACCGGAGAGTATATATACCCCGCGACTTTTCCCTCCTTCCCATTTCTTTCTATCGTGTCACGCGATTGCCTTATCTTGCTCATTAAGGCTGCTAATTAACGTAATAACTCTTCTTTTTCTCGTGTTTTATGACTCGTCTACTCAGAGATACACTTTACGATTCGCAATCGTTTCTTACCCTCGGGACAATCCTTTTCGAACGTGTGTAAAGTGTGTAAGTACTTCCTTTATCGATTGCAAATTCAGTAATTGACTTTTTCACGATTAATCTTACATTCCAATCTCCTAGCTTTTTCTCACATTTCAATACCACGGACTGGAGAGTTTACATACAATGGCTCCATAAAAAAAATCAGCGCTCGTCACGTTAGGCCCGTTAGGCCTTAAAGCGTGAAACATCTTCCACGCGCGCGGCTCTCATTTTCCTACTTCCTGTTTATGTCGGCCATGTTTACCTCGGCAACAAGAATTCGGTGTCATTGTGTTCGTTGAAAGGGGAACGCGTAACTCCTCGAGACGACACCGGAGTTGTCGTGAATTGTGAGCGAGAGAGAAATCGAAGAGAGATACGAGGCGATTCTTCGCGTAAACATCACGAAATCATTGTCCTAGCACGTCTTCTTCGTCCGGCTCGTACGCTTGTATTACGCGGAGGAACGTACAATCGCGCGCGCACACGTATGCACCGCCTTTCGTAGCGGAGAACCATGCCCAGCTGAGCGTGGTGAAATCGTCGGCTGCACGCGGAGAGAAGGGAGCCCTAGAAAAAGGCAGCCTCGGTGTGAACACCGCGACGGGAGGCTGCAGTTGCGCTGCACCGTGTGCACGCATCCAGTGGCGTAACTCCCGCACCGGCAGCCGCACCTTGCAAAATATTTATGTATTCTCCCGCGCTTTTCAACGCCGCCGCGTTCACCGTTTTTTTTACGCCTCCTCGCGCCGCGCCGGCCGTCTTGCTCAACGTCCGTCGCGCATCCGCTTCGCGGTGTAGCGCGCAATCGACGGTCGATTCACTAGGTTGTGTGTCTAATCTTCGACTATGTTCTCAAACGTGGCTTGTGCCATGTAAAGATCTTCGCCATGGCGCGAGAAACGTTCGTGTAATTTTTAAGCCTTATCTACAATTAGAGATACTCTAATAAACGTCTAGACAAGAGAAAGCCATTTTTTTATTGATTTGCCATGTTTTGACAATTCTTAAGAAATGTAGGTCCTCCTATCTCGCAGATTTTTGTTTAAATTACTATCCTACGTACGAAACTGTGGCTCGTGTCCAGACTTATTGGAGGGTCTCTATCTACAATAGTCACATAGGCTGTGTCGCAGATATGAGAATGTCGCAGTTGCAAGAGTCTTGTCGCGTATACACATTCTGTAATGAGCCATTACTTATAAGCTTTAAGTTCTAAGTCGTTAGAAATTGATCAGTCACAGTCGAATGTGAGATTAATAATCGACTATGATTGGTCAATTTCTTACGGCTTAAGGCTTAGATAACGGCTTATTGAATTGATATTAGTTTAGAAAGCTCAGTCGGAGTTGAACCACTTCAACTGTCTGACAAGCGTGTCGCATGAGTTTAGTCAATTGCAGTACGACGACTCCTTTTTAACAGTCGAGAGTGAACGAATTCATAAAGATTTCTGAATTGATATGGTCACATTCTTCTGGTCCAAGCAAGAAACTCTTCATGATCTGTTTCTGTCAACTCACAAAAATATATTAAATCAAGGATTAAATAGAATCCTTTGAAATGTCGTCTTTCTTCACTAGTCGCGTCTACTATCTTCTATTATTCGAGCAAACGGCTATATAACGACATAGAGTTCAAAAATTGGGAGCAAAATTGCAAAAATGGCAAGATTAATAATAAATGTTGCCGGACTATCGTGTTTGTAAACTTCATTAAAGTTGCGTTTTAACGTTTTTTTCATTGGCTATCGCAAACAATCCTTGACTGTTGTAGATGCACATCTAGCGACACTCTTAATTTTTCCTGCTGCTACTACTCACGACGTGCAACAATAGTCTGCGCGACTATTGTAGATGAGGTTTTAGAAGCGTCCTATTCTCCGCGCAAAAAAACAAACGGTATTTGAAAAGGTCCTTTCTCGTCATGAAAAATCCATGGTATCTGAGAAACGCCGAGGCAACGCGTGGGTTTCATGTGCGACAATTGAACGGTCGTGCAGGCGACCGTTCCGTAAAAGAGTTACTGGCTCGCAGACCGAACCTCCTTTCTCGCTCGAACCTTGATCTCTTCCTCTCTCGTTTCCTCGTCTCCCTCGCTCTCGTTCCTCTCAGACATTCGTATACACGTCGAGGAGTTCTCCTCCGCCACTCCGTCCTCGAGAGCGTCGCGTCGCCCTTTCGGCTGATGTGTCGCGTACAGAAATACTATCGTAAAAGTGTGTTAGAACACGTCGGATTCCACGGCGAGAGACACGAAAAGTTACTCCGTCGAGATCCCCAGCGGGACAGACAACTTTACAACTATGTTGTAAACCGTTATGACTATAGCCATTTTCAAGGGCTCGCACGGAATCGAGAATGTTATCGCTTCTTGTCGGATAGGGCTTTCGTCGCGATTCCTCAATCGAGAGTCTCTTCTTGCTCTTACAATTGACGTATATATTGATGTTTGTGACCAAACATTCCACCACATTGTGTATCGGCCCACCTTATTCGTGGTACAACCACGGTATAATGATACACCGCGTCCCACACTTGCATCCCCTTTATCTCGCACTCTCACGACATCCGACACGCAATGAACACGGTACATACCGACGCTGGCTTTCTCCACGAGGCAAATACGCGAACGACAAACGCCACAGCGGAATATAGGCGCGGCGGCGGCGGTCGTAATATCGACTACCGTTACTTCTTATACTCTTCCGACTCCTCTTCTTCCTCGATGCAACGATCGGACTTGTCTTTGCGAATCAACTGACACTCCAAAGACGAAGGTTCTCTCTTATGGTTCTCCTTTTTTCTTTTTTTTTTTATTCGTCCACGTCGTTGGTTGGAAAAAAAAACAAATATTCTGGTGCGATACTGCTGGAATCGAGAATATGTGAGAAAATGAATGCGAATCTTAAAAAGTCTAAAGTCCGACAATTTGAATCCTACAAATTATATGTTGAAGGAAGCACGGAGTTTTACATAACGCATAATGCATAAGAAAATGAACCAATCAGAGTCCTTCGTCTCCCTCCTTTCCATGAAATAAAAGACTGATTGATTGATTTTCTTATATACTTTATGCATTATGCGTTGTGCTAAGGTCTGTGCTTCGGCCTTAGTCATAAAAATATTTCGAATGTCATGAACGCGACAGTTAACTATCATAGATTGTGGATAAACTGAACCATTGCAGATATAAAAATAGTATTTCTTGCGAAGGAAAATTATTCCAGCACTTACGTCGCAGTATAAAGCGGGGAATTGTTTTGGAAAGTTTGGGAACCACTGCTACGGAAGAATTAGACTTGTAACAGGTGCTGGGTATTTAGAAACCTGCTAGGCAGGCTGCATTGTCCAGACGCTGTCTGACCCGACTTGTGGAATATTTCTGTGATGATTTATCTTCGAGCTAAGACTATATTATATCTTTGCGTATGCATCCGCATTAAAATTGCAGAGAAAATTTCCATACCGTTGTCGGGTTAGTTGCGCATTTAATTAGATTCAATCACATCAATTACTAAAAATTAATAATACTATCAATGTCACAATTTGATTAGCTTAACTAAAATATGACAATAATTATTTGCATTAACTATCATCATTATGTAACCCTTGTGTTATATTAATTTTTTTATGTCTGAGATATTTAAAATAAAATTCATCTTCAATCCTGATCTTTCCTTCGTCCTATATATCTAGTAGTAATCTCAGAATTGATGCTAATGTAATTTTTTCAAAATATGTAGTTTTTAATTTCGTTTTCTTAGCGAAAATGATACAGCCTATAATTTTTTACTCCGTGATAGCATTAGATATCATAGTAACTAACAACTTAATAAATAAAACTCGGCTAAAGTTTACTTCACAAATTAAACGATGAATAAATACTCTCCTATTATTTATAGTATTCGTCTTCGAAATAAAAATTAGTTAACGAAGAAGTGGCTTCTTTATAACAACTGGTCTCAATGACGTACAGTTCAAAAAGTTTATCGGTATCTAAAAAAAAACTATCTTTAACATTTCACAAAAGACGCTATGCACGTGAATGTGTCATCCGGTGATCCCGAGCCACCTTGTGTTCTCTTCATTCTACAGTTCATCGTGTCGTCGTTCGTCATCGGGGGGGAGGGGAAGTTGGATGCATAAGAATCGCGGACCATCTTCGCAAAATGATAATGAGCGGCTATTCATGTATCATGGTACTCGCCGAGCGGAAAAATCCTGGCGGGAAACCAGACGGTGAGGCTGGTGATGGTGGTGGTGGTGCCTCTTTGTTGCGCGTTGGCGCAAGATATGCAACTCGAATGTGTCTCCTACGGCCTTTCAGTCTCGTCCGGTCTCCGCGTATCTGCATTAAAATAACGGCACTTCAGCTATACGACACAGAAGCGGCACACTCGCCTAACGTGACTTCTCCGCCTTCGACCTCGAACCTACGCGGGGCCTCGCTCGTAGTCATTGGCATCTCCTTTCTGTCTCTATTTAGTGCGGGAAGGCTCTGGATAATTCCAAGATTACGGAACGATCGCGCGATTAATTCTAAAGCTGCTTATATTTTCAACAAGATGAACTGAAAAAGCAATTATCTCACGTCAATATTAAATTCTGCACAATGCTCGATCATAAATTACACTCCAAGTGGTTAACTCGCTTCACCTTCTATTATATGATCTTTTTTTTTTATCTTTTGTATACAAATGTATTTACATAACATTTGAAGAATCTCAACTAAAGTTAAAGCTGTTAAACTTGACAATTGACCATCGATCTGTATATGATCTGTATACCGAATCGTAATACTCTTCAACAGAGTTCTTGAAAAGTTCTCATATCTCTGAAAAAAATGTTGGATTTTTTTGCAAATGAATTTAACCCGTAAATGTTAATTTCGCAGAGATGATTAAATTGAAATCAATGTCTTAATTAGCTTTTGATGAAAACACTTAATATTTCTGTCTAAGATACACAATTTCTAAGATGTGTTAGTAAATGAAGTATATACGTTCATTGACCGCTTATTCAAGTTATAAATAAACGTTTCGCAATCGGACGTTTTACATTATCGTTGTGATTAAAATTGTAATTACGAAACATGTAATTTCGTTTCAAGAAGGAAAATGAAGAAACTTGAAGGAAATATATAACTGCTAACAGTATAACATGTTAATTGTTAGTTGTGTTATCTTATTCAAACAAATATTTGTCGGCGATCGTCGCATAAATTATTGCGTTTCTACGTTTACATAAACTGCTGCAGTAATGAAGAAACAATTGCTAACATAATTTCGAGACTTCTATTTCAAGAACATATTAAAATACTAGTAATCATTCATGTCGCTTTATACGAACCCGGAATATCGCTGTTACTAGAACAACTAGGATTATCGATGTCACAAAAACGCTTTAATTCCAAACCTGTCGGAATCGATGTTACACAGAAATAAGCGATATCAGGGACAATGTGTCCGACAAGAAAGGTCAATCTAATATAGCAACGATATAGAAAGAAAATACCAATCAGATTTGATAAGAAAAGATTTCTCTTGCGAGGAAAAAGGTAATACCAATAAAATGGATATTTCCATTCTCCTGATCGCACTCGAACTGTGCCAAATATTATCGGCTCCTCGAACGATCGTGCTTGCCTAGCAACTAGCGAAACCGAGGAACCATCGATTTTGACAGAACAGAATGCCGAAAAATAAGCGCGAAGCGTAGAAATGGATTTAGCTCACGCATACCGTAACTAGTCAACGTCGCACGCATCGCCGTAAATCCCTCTTTCTCTCCCTCATCCCCGTGTCTACCTTCCTGTTACCCTCCTCTTATTCTTGCACCTGGATCACGTTGCATTGTTCGTCCCTGCCACGGGACGGACAGAAACAGAATGGCAGAAGGCCCTGAAAAAGAAGATTCGAGACAAAAGGAGCAAGAAAGGAGCGAGAGAAGAGAGAGAAAGAGAGACCTTAGAGGGTCTTGGAACACAACGAGAAGGAACCGGCAGAGGAAGAGGATTCCCGCGGAGGTGGACGAAGGAAGAGAGAGATGGAGGATAGGGTCGGTGGGTACGACGCGCGACGATAGGATATAGCGAGAGAGGGAGAGAAAGAGAGATGTTTTTCTTCCAAAGGGGACTTTTTTGCGCTGGCTTTGCACGCTCGTCTCTCCTCGGCGAAGCGGCACGAACGCGACGCGCCACACCGCGCCGTCGTAGAAATCGTCCCCATGTACCCGCCGCGCCGGGAGGTTTAGTGGGGGCAAACGAGTTGTCGGTATCCCGCGCGCGAGAGTCGGCGCGGTTAGCGACGGTGGTGGTGGTGGTAGTGGTGATGGAGGTGGAGGTGGTGGTGGCCGATAGGGATGGAGAAGAGCGGAGTCTGGGACACGAGGAAGGATGGCGGAGTAATGGTGGGGCAATTTCCCTCGGCGGGGGAGGGGAAGGGCGTCAGCTGCGTAGTGCCGGCTGGATGATGGGACGGGACGGGAGACGGGTTGGGTCGCGGGGCAGGGTAGCGGTTGGAACGAGGAGAGCTGAGTCATAGCGCTGTTGCCACGTTCCTCGCCTCGCCGCGCCGCGCCGGCCTCGTTGGGGCGTCTCGACACTCTCGACTGACTCGACACGGCGCGGAGGCCCGCGATAGTCGCCGCTTATGTCAGTGTCGTCTGCCGGAGAACGTGCCGTCCGTCGACCGCCTCTGCAGGGACGGCTGACTGGGTTTCAGGGAGATATGCCGAATTGCTTCTTTTTTTCCCTGCCCCGAAACGTTTCTCGCCGCGCCGTGGATCCCCGCTTCCGATTCGAAGCGATTCCCACGAAAAATCGTCTATTTATAGACACGTTCGCCGAACATTCCAGAGAATGTTTAATATTGACGTTCTATCTCACATCGGATTTCGATGTTAATCAGAGTTTTGTTCGCAAAGTCTGTCACGACATTAACTTTGACGGGTGTCTTCCCTTTCTATAATGGAGTAACACGTCGAAATGTCGGTTGTCAGACTCCTCGAATCTTGGACGTTTTAAATTAAGATATATACGATCATCCAATTGTAATCGTGCGTGCCAATCCCCTGTCATGATATTTATATCGAGACTAATGTAATAGTCTGCTCCAAAATACAATTTGTATAATTCTCACGCTATAATAAGTATAAATCATAATAAAAGTCTGTAAATTGCACGTACGTGCCTTTGCAATTTCTACATACGCGGTATTGCGATTATACACAATCAAACCTTCATCAATTAGTCGACCTACTTGAGTTAGTTACATGATCGAATCATCTAGTTAATAACCATGTTATAATAATGAGGTAATGCTGCTAGATCGTTAAAGGTACATCTTGTCTGTATAATAAATGTTACAAAACTCTTAGATACTGCTTGCTTTTGCGTTTTTTATCATCAAAACATAAAATTCTGTCTCGTGGGGGATTCGCGATTGACGTCAATACTTCATTGCCTCGTCAGCTCGACTTGTTTTTATTAATATCATTTCTAACGATAATTACAATATTTATTACATGTTTAACGAAAAAAATGTCGAAGATCCTACATTGCATCATCTTGCGTACCATGAAATAATCGCAAAAAAAAAAAAAGAATTGGAAGACGGATGCGAGTAAAAAATGACCGATAAATTTCTTTCAACCTCGAACCCTTTGGCTTTCCAACGGTAATCATCTTCGCGGTAGCATTGCTAGATGTTTTATGCGGTGAGAGCCAGAGCATAACCGCGAGAGAGCACGAGCGAGAGAGCGGTGGAGAGCAGGGGAACAAAAGTCCTCTCTTCTTGTCGTCATCGTCGTCATTGTCGTCGTCATTGCTGTCACTGTGTGCCCACTCTGCATTGTGTTTCTTTTTACCTGCGTTGCGCTTCGCGGAATCGCGAAATCTCGCATTGTTAACGTTAGATCGTCACACTCGCGAAAACCCGGACTCTTTGTGCAACACGCATTGCTGTGTAACCGCGCGAGTGTATTCTTGAAGAGACACGCTTATATTTTATTTACGTAAAAATGCAAAAGAGAGCCTCTCGACGTGTATTGTATCGCGTGCATAAAAATTGATGTCAAGTCTCTCCGGTACACTTTTCGATTGTTTTTTTCTTTCTAACGCAAGACCGAGTCTAACACGACACTTAAAAAGTAATGCCTTGTTTCATTATAAAGCGATAAAAGAAATTGCTGGACTAAGACGCATTATTATTTGATCTACGAATGGAAATTTTATTTGTTAAAGTTGACCCTGCAGGAGGATTAAATATTTAAAAGGGAAGAGTGGCACGCTAATGAGTTTTCGACCGTGTATCGATTGTAAGAGAAAATTAGAAACTAGGAATGCGTGTTCGCGTTTAACTTAATAATTTATAGAGCATTATAACGCGAGATGATCGAACCCCTTCGCAATAAATGCGATAAATGCCACGTTACTATCTTTACGGACGCCTCTGCATATAAACAGGAGGAACGACGACGCATCGTCGTCCACGGGTGAAATAGATCGATAATTCGTTATTTATAACGCTGACGAGTTTACGGAAGACGAGTTTCTGCGTTTGTCTCGCCCCTCAGACTCTTCGGCGTGGGCCGATGTATTGATTTCCTGTACGTCTCCCGTTTGAAACGTGGAAAGACGTACGATCGTTCGAACCGTCACCGTCGCGATGGACGGCGCGATTAAAGCGGCTTAGTTCCGTCGATGTAATCGCGATAATGTCTACCTGCAACTACGTGTGCACTGATAATACGACGCAAATACATTTTACACTTCGACCAGTGAGTCATCGACGGGGCGGCGTATATAATTCTGAACTATATATAGAAAATGTATGTATCTCGTGAGTAATATGTATATACGTAGGAAAAAATTTTATTCAACAAGGTGTTCTTCCGTCAATTACTCTGAATTATCTACGGAAATTTACCGTTCCCCTCGTAAAGCTTACATGATGTGTTTTTCCATTTATTTCGGCCATATAGTCTTCTTTGCAGTCGAGAAGACATTACGCTCGACAATCGTTCTGCCAGGCGTTGCCGGAAACGTCGCGCTAGAATCGCGATAGAGACTATCGTTCTCCATTGGGCGCGATCTTTATTAGTAGCGTTTGAAATGACCTAGCACGGTAGAGAGAGAGAGAGAGAGAGGTATTATCCAACCTAGAATAACGAACGAGCGAGACTGGCGTTCTTGCAACATGGGAGAACACGGCGCTGACCTAGAGACTTCTTCGGTTTATGGAGACCCATGCTAATGCCGCCACATAAAGCAGAACCCCGTCGTCGTGCGTCGACCAGAAACAGGGGGGAACCCAAGCCTGGGAGCGAGTCTGCCCGAGTAAAATTCCTCGATGAGCATTTCAAGGGGGATGAGGAAGGGACACGGGAAAGGAAGGGAGGATAGGAAACCGGCGGGAGCGATGTTGGAGGGGAAGGGATGCGATTCACGGCTCGCTTGCCAGGCAAGCAAGCCATCCAGCCATCGTGGCACTCGGCGGCTTTCCTCTCCGCCATTACCCTCCTCCTGCTTCTTCACCCCTCTTGTACCCTTCCCCACTGCCTCGCGCACACACACACGCACACCCTCTGCCCCCCTCCCCCTCCCCCTAAACTCCCTCCCGTCACCCGCTTTCACTCATACGAACGACGTAGAAAAGGGGCGCTCGTTGTGTGCGAAACTTGTACCAAAGCGCGCCGACGAACGTGTCTCTGTGTATGCGTGCCTTTTTTTTCATTAGGAAACGTGGGGATGGGCGCGAGGGACCGAGGGAGGAAAGAGAGGCAACGGCTCTCGTCGAGCTGAGGAGCAGAACGCGGTCGCGGTTCCAGCTAGCGAGAGAATTTTCTTTCGATCCGATGAGAAAATGCGCCACATCCCCCAAGTGCGTTTCGCCCAAGATGTCCCGGACGGTGGCGATAAACGGTTTGACGAATCGCGCGGTTCGCGTTGCGACCGAGATCTTTGGCTACGCAGTTTCGCAATTGGTCGAGGGAATGGAGAGATTTTTGCAAGCGATATGAAAATGTTAATTATTATATAAACCAGAAACTTCTGCTTAGTTTTCCTATATCAAGAACTCGACACTAATCGATGAGACGAAGTCATGTCGTATCTCTCTCGTCGTTGAGGGAGGTCATAGGCCGATATTCATAGTCCGTTCTTATTTCAAGACCATCTTGAGTAACGTCTGAAGAGGCTACTACTGCTCTGCATTCATGGTCTGTTCTTATTTCAGGACCATCTTAAGTAATGTCTTGATATACGACTCTGATGGATTCATGACATCTTAAGATCGTATCTAACAATAAGATTCTTAACTCTTAAATATAAAGAATCGATTATCAATATTGGCCTGCGATTGATTTATAACATCTTAAAGACTGCATTTTTAAGATGATTTCAAATACAAGATTCGACCATGAATAGACGAAAGTTTCGAAACCCCCGAAGCCTTCTCGAAACGGAGTTTCGCATGAGTCTTTGCGGCACCAGCATATCCGGAGATTCCGTTTCGAGCACGGGATATCGCAACTACTGGCATTCACTGGTTCACTTGTGCAACGCGTCGAGGATAATGCGGCAATGAGAATGATTCGCACAATCTCAGGAACTCGCTACGGTAGGAGGGTCCCCGGAGAACACAGCACACAGATCACACAGTAAAACGTCTCGTGCGTAAAATATATCGGTTTTCCTACATGGGAGAAACGAAGGCGAGGGAGAACGAAGCGCGATTGTACGAGAGAGCGGTGGGTCGCCACAGCGCGGCCGCCATTTCGTGCGTGCGTGCGTTCTTCCAGATGCATACGTGGCAAGATTTACGCCTTTGCTTGCTTCTTCTCCTGCCTTCCTCGCCGAAGGAACAATCGAGATTCCAAAAATAATTCTCGAATCCTCGATGAGAGATTACTTGTTCTTTTTTTCTTTCTCTCTCTCTCTCTCTCTCTCTCTCTCTCTCTCTTCCCCCCACTCGTTAACGATCGATTCATCAAAACTACACGAAGAAGCATTTGAACATTATCGACAACAACGAACAACGAGAAAACGCAAAAAAAAACCCTTTTCTAGTCGATAGAACGACAAAAGGGGGGCCACGCCCCGTTCGAGCGGTCGACACCGAGAGGAGAAACATATGCCAAGGCATCGACGACACGCTCGCTGCCTTTTTCGAGACTTTCGTTTCTACTAGTCTGGAGAAACTAGCCTCCATCGCTCTTCAATTGGTAGAGGGCCCTAGTAAAATATCCCTGCAGGTAATCCAGATCTCGGGCACAACCCTTCATTCCCTCTCGTCGTCTAAACTGCGCGAAACGATCATACGATACGACTTCGCGTGATGCGTAGAAGCTCTCTCTTTCTCTCTACAGTTATCTTTTATTTTTTTTCCCCTACGATGATATACGCTTATGGAGAATACGCAGTGGAAGTTATACGGCTAAATGGCAGAGAAGTCCTTCGGGAGAGCAAAGTAGATACGTGCGACTCACGCGAGATTAGACGAACGACTCCCCGGGAGAGTCCCCGAACGTCCTGGTGTTTGCGCTTGCGTGCGGCGTTTCCTTTCAGAGCGGCCAACCAGGGCGTACCTCGTCCCACCATCACGATGAATCTCCCCTACTTGGCGATATCGCCTCCACCGCGAGCGCTCTCTCTGCTGTCTGCACACAGGGTGTGCCAGAAACAACTTCCCGGACTCTTTGTTTTCTTTAATTTCGTGCGAAATTCAATATCCTAAGTTCTCTATTATAGGGGCCTGAAAACGAGATCTCTCGCTCTACGTTATTCCTCTCTCCTGCTCTCTCCCTCCCTTTTGCCCTTCGAAACTTGGTCCGATTCAAAATTGCGCCGAGGCCAGGCCGAGACGCGAAACGCAAAAGATATCGATGCTTCCCAATGGAACGGCAGAATAGCGCAACGTGCAATCGGGGGAATAAATCGATATTGGCGCTGCCGGGCGCTACGTTTACATCCTGGAAAAACTTTCCCCGTTCTCCATACGACTCTGTATTGTTACATTTTTAGGCAGTAAACGCAAAATTCTCAGACAAATGTTTATCTCAGAAAATTACGGATATGGACGCATGAAAGAATTTAAATTTTAATATGTTACGTCATATTGCATTAAATCCTGCAATTATGCAGCACTGGATAACATGCAGTTGTTTGTTATAACAACATTTGAACATTAAAATTAAGATATGTATTTATCCATAAACATAATACAATTTAGACTTTTATTTAACATTGAAGGTGATTTCGACTAAATACCGACTAAAATAACTTAATTAACTTTATTGAGTATATATAATACGATTAAAATTATTAAATAATATTAAAGTATCTCTCATTTATTATTTATTATTTTAATAAAGTAATACTTTATTAAGTATGTATATAATACGAATAAAATTATTAAATTAATCAATAGAATTATGTTTATATACCGAAAAAAGATTAGAGAACAATAAATGTATATTAGAGATTTTGTCTCATGTCCGTTTCAACCAATGTAATTTAATTTTAATCTCGGTTTAATTTTTCATTTTTTTCTAGTTCTAATAATTAAAAAAAGATAAAGAGTAAGTTAAACCGGGATTAAAGTTAATCTACATTGGTAGAAATGGGCATTGTAGTCGATTAACTACAGCTTAAGCTAATCGAAGTTTGATCGAAATCGCTGTGGATCTGATACAAAATGAATTTTATTCATGATTGGAAGACGTGTTTTTTTCGTAATAGTCCGACATTTTGAGAAAATCCACCTAGACTAACCAGCACGAATCGCCGTGCCGTTAACTTGATGTAATCAATGAAGCGCGGCACATTAAAGCTGACGTTTTCTTATGAACACCTTATATATTTATATGTCATTTCTTTCATACTGCTTCCTCCTCTCTCTCTCTCTCTTTCTGTTTCTTTTCTCTCTCTCCCGCTCTCTTTCTCTCTTTCGTGTTACCGTGAGTCGAGTCACTCGGCGAGAGCCGTCATGGTCTCTCCCTGCAAAAACATCCGCGACGATTTTTATCTGTACTGATCTGAACGTAGCGGAGGAAGACTTCGATCGAGGTCTCATCTTTTTCTTTTTCTTTTTCGCTTCTTCTGTTGTCTCTTTTCCTCTGGATCCTCTCTCTCTCCTGTCTTTCTCTCTTTTTCCTTTGCTTTGGTCTTAATTTCCTGTGCTCGCATCGAGTATCGAGAGAGCTTTCTAGAGGTAGAGGATTACGGGGTCTCTGTGCTTCGCGGATCTTTCCTTCTTTCTTCGAAATCCTAAACGATCCCAGGGAGATCCCTTCAGCGCAGTTGCCGCACATAGAATCGCGACGTTGCCATATTCGTAGGAACTAGCTAATGTTTGCTGATGGAGGGCACATTCCACGCGCGGAAATAGATATATTGAAAATACAAGTCCCTGTAGAAACATGAGGCCTCAATTTGTTTATTATATTTGTAATATTTTTCACAAAAGCTGCACTTTACAATAGCAGTCAGACTGCTAAGTACTCAATATCAGAGCTATTAATCAAGCTAATATCAACAATTTCGACTTATCGGCTTGAAAATGATGCAATTAAATAACCGTAAGCGATATTTTAAGAATAAAATTTCACATCACTTCTCACGATTAGATTAAGCCAAGTCGGAAAACATCTGACGAAATCATTCTTGATTGAACCCGTGTCCTCTAAGAGCTAATGGCGTTGACATTTGTTACATGAAGATTAATGGTGTTCCAGGTATGGACGCGTGCAGAGCGTCAAGCTGCTGCCACGGGGCGAGGAGTGCCCTGTGGACGGAGGTTCCAGCAGTTCCCTTGGCGAAAGCAATGAGGGCGGTTCCGGTTCCAGTTCAGGCGGCGGCGGCGGTGGCGGGAGCGGCGGTTCCTCGACCAGCGGGGGTGCGGCAGCGACGGTGGCGTTCATGGATATCAAGTCCGCAGCGAAGGCTCACGCGACTGAGCATACGCTGGACGAACGGGCTCTCACCACACAGTACTACGAGCCACAACATCTTCAGCACAGGTTCCCCTCTCACGGGTAAGTTTGCTCATTGCAAGTTCCTGTATGAGCCGCCACGACACTCGACTCAGGATACTTCTTGCAGAGTGCCACAAAACTAGATCACTCAGAAAAATCGGGAAAAAAATTCTGGAATTTCAGGTTGAGGAATTTGTGATAACCCAGTCTTGGAAAAAGGGAAAGTTCGAAACCTACAAAAGATACAAAATTACGCACACATAGATATAATAAGATTAGATTGCGCATTTCTATGAAGTTGTGACCGTCAGTTTAGGAAGAATGAGATAATTTGAATTATATCGCTCTTTCTTTCTCTAAAGAATAGTTTTGAAGAGATATACTGATATGCTCAATTCTTTCTAATGGAGCACAGATGCTGAGATCTACAGAGAATGTGGAATCTTATCTATTATGTATTATATCTATGAAAATACTAGAGTATTTCTATACTCACTGAAATAATAAAGAATACATCGATTTAAATACAATCTAACTCTAATAAGCAATAACGATTTATATGCAAGTGTTATTAATTATGAAGTCAGTCGCAGGACGTCCACAAAAAGCGATGACTCTCTCTGATTCCTAGTGTTTACAAAATTGATAATTTGTTGAATTAGAATATAATAAGAGTCAAGGCCAGAGCACTGACTTTGCATAGCGCATAATGCATAAAGCCTAAGAAAAGTAAACTAATAAAAAGAGTCTTTTATTTCATGGAAAAGAAGGAAATGAAAGATCTTGATTGGTTTTTTTTTGCATTATGTGTTATGCAAGACTCTGTGCTCCCGTACTTAGGACAAACTGTGACCATGTAGCTAACAGCGAATTCGGTTGGACGCATTAGTGCATATTAAAGCCGGTTTGTACACTGATTTAATCTGTGCAAAAGTAAAATGCAAATATTTCCAATTATAAAATACAGATTTTACTTAACAGCATAATAAAATGTATTAAAGATTTTATGGTTTAATTCGTTTTTATATTTATATTAAACATATATTTTTACATCAATTTGTGTACGATAGTTTTAACGCGCACCAATATGTACTGAGTGCATTCAATCAATTCGCTATAATTATAAATTAACGTTGAAATTATTCTAGTTTAGTGAAAACAAAGAAATCTAAAAATAATAACGATTCTGATCGGAGTCCATTCCGAATAGTTCCATAATATATGTCCTGTTAAGTGCTTAAATATTTTATTCATATATGATGTCAAAAGTACACGAAATATAAGATTGAATATTTACTGATATCACAAAATGACGCTGTTTTCGATTATAAAACTTTAACCAACTATTATTTCTTCTTTTTTTAAATATATTAAAAATTTGTGCTTATCTTGGCTATTACATATGGCGGATTTAGGCAACCAATAAAAAAATCGTACCTCTTTTTGTTTAACTATTATCATAGAAACTTTAGTTGAATAAATTTTCATTTGCCCCTATTGATTTTCCCAGAGTATTGATTTTCCGTACAGCTGACTCGATACACAGTCGACTTTTTGAAACGGAACTACATAGCGTGTGAATAACAAGGACGTAACAAACACGTGGTATTATATCTCAACAGGAAGAGATGTGTATTTTTTGAAGAATAGGAAGATACACATACACAGTAACAACGTGACGTGATATAATGCTTTCCATCATTTTGCTATAAATAAGAGTCCATAGGTTCTTTTGTCGATGTAATAAATCACTACACTGTTAGATTTGTGTATTAAATTAGTTTTTGATCATAACACAGATAATATGGCAATGACATTCGTCATGCGGAAATAACAGTTTCAATGGTTGAGAGAATATTCTATTCTGTTTTTTATAATCGTTAAAGCGGAAAGTTCTTAAGCCGGTATTTGTAATCGGTTTTTATATTTAAGATCGTCTTAAGTACAGTCTTAAAATGTCATGAACCAATCACAAAGCTGTATCGGTATTTTAAGATATTACTTAAGACTTCAACAAGTATATAGACTAGATAAAATAGCGGAAGCTTTAAAATATAGATGAAGCTTTGAAATATATTATATAAATAGATTTCAAACAACTTCGCAATTTTTTATTACATTTTTATTGTAAATTCTAACTATAGTATGACAACGTATTAGTAAGAATTAATTTCGGTAAATTATAGGGTTGCATCCTTTCGATCGATATGGAAATATTCTCAATCGTGCCTTTTCCTCCAAATTAATCTTATCCAAGAATAGAAAGATATTCTCAGCCTCAAAGTGGCACGTACAAGTGCCGGTTTACGATGAGTCATGTCCTAGGAATTAATTAAATCGCACGTCACAGGAAGCAGGTACAAAGACGACAATGAAACGTCGTTATAGACAAATGGTCTTTCTATTATCTTTCTAGCAAAATTCATATGTACGAATGAATTACACTTTTCTCCCGACTTTTTGTCTGATCAAAAATCAATGATCACTGTTAGATTCGCATATTTTTAGTATTTTAATTTTTATTCATTTATTTTATGTGTCGTAAAATGGAATAACTTATCTGACTCAGAATAACTTTGGCTCAAATTTAAAAAAATGCCTAGATATCACGTACATTTAAAACCAAAACATAAAACCGTCTTTAAGACTTACATCTCTCAATCTTAACATCATATACATGTATTAGGTATCTAACATCACACGTATTATGGAATTGTTCAGAATGGAATAGAATTGTTTAATTATTCCCTAGATTTGTATTTTCTAGGATAATTTCAACCTTAATTTGATTATACATGGCGACAGTTTCTAACTCTTATTACATTATAGCGACACTAATTTAACAAACTATCAATTTGATTACCGTCTGTGCATTATCAAATGAACTAAAATATGATTTCATGATACTATTGTATAGCCTCAGAGTTAATAAGTCTACCGACCATACTGAAATCGTTACAGATAATGGGGATAGTTCGTCGAAAGATCATACCATTTAGTTATTATTTATTGTGTTCCTATTTTTCAAGAATCATGCTGTTTTTTCAGTTTCAAGAATTAATCATATTATGGCAATTATTGTTCAATGCTATATAGTACTATCGTTGCATCGATTTCAGTAAACACGTATGGGGGTACATACATTTCTTTTTGCTGATGTAAACAGCCAATTGTAATGTTAAGCTTCACGTATAATAACGCATTATTAATGTTCGCTTCGTTGCATGCCAATCATTATCCGTATTATCTTTGGCTTTTAACATAGTAGATACACAACGCACATGCACATACTCTCTCTCTCTCTCTCCCGTTTGTTTTGTTTCTCTCTCTCCCTCTCTCTCATTGAATTAATATTAGAGCAGTTACAACAAAGCGCGAAATCAACTGCATTCCCAGCAACACAATTTCAAATATATTCGGCGATATGATGCCTCGTGATAAATTATGGATAAATATACGTAACGCACTTTGCGCAATGCTAGAACTGGTGTCAAAAGTATCACTCGGTTTTTTTAGCTGAACTTCTTGCACGGTTCAATTTTCCTCCTTTTCTTTTCACATTGGAATAAAATGAAAACCAAATTTATTAAATAAGAAGTATGAAAGCTTACACAAGATTTTATTGTGAAAAACAATCTTTATAAAATAATCTTATATAATAATAATGATAATAATAACGAGAATTTTATTTTAGATCGTATATGTGAGAACTAACAAGAATTAGAAATTAAGTGCCTATAACAGTTGAAGCTGGATCTTTAATGCTTGAATAATTCATTGTGAATTACATATATGCTATATATGTAATAATAATAATAATCAGACATTTCGACCTTTTATTAGATTATCCTCAGTATATTGTCACAATAGAGAAGCTAAAATTTAAAAATTACATTTTGAAACGTGTCGATTACGAAACTAATTCGCTCACGTAACATAGCATATGTCACTACATTTTTTTGGAACGATTCACATGAACTTTTAGATTCCATTAAAAAAAAGGAAAGATAAAAGAAGTTTAGCTAAAAAGAAAATGCACATTTCTAATAAATTACACTATGATGTGCTTATAAAATATTTCCGATGTGACAAAAGATCCATTAAAGTACCACAATAGAATTAATAATATAATTTCAGAATGATCGTAAATTAATTCAACTTATGTTCGCAGCTACGAGACATGCGGTTTACCTTAAAAGGCATCTTCGTTTACAATAATCCAAGTGCTCCTATTCCTCTGGTCACATAGCTAATATAGATATATTCGAATAATACGTAACGCATCCATGTGTGATTTTTCAAGTTGAGAATCACTGGCGTATTTACTTTGGCTCTAATATGTAACGTAATCTTTCTCTTTTTTTTTTCTGCCGCGCCACGCATTCACGCTGCGTGTTTTCTGACGTCATCACCTACATCGCAGTCGCCCTCGTCTATTTACTACATATTTGACGAATTGCGTGTTCTACGGCTAAATAGATAGTATGCTGCACTTTCTCTGTGGCATCGACGGCACGCGGCACATACTTGAAGTTAAAGCGTATCGCATGTCGCGTTCGGAAGAGTCGCAACTTGCCTTCAATCGATCGATCTCATGATGGAGGCATGGAGGAAAGAACGGGGAAGAGAGAGAGAGGGGGGGGGAGGGGGAGAGAGAGAGAGGAGTAGCGGGAAAAAAAGGAGGAAAAAAGGTCGTGCGTGCACGCTACACGCCTGCACGCCTATATTCACGCGCGCGCGACCGAGGAGAGTATAGCGGCGTCGCATTTCCACGAAAAGTCAGGTGACCGTGACGACGTGGTCGCTGGCGATGTTGCCACGTCCCGACGGCTGCGCGGGCGCTATCGCCCGAGTAGTAACTGTCGAAGCGTGACGACTGTAGCGGGAAGGGCGTGCGGGGGAGGAGAGGGGAGAGAGCGTTAACTGTCAGTGGCGTAGTAAGGAATTTACGAGCCCGGTTCGACTCGTCCAATCTCAATCGCCTCCGCTCGTCTCACCTGGCCGTATATGAATGCCGGGATTGAGATATTTATGTTGCATGGTGATTTCTTTTGTACTCGCCATGGATTCGCTCAGATGCGAAAACATTTCCGCAACGTCGACTATACCCTACCGCCGTCGAACTGGCGTAAAATGTTAAATATCAGAATGTACATGACGGTGACCTAATTTTCTATTAAAATGTAACAGTTCATTATGCCACTCATTTGCTACGACAATTGAAAGAACAAAGTTCCCCAGAAAATGAGTTTGAATATTTCGAATCATTAACATTTTGTAATATTAATTTTAAAATACAATTCTGATGTAATAACTGATTATAGAGGAATAGAAACATATTTTGTGAAATAATTTACTTCTTTTAAAGTATGTCCTTTCTTTTTTTCTTTCCACTCTTTTTTTGCAAACGACTTAAAAAGTTGTTTACGGCAGATAATCTTGAAAAAAATCATTTTTAATAATGAATAATTTTTTATTGTAATTTCTAAAAAATATATGATATTTTGTGAAATAATTTATTTCCCGAGCAGATAATCGAACAATTTTTAATAAGTTTTATCTTCAAGTACATTGTTAATGATCTTTCGATGATGACATACATTAAAATGTAAAAGAGAGCTATTAAAATGATTAGTAAATTCATCATGATGTACTCTAATGTCAGGGGATTATTTTTTCTACGTAATCATTCAATATATATCGTTTGATGAGTTTCTATTGCAACGGTCGATCGCTTAGTTGCAACTTTTGATCGAAGCATACTAGAATATATTTATAACAATGTTATCGAATAAAGTCCTGTCAAGATAACGAAATTTGTGAATTACCAACCATTCGATTTCCGTTTTCAATCAAGTGTTTCCTTGCTGCATATTTTATTTGTTAAAATTATTTTGTAAAATGTGCGAACAGTCAGTTCTTTCGATTACTTAAATATTTTGAATTCTTTCCAATAAAGTTGAATCCAAATTCAAATATATATTATCAATGATGTCGGAATATCAAGTATCATTTGATTATGTAAAACTTCACAGCACGAAATTTCATTTTTTTTTTTGTTTTTAATCGCAGACTGATACAGTGTTATTGACATATTCGTGATACCAGAATAACTTCGCGTGTTCAACAATTTTAGAATCATTCAAAGTTGTCGAAGAATCTAATTTAACTTCATATTGATGAGGATATTCGACTTGATCCACATTTTATATATTTTGTGTATAAAATAATTTTTTAATTAGGGTCAAATTGAGAATTTAAATAAAATGAAAAGTTGGAAAAATTTTATGAATATTACAATTGCAGCAAAGACGGGAAAAGCTGAAGATTGGTTCGCAGGTCCATGATAGAAACGCAAATACGTCATTGCATTCTAAAGATTCGTATCACTTCGATATTCGGACTTTCCGCTGGAATGTCTAAATATTTCAATCTGGAATTTACACAGTATTATTATTATTATTATTAATCATTCTCTTTTTTTGCTTTCTCTCGCATGACTGATACGACACGAGTTATCATTTTATTTTTATGCGCACAGCTGAAGGCAATTAACTTCTTTTGTCATCGCAAAGTTTATGAACGTTACAGTTTTCTTGTATCCAGTACAACAATTATACAGAACGTTTGATAAGAAGCATCTTTTATTGAATACAATATTTCTTTTTATTAAAAATTAAGTGCGTTTTTTCTACACTTAAGATTTTTAATTTAACGTACATCTTTTTGTAGTTTTTAAAGGATATTATAAAGCTTAATGTTTTATTAAAATTTACGTAAAATTAAACAATAAGTATGATTTCTTCAATTTATTTGCAATATTAATGTTAAGGAAAAATGATATCAGTTTTATAAGAAATGTATAAGTATTGATTTTCAATGTGAAATAAATTCTATTATTCGACAACTTTGGACGTTTTTCTACCAAACGCATTTATACTAAACACTTTATATTCATGGATATAATTTCCATTTTTTAATATTTTTATCATTTACGTCATATTTTTGAGCGAGGTCTATATGCGTGCTTGTTTTTTCCGTTTTTAATTATGAATTTTTTAAAATACAAATTAGATGTAAAATCTAATTTTACATCTAAATTGTCATTGTAATATGTAAGTCGATTCGTCATATAAATCGAGTATCATATTAATGTTCAACAAAAAAACAAATTAATTATACATATGAAATATGAAATTGGACATACATTTTAATTGCAATGACTGTGTAATATAAAAAGAATGAGACAGTAAATACGAAAATTTTATTGTCATTTTTTATAGAAATATCTTTGCTATGTATTAATTTCCTTTAATTTTTGATTAACAAGTAAGATTAATTAACGAACAAAACGATGAGATGACAACGATAAAATCCAGATTGAAAATAATAAAATATTATTACATCAAAGTGAATTATCGTGCAATTTCAAGACAATAAATACAACTGATGGCAATACTCTTCTAACAGGCTAAAACTCCTTTAAAAACAGAAGAAAACAAATGTATTTCTTCTTTAATTAAAGCAGATCTAACTTGTAACAGTACTTCTTCACCGCATGACTTGTTAAATAAATAAAACAATCCTGAAGAGGAAGAGTGACGAATGTATTTCGTGGCGACTTCTCATTGACCCGAGTACTAACGGCCGTTCCCTGGTCGATGACTAAGCAGAGTTTTTTCGTCTTTCAGAAGTTCAGAGGATCATGGATCCAGCGGCGGCAGCGGGGGAGGAGGCGGCGGAACAGGCGGCGTTTCCGGTGGCGGCAGCGGTGGCGGGAGCACCGGTGCCGGGGTCGGCGGTAGCGGCGGCGGCGGTGAACGAGGAGACAGGGGAAGCGAGAATTTCGATTCACGTGGTTCCCATGGCAGCTTCTACGGTAGCGAGAGGAGCAACCGAGTGGTTGGCACCGGGAGCGGCGTCGTCGGCGGCGGCGGCAGCGGCGGCGGCGGCGTCGGCAGTCATTCGACGGATCCATCGACGGGGGACCCTGGCGGCTACATATCCCGCAGCCGTCCACCACCTACGAGTTCTTATCACGTGACATCGAGCAGGGCGAGGGATCGGCTATATCCGAGGACCGGCCCGTACGTCTCTGGGCCGCCGCCCCCGCCCCACTTAGACCGACATCGTGGAAGTTTGCCGCCGTCGTCCTGGTCGGCATACGAGCCGACGAGTTCGAGGTACGGCGGGGCACCGCCGCCACCTTCACCCGCCACCAATGACGCTTACCAAGACGACCAAGGTAATCATTCTAATCCAGAGTAGAAGAGTTATTTTTATCATCATAAGAAAGACACGCGTGTAGTTTCTATATATTTGTTATTCATTTGAGTATATATTTTTTACTCATTTGAATCATTAAAATGAGAATTGAATGTTAAGGGAATGTCAAAGATAGAACCGCTCGATGCCGAGTGTGTAAAGAATATGGAAACTTAATTGCTACAAACTGTAAATATTTAGCGATGAACTTTGATTTGCATGAAGAAAAATGACAGATACATATTTCTTTCTCATTTACCACGTTACCATTTAATTTTAATTATTCTTCTTTTGTAGGAGGTGGTGGAGGCGGTGGTAGCGGTAGCACTGGTGCTTTGCGACAGCATAAGAAACAGCGAAGAAAATCACGAAGTGGGAGCAGCTCCCCAAGCGGTAGTAGTCGTTCCGGAAGTAGCAGCAGCAGTCGAAGCGGTAGCTCGGGCGGCAGCTCTTCCGGGGGTAGCACGTCGCCCGGTAGCTCGCCGCATCGCACCAGCAACGTAGCCGTCACGGAGGATCGCAGGCCGTTGGCCATCTGCGTTAGAAATCTGCCGGCACGTAGCAGCGATACTTCCCTCAAGGATGGCCTTTTCCACGAGTACAAGAAGCACGGAAAGGTGACGTGGGTGAAGGTCGTCGGTGCAGCCGGCGACAGATATGCCCTAGTCTGTTTTAAGAAACCCGAGGACGTGGAGAAAGCTCTCGAAGTTTCGCAAGATAAGCTATTCTTTGGATGCAAAATTGAAGTAGCCCCTTATCAAGGATATGATGTGGAGGACAACGAGTTTAGGCCGTACGAGGCGGAACTCGATGAGTACCATCCGAAAGCAACAAGAACATTGTTCATCGGTAACCTCGAGAAGGATGTTACCGCATCCGAGCTCAGGAAGCATTTTGAACCGTTCGGCGAAATAATAGTGAGTTCAAATTGTTTTGAAATTGGAACGTTTGTTTATAATGTTAATATAGAAATTGAATAAAAAGCAAAATCATCTGAACAAAACTTCCAAATGAGAAAGCCAATTAAAAATAATATCTAAGCCTAATAGACATTAAAACGAACACTCCGTTATATTTGTTTACAGGAAATTGATATTAAAAAACAAGGCGCCGTGTCAAGTTACGCTTTTTGCCAATATTCGGATATCGGTAGTGTTGTTAAAGCGATGAGATCGATGGATGGCGAACATTTGGGTGCAAATCGAATTAAACTTGGATTCGGGAAGTCGATGCCCACATCCTGCGTTTGGGTTGATGGTATCGGAGGTATTTTATTATATTTATTACATTTTTTATTATACTTATTATGTACTAGTAAGAAATATTAAAAGCACGGTTATTTATCAAAATGCAATAGAACGATGTGCCAGTAGTTTTATTTTATTAAAAGTTGCATCAGATAGTAGCATTAAAATTTGCAAAAATGAGATGATTAAAAAAGAAAAATTTGCTACAATACCAACAATGTCAAAACATGGCATTAAATATATTAAATATTTTTTCTTTTTTTAGATTGCATGTCCGAGAAATATTTAAACATGCAATTTCATCAATTTGGACCGATAACTCAGGTAGTGGTAGAT
This sequence comes from Trachymyrmex cornetzi, assembly GCF_001594075.2. Taxonomy (NCBI): domain Eukaryota; kingdom Metazoa; phylum Arthropoda; class Insecta; order Hymenoptera; family Formicidae; genus Trachymyrmex; species Trachymyrmex cornetzi. Next base: position 1,720,210 of record NW_017295784.1, read on the forward strand.
CGTGAGCGTGGTCATGCTCTGGTCTTTTTCGATCAAATAAGTTGCGCTCAAGCTGCCGTAAAAGAAATGCGGGGAGCTGCACTTCGTGGTCGCCGTTTGCAGGTCGATTTTGCCTCAAGGGAATGTCAGGAAACGTTTTACGAACATCTCGAGCGTCAAGGAAATGTTAGTGAAAAGCCTTGGGACTCGAGGCCTTCGCCAGCATCTTCATTTGACGTGACGTATGTATACTTTCTTTATAAATAAATTTTATTATAGCTAAAAAATATCTCGATAAAATATGAAACGTTTAATATTAATAAAACAAGAAGTTTTTTTTAATATGCATATTTGATATTTAACAATCTTTATTTGAAACAATTTCTAATTAGTCTAAATAATTTGATATTCTGTTAGATTATACTGGTAGTTTATTAATGAAATAGACGCATGCTTATGTATAAATTCACGAGTTACAATCAAGAACTTATAAAACGATTGCATTCGTGATTCGAAGGATTCCTTCTAGGCGGGAGCGTAGTAGTTTCGATTCGGCAGTGACGGTGTCGAGTTCGAGCAACAGATTTACACGCTATGACACGCCCCCGCGTTCAAGAACGGCAAATTACTCGCGAACTTCTGGAGGCAGTACACCTGGTGCGAGTCCAGCCCATCCAACAGCGATGTCACGAAGTAGTAGACGATCGTATCAGGATTCCTACTACGATGGTGATTACGCTGAACCGACGTCGCGACGGTTCCGTAGCTACGACGAGTTTAGTCAAGGCAGCGGTGCAAGTCACGATGATTATCAGAGCAGCGTACTCAGTGACAGTAAACTCAACGACGACGATTGTCCGCCACCATCACGGCGTCACACAGTGCAAAGCGTCGTTACGAGTGTCGATCCACCTGCGCCACCGCCACCGTTATTACCTCCACCCGACATTCGACATCTCCAAAAGGAGCGCGTCCATTTATTGGAACAACTTGAAGAATGTCACAGTAGCGGTGACGAGATTGGTTTCGTGCCGAAGAAACGCGCTAAACTTGACAGTTCGTCGACGACAATACTTTGTGAAGATGACGAGCCGGAAATTGCGTCGATACTCGTTACCTCGCATTCTAGTAGAAAAGGCATGGACTTTAGACGCGTTAGTGATAGCAAAGTAGTGGTGCATCATAGCACAAGGAGAGGTAGTTGCGAGGGCAGGGGTCCTGGACCTTGTAAACGTCGTCGGGATGCCACTAGCAGGTGAGCTGTGTTAATATTTAAACAACATAGAAAAAAGCAATTAAAAATTATCAAAATTAAAATAACCATATTTTTTTACAGGCATCATGAACATCATGATGGATCTCGACCAGGTACTCCTCTTGTTGATGAGCGACCGGAGAATTTAGTACCTAGCGAACCAAGACGATTTAGAGAAAGGAGTCACGAAGGTCCATTGTCGCTGCCTTTACCAAGGTTTGCAGCTCAAATGTTGAACAATAACAACAATACAAGCAGTAGTAATAACAACAATGGCAGCAGCACTCGATCGAGCAGTGCCAGCCTCGCCAAAGTTGCTAGTCCGCCATGTGCCAGCTTGTCTACTGCGCCCAGTCCTCGTGCCGCTCCACAACCGCCGGCTTCACCGCCTCCCAGACATACCAGCTCGAGTCCAACCAGTTCCGACAGCGAGACAGCGCCACAATCCCCTAGTCTAGAGGAGAGGATACGCTCTCTGGATGAAAAGTACGAAAAATGGTCTGGTTCGAGAGCATTGAGTGCTGCTGGCGGTGATGCACTGGCAAAACTTGATGCGAGCGCTTCAGAAAGATTCCGATTTCGGCATAAACTGCTCGATATGGATCTCCATGAGGTGCAACCTTCCGATATAGTGAAATCAGTTCTCGCGAAAAGAAGCGTATTCGATGAAGACTCTAAGCGATTGGAGAACTTCAGTGAAAAGTACGAACCGCGGGAATTTACTGGTGTTATTGGCGTTAGTTCTATGATCGGGAGCACCGCTGGTCTTACCACTAGTGGCTGTACTAGCAAAGTTTGTCTGCAGTATCCGTTTCCTAGTCATCCGCCGGTACAGCCGACCAGCGGTATTTCGGTTAGTCAAGTCGGCATTAATACGTCATTGTCCGCAAGTTTGACCGCGACGACGACTTCGATGGCCCCGTCGATGTTGAAGACCGATCCGCGGATAGTGCAACATAACTGCATACATCCAACGCCGGCGACGCCGATTACACCTGGTACTTCTATCAAGACAGTTAGTCCTGAATTACCACCGGTTTCTCTACCAATCGGTCTCATTAGTGGAACAGCAGCCAGTAGTGGCAACGGTAGTGGTTTAGCGTCAGCCAGTAGTCTTCTAAGCAACAATGGTAGCATAGGTAGCATTCACACTCTTGGAGCCTCGACACATCGAGGATTGAGCATCTCTGCGACCACCGCATCACCCACGGTGACTGCAGCGTCAACAGATGCCTTCTCGACTGCGATAACACCAGCGGTACCTGTTGCGACAACCTCGTCAACGGTAGCAGCAACAACAACGATGTCTGTAACAGGCACAGTATCTTCCATGACTACTACCAGTTCGATAGCTCCACCGTCTTCCATAACATCCTCATCCAATTCTTCCTCTTCATCGTCATTATCCACAACTTCCACAGATTTGACTCGTTCTCGTTTAAAGAAAGAAACGAGCGGTAGCAGTCGAGAGAGCAGAGATTCCCGCGACGGAAAGGATGGCAGAGAGTCAAAACATAATAAAGGGAAAGATTGTCAAAGAAGATCACGAAAGGAAGAAGCAGACGTTGAAAGAAATCGTAAAGATAAGGATGAAAGTTTAAACGTTGTAAGCGATATGAGCAACACAGATAATCATAATAGAGACATTAAGGAAAACAAAGAACTAAGGTATGAACGGAAAGAACGAGAAGAGAAAGAAAGGAGAGACAAAGAAGATCGTGATAGACAAGAGCGAAGGGATAAGGAAGAGCGTGATCGACAAGAGAAAAAAGAAAAGGAGGAACGTGAAAGACGCGAAAAGGACGAAGAGAGGCGAGAAAAAGAAAGACAAGACAAAGAACGGCAGGAAAAAGATAGGAAAGAGCGGGAAGAAAGAGAACGCGAGAGAAAGGAAAGGGAAGAGAATGAACTTAAAGAAAAAGAGAGACGAGAAAAGGAACGTATCGAACGTGAAAGGAGAGAACGAGAGGAGAAAGAACGACAAGAACGGAAGGAAAGAGAAGAGCGCGAAAGGAGAGAACGGGAAGAACGCGAAAGAAAAGAACGGGAAATTCGTTTGGAGCGTGAAAAGCAAGAAAAAGAGCGTCTTAAAAAGGAAAGAGAAGAACAAGAAAGAAGAGAAAAAGAAGAACGGGACAGATTAGAACGAGAAAGAAGGAGAGAAGAGAAAGAACGTCTCGAACGAGAAAGAAAACGAGAAAGGGAAGAGAAAGAGAGACTAGAACGTGAACGGCGAAAAGAGAAAGAAGAACGAGAAAAGATGGAAAAGGAGAAACGCGAGAAAGAAGAACGAGAGAGACTCGAAAAACTTGAAAGAGAGAAACATGAGAGGGAAAAGCGACGGGAACGCGAAGATCAAGAGAGGCGGGAGAAAGAGAAGGCCGAGCGCGAAAAAAGAAGAGATCGCGAAGAAAAGGACAAAGAGAAGAGAGAACGTGACGATAACAGACGGCAGTCGACTGAGAATCATCTACATCCCTCTACTCCGCAATCACAGAATCAGGTTGCTCCGGCACCGGTACCGATCAAGCGTAGGTGTTCGTCGCAAGATTGCCCCACAGACGAAGACGCTAAGCGTGTGAAACTTTCGGATCATCGGCGAGACAGCAAAGACCGGTCTAAGCAAAACAGGAGATCCGAAGATCGCAAGCATCGTAATGATTCGCATCGTTCTAGTCGAGAGAGCAGGGAGAGTCGTGACAGTAAGGAAAGTACAACGCAAGATAGCAGGGACGGAACGCATGGCGAATCGACGCGGGAAAATAATTCGAGGGAGAGCGGAAATAAGGAAAAACAAAGGAGCAAGAAGAATCGATCGGAGAAGGAGTCGAGAGAGCGTAGCCCAAGAGTCTCACACGAATCCGATAAAGAATTTCTGTCAAAATTGGAACTTTCCAAAAGAAACGACTCGAGTCCATCGACTGAGCAGTCTTCTGTAGGAACAAATCACAGAGACGCGCAACATCATCAACAGCAACAGTCTACAGTAAATTCTCATAGCGATGTGGACGATGGTCCTCTCTCTACTCACGAAATACAGGTGGCGAGAAATCCATCAGCCACGGATACAGACAGTGACGAGCCTAAAAAACATTCGATTTTCGATATTGTCGATGACGAGCCTGCTTACATTAGCATGTATGACAAAGTGAAAGCCCGTTCAACGAAAAATATGCAAAAATTAGAAGAAGAGAAGCGTCAAGTACGTCTAAAGGATCAATTTTCCCAGTTGAAGCAAAGTCGTGCTAGACGAGAGGAGAAGAAGCAATGTACATCTTGGGACGGAGATTCAGTAAGTAGCAAAGCTCTGACGGAGGACGAGGCTTCTTCCGAATCGGATTCAACGAGAACCAAGTCCCTCTCGAGAAAGGGCTCGCGATCTCGCATTCATTCAGACACAAGCGAAGAGGAGGAACCATTCAACAACAAAGTCCGAAAGCCTGTAAAGACAGAGAGATTCCTCGAGAGCGACGTCGATCTCGGCTTTGCCGATACTGAGGAAAAGCAGAATCCGCTAGAAACTTCAAATGTTATCGTTAACAGCGTGCATACGAATATTAAGGAGGAGCCTCGTACGTCCGACGAAGATGAGCGAGTCGCTATTGGTTTCCGTACGAATCATCCCGCGATAGTAGTGAATAATCACGAAAGGGATTCACGAAAGAAGTCACACAAGAAGAAACAGAAACGTCAGAAAAATAGCATCTCGAGCGAAGACAATTTGAAGATCGAACCGAATGTAGAACATAAGAATAAAGCTGATGTCATCACGTCGAATGCAGACTGTCGGCCAAATCACGGTACGGAATTAACTACTGTCACTGCTGCTACGACCATTGTCACAACAACATTGGAGAACGCGGAGGAGAGAATGCGAGCCGATAAGAAGCAACGTAGTAAAAAGGAGAAAAGACGTGATCGGAACGGAGAAGATAAAGCTAAAGCAAGACGAAAGAGGCTCAACAGACAAGAGGCGAGGGATTCTCAACGTATGGAGGATATCTTCGGACCTCTGTCGGATGACGTTGACGATGCTCCGCCTAACACCTTCTTTAACAGATTTGGTAACATGACGTCGGAGAATAGCGCTTACGCTTCGGACAGCGACGGTGGTCGTAGCTCACTCGACATGGATAGAGTGAGACGTAAAACAGAAAAGAAACGGCGTCATCAGCCGGAAGATGAGAACAGCGTTGATCTAGCTGAAGCCGGGCGAGAAATCGAGGCGAAACTCTTGCGTATACCGAGCTCTCCGAAGACCACCCCCACGATCGAATCTAATGATCATGATGTCTTTCGATTTACCGATGATAATGATAGTGTCGAGCCGTCCACACCTTCGACAGTGCCGGAAAAAGTCAAGGAGAAGAAAAAGAAACGGAAGAAGTCGAAAGAGGAACGTAGTCGAAAAGATTACCATCACCATCACCATCATCATCACCATCATCACGAAAAGAGCAGTGAATTACCTTATTTGGGTGCCGAACCTAGTCCACCGAGAGCGAGCAGTCCACTAGTATCTAAGACAATATCACCCAATTTGTCCACGTCTAGAGAAACATTATTAAGTCCTATACCTAAGATGACTACCAATGTATCGACCGTGCCGTCGATCACTTCACCAGTTGTAACTAGTAACATTCAGACTCCCAAGTCGGAAAAGAAGAAGGACAAGCTCATACCCGGCTTTGGAATAGAAATAGACGAAACAATTCACGAAAATGCTGTGAAAAGTATCTCAGAACCGGAAGAAAGGGACAACAGTTGTCAATCGCGAAGCGGTAGAGAGGAACCGGAAGTACCTGTACCAACGACACCACCGGCTCAAAACGAAGACAAACCACGAGTGGCAATTTCGCAAGAAGAAACGGAGGATGCCGTTGCCGCGTTGCTCGAAGAAACATTTGGCGCCTCGACGGAGGACTTCTCTTATGAGGGCGAAGAGGAAGAAACGGAAGCCGATGGGGTTGCTGGGACACCGGCCGAAGCGCCCCAGGAAGACGTTGAAGAGATGCAGCAAGCGGTCGAGAGTTTGAACGCCTCGACAGGAGAGGGCGATGCGGACATGAAACCAGATACTCCACAGAGCGAGCATGATCTTCAAATCGATACGGACACGGAGGAAGATCCGAATTATGAGACGGTCGATCTCACGCAACCGCCAAAGACACCCGACATACCATCGTTTTATAAATCTCCAACGAAGACGTTACCTATGGCGCCCATTTTAACTACGCCTGAGAAGTCAATTGAAGTACGATTACCACCCACAGTTACGAAACCACAGAGTCCACCGCCTTCCGTAATTGCTCATTCTTGGAGTTTGAACGAACACAATAAGGCACGAGAACCCGTGAAACCCCATCAATTAAAAACTAGCGAATCAGATACTGACGTAACCAGTCCAGAGAGAACAGCACAGGTGCAAAGAACGTCCGCGTCACCGCCACCACCTCAGTATAAACAGCCTATGCTAGTTCCTTGTAGCGTACCGATCAGTGACGTACCGAAACCACTCTCCGTTCCAAGTTCCCGACCATCACCGATCACAGTGCAACCTCTGTATCAAAGGCTCCCTGTATCTCCACAATCTCAAATGGTACCGATGCGTCAAGCTTCTCCTAAAATGCAAAACGTCACTACAGTTTCATCTTCCAATGCAACACCGTTGCCGCCATTAGTTCCGTCAAGAATGCCTCCTTTGGTACCGTCGCAACCATCACCGCGCGTTTCTCAGCCGCTTTCACCTAACGGACAATGGTCACGGAATCCTACGTTAAACCCGCACGTACCCAACGTGGGGAAAAGAAAACCGTCACCACCACCACCTACTAAGATTGCAGTATGCGTGCCTATCCCCGCTCATAGACCGGAAACGCCAGTTCAGCAAATTTATTCGACTGCGGTGACTCAACAGCCTGTAATACAGCACGCCTCTGGAATGGTGGCACCCGCACCTGGCTATCCACGCGGCGGTTTACCGCCATTGACCGTGAATATCCCACCACGACCTTACATGCCGGTGCCACCATTGGCATCCGGCATACAGGTCAAGAGCTCGCGCGATGTCTCTGGCAAATCTGTAATTGAGACGCTACTTCCCGTAAATCCGAACGAACCTCAGAGACTAGATGAACCAAAACTATCACCCGCCGTTATACCGGAACCAACTAACAAAGCGTCCACCTCTCCTAAGGTTCCCTCGCCGAATCAACCGCCTACATATATACCTGAAACGGCGAAGATAGAAATTAACGCTAGCACATCTAGCCCAGTATTTGGCAAACCTTACATCACGGACAGTTACACGATGTCACCTAGAACGCAGAAGCAAATTTCCGTACCCATTACAACAGACAGCAATCTGCTATCACCAAGACAAAAACAGGAAGTATCCAATCTTCAACTTCTAACTACGCACGTACCTCGCTCTTCTACGCCAAGTCCTGTGATCGTGGCTCACGGTCATCTACTTCACAAATCTGTTCACTCTCTAGGCCCACAAACAGTCTCTTCTTCGAATCAACCATTGATAAAAACGGTGGTACCTATAGTTCCCCAACAAGTAACACCGAACACGACATCATCGGTGCTCAGCGATAAGTGCGTCATTCCACAAACACCCGTTGTTTGTCAAAGGCAGTCACCTGTCACTCAAAGTCAAGTAGTCAAGTCTCACATACCTTTGGTATCCACAGTGTCACAGACGATCATAACCAGAGTGGTACCATCCACTGTATCTTCTATGTCAACTCCACCGGTGAATGAGCAAACCACACCGGAATGTTTAGAACCACATATAATCCAAGGACAACAATTAGAGTTGGATGCCGAAGCGCAAATTAACCAAACTGCTCAACCGATGCAACTTACACCTCCTATACAATCTGCACCGATTGATGAGATAAAGAAGGAACCAGCCGATGTCGAACAGGAAGAAACGATGGAAGAAACTACATATAACGTAACTGAATCTGAGATGCCTTTGAATCCACTATGTATAAAAGAAGAAGATGTGAAACAGGAAAAACAAGAAGTGATTAACACGGAGATTGCACCATGCGTTCCTAAAGTCGAACCTGTCGATACGATTGTACCGAAACTTGAAACGGAAACTCCTGTAAAACTGGAGCCTACAAATGAAATTAAAGAAGAGGAGGCTGTAAAGGAAACTGATGAAGCAGAATTAGATGAAGAGCCAGGAGAGGATTTATTGAAAGAACCAAGCACGGATCCTCTCGCTATTGATTCCAAGGAAGATCCAATCGATAGCAAGGAAGATAGCGATTACTGGTCCGCAAAGGAGGTGAATATCGAAAGCGTCATAAAGAAGGTTGACGCTTTATGCGATGGTGAAGGTAACGACGGTGATGATGAAGCGCAACAGGGCAACGAAAGCATGAATAGCGATTCGCATGACACCAGCAAGCACGAATCGGATTGGTTCGACGCCGAGTCGACGGAGGGTGAGAGTAAAAAGAACTTCGTTACGGCTGACGATCAAGACGAGAGTGTTGAAACATGCGAAAACGAGTGTACGAGGAGTCGTCGCGGCAGAACGAAGAATAGGCGCGGTAGTCGCGGCGGGGTCACTACCAGGCGAGGTGGTAGAAACGCAAGCGCCGTCTCTCATCGGCGAGGTGGTAGAAGTTCCAGGGGTAGCAAACATCACGTTGAAAAGAATAAGTTGCCAGCCGATGTTTATGAATTCCACGATGACAGCGAAGAGGACAATGCAGGTCGTCCGCGACTTATTCTTACTATTAAATCTCCTGGGCCAAACGTAACGGGACCGAATGCGCAACCGGCGACACCCGTGGCCGCGGTCAAGGAGGTGCCGCCGGAGGAGTTTGTCTCTCCCGCTGCCAACACGAGGAAATCTAGAAGATTGGCTGAAAGAGACGGTAGTCGCAACACGATTGACGATGTCATCGAGGATGTTGTCCGCGGATCACCCACGAATAAAGGATTAATCAGCGGTAATGCTGGAAATGTGCATGCTACTAGGCGAAGCACTAGACACAACAATGTTCCGCGTAGTACAGCGCAGCAATCCATTGTGCCGCTGACAGAACTTCGCAAATCACCGAGGGGAAGTCGTAAAGCAGCGAGGCGAACATCGGAGAATAATGACGACAGTGGAGAGGAGAAGGCGAAGGAAGTAACAGCAGCGCCGCAAGAGACTCCGATCAAGGAAGAGCCGAAATTGATTCAGCCGGAAAGTCCGAAAGTAGAGGAACCGATTCAAACTGTTACACCAGCACCGCTGAAGACGGTATCACACGAGCCGATGACATTGATCGATCCAGTTACGGGAATGTTGATACCGATGAGAGAATCCGAGGAGGGCCAGTACATTCCGGTGTCTACGTCGTCTGGTCAAGTGCAAACTATCAATAGAACACTTGTCGAATCTCGAAGCAGCGTATTACCTGGTGCAACCCCGACGAACGAAGCCCCACGAACGAAACTTGTTTCTGAGAGTTCTGTCTTAGTACCAGCAGAGCCGAAGAAAGAAGCTGTTATAGAACACGCATCTTGTCAGCCGACACCAACCCAACAACAAATCCAACCGCAAACTAGCGTAATTACGAAACCACAATCGCCAGCGGTACAAGTCACCTCGATTACTGTTGCACAATCTTCGACAACAGGCACGACTATCGTGACTACCGTGACTGCGACGACCGCACCAACTACGACGGCGCAACCGATATCCACCTCGTCTTCGCAAACGAAACCTACGAGCCTCAAGGCGCACGTGTTGAACGCCAGCAAGCTAGTAACATCGGCTCAACAGCAAGTTATCACTAAACCCGTAGTTCCGAGTCTACCTAACCAAACGATAGTACAGAACATCGTCAAGCCACCCGCGCAAGCAGTACAGGGTCTCAATTTGCAAATACCACCCGGCAGAGTCGTGTCGCCCAGCTTGAGCCCACGTGCGAAACAAGCGCCATTGACTCCAACGAATGGAAAACAAGGTCAACCAATGTCTCCTGTGCTCAACAATACTGGAGCACCGCCTAATCCCAAGCAACATCTTCTTCAAGCCGCTAAGCAACAAACATCGACGATAGTGAACATGCCACAAAAACTGCCGATGAATATACATCCTGCCAGTGTGAACGTTAGTACTCCGACACCATCAAGAATCCATCAACCGCAGCCTACTGCTCTAAAAGGTATCAATGGACAGCCCCATCCGCTCAATCCGAAAACACACTTGCTACAGGCTGTGGTTCCACCGATTGGAACAGTAGCGAGTTCACCTACGCAACCGCATCTCGTCAATCCTCAGATCTCAACTGTCGTAAACAGTGTCCGACCACCGGGACCGAAAGCTCCTGTACGTAAGATTTTGTAATCGAGGAAATTCTTGAGACATTTTAAACTCGAAAGAAATAAAGGCCAAAAGTTTTAAATCAGCCTTGATTAATATTTGGAAACTCATTTCAGACCACTGGACCAATGGAACCGCAAAAGGTGGAAGTGCCAATGTCTGGTTGTATTATGGTGCCGACTGCGAGTCCGCAAAGTCGTAGTGTACCGATGCCGACGTACGAGCCTCCACTGGTAAGTATTGTATTTCAATTTTCTTCACCAATTTTATTCACACGTGTGTTTAAAAATCTTGCACTCGAGACGAAAATAATAAGGTTAATCCAGAATACGTTAAAACGGCGTTAAACTAACTCTGTTTGGTTTCGGTTAGCATGGAAGTACGGGTGCTACTCCACCAGGGGGTCAGTATGGTCTTGTCCCCCCGCATCGTTCCCAGAGCCCTCCATTGCCTCCACCTGCCCATCATCATGCTAATACTTCACAGGTACTTACTTTCTAATATTCTTTTAATAAAACACTTGTGCGACTTACGTGAAAATCAAGCAAAGCTTTCTTTTATTGATTATTTTGACAGATTGCATGAAGTTTTAAGAAATGTTGTTGCGTATTTATTAAGTAAATTAGTGTAAAAATATATTGATTTAAGTAATTATGGAAATAATTCTATTACAGAGTGAAGTCGTCAACCATTACGGAGGACTAGTTCGTGACCACTACTTGCATTCTCAAATGTTCCAATATCAATATCTCCGCGCGCAACAGGAAGCGTTAACGGCTCCTCGCATAACTTATCACATTCCAGGAACAAGATCTCCGCACGTACCTTTAGATCCGAAACTCGAGCCTGGTATAGAGGACAGTCACAGTCCTCCTTTAGAACTGAGACGAGGCACAAGAACGCCTCAGGATCGTACTACCGACAGTCCGCAAATTGCTCATTTATACGGGGGAATGAGACCGTTACCACCCCCTCCATCACAATACACGGGAAGTAATCCATCGTTATCTGGCGCACCGGCTAGCGCTAGAGCGGGTTACGGGTACGAACCACCACCCGCTCATTTGCGTTCTCAATATCCTGTGGCTGGCAGCGAGGCTCCACCTGAAATAGGTAGAGCTCCTACGCCGGATAGATGTAGGAAACATCAGGTCGTCACTCCGCCGCTTTACGCGTCTCAGGTGCCACCGCAAGCGGATTCATTTCAGATGCTACTCCAACGTCATCCGGTTATGTGGCAAGGTTTATTAGCTCTCAAGAACGATCAAGCAGCGGTACAGATGCACTTTGTCTTTGGCAATCCCAGAGTAGCCAGAGACAGTCTTCCATGTAACAGCGATGGCTCTACACCGCCGTTGAGAATAGCGCAAAGGATGAGATTGGAGCAAACTCAAGTCGAGGGCGTAGCAAGAAAGATGCAGGTATGTGTTACAATCTCTTTACTAGATTATAGTACTAGAATTATACAATGTTATAAATCCTAAATTTATTCGTATTTAAAAATAATTGTATATTTTAACATTTTGTATAAATAGATTTTTTGTAAATACTAAAAGATGATTCCTGCTACACAAATAAATTTTAAATAAGATAAACTAATTTTTAATATGTCATTTGATGTCTTCTAGACTGAAGATGAACATTGCATGCTATTGGCACTACCTTGCGGCCGTGATGAAGTAGATGTATTGCAACAAAGCAAAAATCTTCAAGCAGGATTTATTATGTATCTTCAACAAAAGCAAGCTGCTGGAATTGTAAATATTGCTGCACCTGGGTCGCAACAGGTATGGTAAAATTGTTACGTGTGTGTGTGTGTGTGTGTGTGTATATATTTCTCATGATGAAAATTGTATTATCACAAGATTCAAGTCTTTTATCAAGTTTAAAAGTTTTATTATATCAGTTATTTTGTTTTCTATGTATCCCTTTGTCTTGTTAATTATTTATTCGGTTTTAATGACAGTGCGCTATCAAAATATAACGTTACAAATTAATTAATTATTTTAGGCGGCGTATGTAGTTCACATTTTTCCATCTTGTGATTTCGCGCATGAAACTTTGGCAAGAATAGCACCGGACCTACATCACCGAGTTGCAAAAATTGCTCACTTATTAATTGTCATCGCCACGGTTTGAGGCCAATCAGCGACCTACTGGATTAATCTAACTATATCTCTCGCCTTCGCGCACCGCAGGACGCTTCGCACGTGGTATGAAGCCTGGAGTGTCCGTCTGACACACATAGTTGTGCGACAAACAGAGAGATGCATTCAAGAGGAAGAACTCCTTGTTAGGAGTTGTATCAGTGACAATCAAACGGAACCCGGCGGTAAGCCGATCTTTAGATCGTAGGCCTAAAAAACGAGGCACGAGGTTGTGCAGTGAAGCGAGGTTAGCACCTGGTTATCATCGTGCGTGCCTCTCTTCGATGAATTTCGCGCGGGCAAGCTCGTTTCGTTCTCTTGTCCCTTTTTTCCTCCTCTTTTCCTTCGAACAGCTTGTGACTCGCGTCAATCATTGACAACGTTTGTGGGATCGACCGACGTCACTCTTGGTCTTTCTGACAAGCGAGTCAGGCACAACCCCAGCCCTCAAGACAAGACCTTCGATTCGTCACGCGACGTCCGCTTACTTACGCTCGTCCTTCCCGTAGAGGGAACAGTAATAATTCGTTGCTCTAGATGGACAAGTGGACTGCGAAGCATAATAACGAATAGGAGAACCTTAACGTACACTCGTCACTATTACACATGAGTTATTTTAAGCGAGGTCTAGGCATTAATGATAAATTGTGTAAATTATATAAGCGAGCCACCGAGGGCATAACTACTGTGATTTTAAGTATTTAACGATAATATAACTGCGTATAAAGGAGAAAAGAAGAAGGTGACAAAAAGTAAAAACATATAAGGGGATGCCCGACTAATGGTCCGCGCGGTATGTGATGTGTTTTTGTATAATACTGCTCTATATAAATAATTATGTATTATATTACTGTAATTGATAGTTTGCTGCTGCCCGTTGCTGCTGCCGCCGTCGGTCGTGTCGTTAGAATGTAAATTACAATGTTAGACATCTAGCACAGAGAAACGAGAAAAGTTGGGCTACCCCGAGTAGGATTTCCGATCTATTTGTAGATCTATCCATTTGCGTATGTATCATAATTACTCGGAGCAGGATGCGAATTTGTGAATTACTATTATTACTCTTAGCATATTCTCTTAGCGTCATACATCTTACAAAATGATTTTTAACATTACTACTTATTCTTTATCATTATGATTATTATGATTACTATTATCACCAGTGTTTCCAGTGTTGCCAGTGTCAGTATAATTCTAATACACACACACACACATATATAAATATATGCATACACGTACATAAAGAAATGGAAAATTGAGAGGGAGGAGATACATAATGAATAAAATAAATTAAACGATGAATCGATCTTCTCATTTATGAGAATCGTATTTCACGTTTAATTTATTTCAATAAATGACTCTGGTAATACTGATCATTACCCATTCTTATTACTGTTATTATTATTATTAATATTATTATTAAAAGTACTATATTATACCACTCTGCTATTATTACCACTATACTATTACCACTACTACTACTTACTACTACTACTACTACTACTACTACTATTCTATCACTACTATTACCGCTGCTATTAATTATTATTAACGTTATTACAGCAGGCTAGCTAGGGCATACCAATCTGCACATTTAAGGACGAATGGGGCTTATTTGTCATACTGAGAGAAATAGTATGACCGATCTCATTGACCACTGACGCCCCATACACACTTCCATCCTACAAGAGATAGATATACCCGAGCAGAATGAACAACGAATGAGCAGCGAATGCGAGTAGAACATTAACAGTGTTCAATTCACGATCGTTGTTCGTTCATTTCATTGTTCGTTTGCACGTGCAGTGTACACCTATCTTTACACCCCATCCCTCGATTCCGTCGTACGACGACTCATAGACTCTTTAGCATTCGTGTCCAAGATAATAAATGCGCTTATGTGTATAGACCAGAGATTACACTATATCACACCAAGCCGTCAAAAAACATTTTAAGTAAATTAAGAAACTTATATCTATTTACGATATTATGCTGCTGCGCGTAGGGCGCATGCCTCTAGAGAGTAATCTTCATGCAAAAGTATCAGGGATGGACGAAATGCGCACCCGTTTGTTCTAATTCTAAATTGCAAGGACACTTTACAAAAATTATGAGTATCTTTATCTAAAATATTTCATCTTTCTTTAGCAAAAAAACTTAATCTTTTTTTTTAACATTTCATTAGAAAACGGTGTAGTAAAGTTATAAATACGATTCGATATTTGCCGATTGATTTCAGATACTTAATCTACTGAATTATTTGATTATTCAAATTTGAATTAGATTTATTCGAAAACAGTTTTGAAGTGATCAGCTTTTTTGGATACTAATCTGAATTTTAAGGATAAACAGATTAATTATTTCAAATAATTCGGATGTTATACATTATCTGGATATTTATAGCTCTAGTGCATACAGTTATAATCGTTTATAAAAATTGCAGATATAATTGCAACATTAGAGCAAGAAACACGATCGTTTATTTTATTTACTTATCTCATCGTTCTGCTATTAATTTTAGAAACGACTGATGATTCGATGAATCCATTAATTTTATTTATGGCGATGAATTGCATCGTAATTATCATCGTTCCGTCCATCCCTGCGGTTTACAATTACTTTAAGGCAGCGCGGATACTCGCGGAGCGTGTGCATGTACAGTGTAAAAGATGCGTTGTGGATATGTACAGTGTAGAGGTATAATTGAGCGAGCAAGGTGATAAAAAAACAAGAAAACGCGTATATATTATAGCTATGAATAAGTACATAAGGCACGAACGTGCGCACGTGTCGCGTAACATCTCATTTATTTTCACGAAAGCGCTGTGTTTTCCCCTTCACTCTTTCTTCAGCAGCCAGTCATATAGTATGTAGGTGCAGGATTACATGTTTTCCTGTGCCATTGTTACGCGACGCGTGCGCAGGTCGGCGGGCCTCGTCTATCTTGTAAAATATCTGTGAATATTATGATTTAGTTTCTTCCTATTTGTAGGCTACAAGGTATACAAAAAAATGTTTACGTTAATCATTTAAGGAGAATGTACAGATATCACTATATCCTTTTTTGTTTTGTGTTTTACTGTAGTTATTGATAATTATATGGATATTAACGATAATAATAACTATGATTAAAAAGAAAAAAAACTTAAGCACGGCTCGATTGCGTCATTCTTGAAAAACCCGCTAATATGCGCAATATATTTATTCTGTGTAAGAGAACTCTCGGTGATAATGTATCATTTGTATATTAGTAATTACGTGATCTCCTAATAATCGAAAAAAAAAAGAATGAAACTTGAATAGTATTGATATACGTTGCGACGTCACACCGTTCCATCTCCTAAATTCGTCACAATCTCCAAGATTTATTTCCGCGTCGTCTACATGCGTTCTTCTGAAATGTTAATGCGTTAAAAAAACGTATGTTAAGAACTTTCTTTTTATATTAGATCAGGAGCTGGACTTCTCGCTAGAAAGGTAATATAATAAAACACAAACTATTACCTCGAATATTGACGTATATTTCTTACGGTCTTACATTCGTCATACTTTTTGTTAATTTTGCTAATGAGTTGCGACAAGACAGCGATAGAAAGCTTCAGCTTGTTCTACATAATCCTATCGAACGAGACACGGATTAATATAAATCAGCCGTGCGACAAGAATAGCAAAGTTACCTTAAAAAATCTTGTTTAAAAAAACTGAAGCTCTGTTATAGAAGAATGGATATTACGATTTATATTATAGTTTACAGATTAAACAATTAAAAATATTTTGTCTCCGTTATGAAACTTGGGCACCTCGATCTGATCGAGAGCATCCACTTTCGAAACACTCATCTAAGGATCGCTATTCCATTCAGGCCAATCTTGAATTTTCGTGTAGAGGTGACTTCCAGGACTGGCTGTTGAAATTACCTGTCGTCCACCGAGTACGCGTACATTGTTTCGAAGGATACGTTGGGATTTTCCACATTTGATTAATTGATGTGCAATATCTACCATTGTTTGGTTAACTTCATTTCCTGGAAAAAAAAAAAATTGTCAGAATAGAGTAATTTACAGCAAAAGAATATATATTGATATAATCTCGCTAATGAGCTGATGACAGTAGAACTAGTGATAGACTAGTGATAGACACGTTTTGTACGATTTATTGCGATAATACTTACGCTCAAAATTCCCAATAAAAACTATACCGACAGATTTTTTATTATATCCGTACGTATGGGCTCCTTCGCGTGTCCATCCGCATCCCTCGTATACGTTTCCATCGCCCCCGATCAAGAAACTTTAAAAACGAAAGCAATAATTATCAAGTAAGTGAGTTTCTTCTTTATATGTCTCTGTCATCCAAACAGACATACATATGTAAGTATAAAATAAACGGTATTTTATGAAGCAAAGTACACAAAACATTTACTTATATTTTAATACAATATAATTAATTTATATACAACTAAATAGGCTGCAAATATTTAAACTAAATTATAATAAGCATTTAAAAAAAATAAAGATTTTTTTTATTAAGATTGTTTCGCCGAAATTAGAATAATCAATAAGTTATTGGCATCTAAGAACAAAAAATAAAATGATAAAGGCTACTTGGTTTATTTAGTATGATTCGTATCCCAGTGACTCGTAAAATTTTCATATAATCATAATGAAGATAATGTTATAGCTTACGAATAACCAATGTCATCCCAACCATTTGTGTCCATGTGAAAACTGCGAATGTTGTCGACGGTACTTGTACAACTACTTCGCGTATCACATTCGGGAGTGACTGTGTGATGTATTATCACATAAGGTATCGGTACTATTAAATAATTAACTTCTCCAGGAGGAGTACTACTCCATTGACTTCTTTTGATAATATTTGGACACTTGACTTTTGCTAAAATATTTAATGAAAAATAATTTTAATTAATTAACTATTTAATCATTTTAATTATAATATTAAAGCCACATGATTTTTTTGCTAAAGAAGGGGAATCTTAAAAAAATAATTTAATTTCTTCAGATGTTAATAAAATTTTATTACTTTCCTGTTCACAAGAAAATAGAAAATAATTAATGTAGGAAAAGATTCACTTTTTTATAACTGCAGTATCTTTTACGTTCTTTATATATTTATATGAACTCGGTCTATTTTGGAAAAATAACTATATAATAATTAATAATGAGAAAAAACAAAGAAAGAATCCTTTTCCTTCTTTTGCTGAAATATTTTTCTTTCACGAAGGACAGAATAAGATATGCAGAGGAACGAGATACATTCTGCGCAAATATAATCTCAAAGAATTTCATAAAGTGATAAATAACAATCAGTTAAGAATTTAGAAAGATACTTACTGGCAAAACTGGCAGAGAGTACCAGTAAAAGTACGAAGCAGATTCTCGATGTCATCGTCACAGCAACGATGTGCAACTGTATGAGGAAATGATCGAAAGATTGGAATATAACGCTGACAGTGTCTCGGGTTGTGACCTACGGCGAAGTGATAATGAGAATCAACTGAATAATCATAATTACTCGAATCTTTGCATTTTTTAATTGCAGCAAGGAGGAGCGATCAAAATGGAAAAATTAAAATGTGAATAATTGTTACTTATTATAATAAACGAATAAAATTATAATACTTATTAATAATCATGTTAATAATCTTTATTAAATAAATCTCTCTTTCTTAACTTTAGAAATTAATTATAATTAATAATAATTAAGAGCGATTTTGTCTTGAATTAAAATTTATTATTAAAGAATAAAATATTCGTTCAATCGATATATCGATAGAAGATAACTTGTCTTGCTTTCAAGTGGTCTGTTTTCCAAAGACATAGAAAATGGACTGCGCGATCCGTATCTTAGTAGTGTATCAAATGTGGTCGACAATAATGAGAGAGAGGGGCCGTGTAAAATATGTAAAATATATTAAAATTTTCATTTTTGAAAAAATTTTACATTGGCGATTAATGATCTCCTATTTACTAGTGATCGGTACGTTACTGAAGCTACATTGGACGCGCATGCGTCAGAAATCCGGCCCGTCTAACAACACTGCACTTAGGACACTAGGGCTGCGTTCAAAAACATCACCCGAGTGCCCCCGCGTATCGTATTATCTTTGTTGTTCACTCAGTGTTAAACAAGGATAAGATAATACACGGAGACACCCGGGTGATATTTTTGAACGCAGCCTAGGGATTTGTTCGCGTCGCGTGCTCCAACATGCTCCTACCATAGCTCCTATTCACTTCAACGACCATGTTTGGAATAAGTAGGAACTATGGTAGGAGCATGTTGGAGTATGCGACGCAAACAAACCTTAGGCTGCTCTAGAACTTTCTTTCTCGTTTTCTACAAATATCAAACGTGTATCTATCTCATTTTAAGTTCTAAAAGTGTACACTAGTTCAGCTACAGAAAACAGACCTAAGAATTAAGGTTTGTTCGCGTCGCATGCTCCAACATGTTCCAACATACTCCTACCATAGCTCCTAACTCACTCAAGCGCGTTGGAGTGAGTAGGAGCTATGGTAGGAGCATATTGGAACATATTGGAGCATGCGACGCGAACAAGCCCTTGGTTTTTGCCAGGTTCCAGATTTGCAGTTCGCATGCGTTCCCAAGTATTCGTCATACTGTGATTCTGCCAGTGTTTCTGTATATTTCTCAAAAAGGAAAGAAAATATAATGGAGACCGTTCGATCATGCGGTTGCAAAGGAATACGTTCTTGTTTGGTTTGTGAGACCGAATACGAAATTTCGAAACCGGATCTGAAAAACGAGTTACAGGTAGAATATGGAGCATCCTAACCTATCTGATAAGCGTGACATCGGAATTTCCCACGATTAGTTGTAAAATTTCTTTTTTCAAAAATTGCAGACATAACTACGCAATCACGACAAAATACATGAATTCCAGGGATTCCCCTGATAATTTTACTAATATATATATATTTCAGTTGATGGACTCTTGATTATATGATATGTATTAATTGATGTATTAGTAATTAGTTAGAGATAATTCAATTAGCGCTCATGGGCAAAATATATATAATATTTCTGTCTATATTTTTATTTCTATTTTGCGATCACTTGCTTTATCAAATCCTTATTACAATTCTCATTATATAAAAAAATTTTGTCGAATAAAACAATACATTTACTCCCAAAAAACAAAGTAATTTTTAATAAGTATTGAATCTATAAAATATTTTTTTGCTTACTATCTCTCACGTAAAAATGATCTTTTTCTGAAAAGACATTTATATACCTGAGAATTTCACCAGTTGCTGTCTTTCTGATATCTCCTGTTGTACAAGTCTTGAATCTGCTCTTAGCTGGTTAAAATACTGGTAAAACCAGTTACTTGTTTTGAAAAGATGATACATACATTTTATTCCTTATTTTATCCTGCATTAGTCCACATCTTAAAGAACATAAATTTTTATAACATAGATTGAAATGAAAACAATTCTTTTATAGAAATTCAAAAACTTTTATAGAATTATACAAATTTTCTAAAATGTATGTAATTATTTACTATCTTATTTTTTATTTTATGATATATTTATATACAATTTTACAGAAAAGCAAAAGTTACATTTATTGTCCATATTGTAATAAATTATTATCTGGATGGGATATAGACGAATACAAGAAACATCCTAATCATGATGTAAACTTGATTAATTATCCTGGTGTTTATATCAAGGTATATACATATATATAGTATTTATAATATATTTTATAATTAATTAATATTATATGTACGTATATTATATATACGTATATAAAATATATGTCCCAGCTAGATTTCTTAAAGGAAGATGAGGCTAAAGAGCTCATGAAAGCGCTTGATGATCTTCCTTGGCAACTTTCACAAAGCGGTAGAAGAAAACAGGTATATCTCCAAAATATTTAGATAAATATATATATCTTTACGTATTTTTAATTGAAACACTTTAATTTATAGAATTTTGGACCAAAATGTAATTTCAAAAAGCGAAAATTACAATTAGGATCGTTTAATGGTTTTCCCAAAACAACGCAATTTATACAAAAGAAATTTGAGGAAATACCAATGTTACATGGTTTTAAAACTGTCGAACAGTGTACGCTTGAATATAATCCCGAACGAGGTGCCTCTATAGATCTCCATATGGATGATTGCTGGATTTGGGGAGAACGCATAATAACTGTGAACGTTCTCGGTGATTCTGTTTTAACTATGACTCCTTATCGTGGTCCAATAACGCGATACAATTTAGACTACGTTTCAAGTTATGATTCCATCTTAGAGAAAGACATGTACGATAATACACATTCTTTGGGTGATGATAACATAGTAGTACGATTACCGATGCCTGCTAGATCACTCATGGTTTTATATGGTCCAGCAAGGTATAATGTCCAGCTAAATACTAAAGACAAAAGTGTATTCCATGGTATTAATAATTATTACATATATGGTTTTTATTTCATAGATACAAATGGGAGCATGCTGTGCTTCGACAAGACATCACATCGAGACGTGTCTGCCTCGCATACCGTGAACTGACGCCTCCGTATCTCAAAAATGGACAACATGAAAAGGAAACTTCTGAAATTTTGAGGCAAGCTTCACTCTTCTGGTGATATTAATAAACAAATTTAAATTATTGCATGTGTTTTTATAAAAAAAATTGATGTATCATTTAACATATTAAGTGTAAATTTTAATAAAGTCATTTTATTCTTAGCATACAGTGCATTAAGAATGTACAATAGTAACACATCTCTTACAATAGTCCATATAATATTTTAAAATAATGCTTTTTTTGTCAAATTTGTGAATAGTCTTAATGAGATATTATATTATTTATTTATTATAAAATTTGAATTAAAATGTCAAAATATTTAATCATTAAAATGCAAATTATTTAAAGCAAACAATCAGACTGTTCGTAATATGTATTATATATATATATATTTACTAAGAAAATATATTAAACTATATATTATAAATCAGATAATTATTTGGTAAGTACTATTTTTCTTTTGTGCTGTCCGACGGTCACTCGCTGAGCTTTATCATAAAAATAAACGTAAAAACCAAGAATAAATATTCTCACGAGCTTTTATATTTTGTTAAAAAAATAGGATCTGTCTATTTCTCTCTTCATTACTCAATTTTTGCAAATTTCTTTGTGAACCCGGGAAACATAAAAAAATACGGTTTTATACAATTACTCGATTTTTACATTAAAATATTAACATTTCTGATCGCCTTTCAGTGGATAGTCTGGCGCCATATACACTATGGGAAACGTAGTTATGGGATCCGATTTTCCCAATGGTTCGTAACCGTTCACTAGATTCTCTCGTAATTCCCAACGACGCCTCTCCCTTTCTGTCTTTTGACGCCTGATAGCTCGGCCAAGCATACACGCGAACATGATTCCCGTTAGCTGGAAAGAGAGAAACAATTATGTAGATTTATAATTTATTTAGATAAATTACTCTTCAGAATTGTAGTTTATCCTGTACTTCTTGATAGTATCACCGATTCTCAATTTGACGCGTGAGAAATGGGATTAGAATTACGTTGGAAAAAAAAAGCTTAATCTAACCTGAATAAGGGCGATCGCTACAGCTCCTGTGCCGATGTATAGTGCACTACGGTGAACAATAATAGAAAGGCGGCCGATACAGCCCTCCTGATATTTCCCATAACAGCGATCTGAAAGCTCATCCACTAGATATGCACAACAAGAGTCAGGTACATCTATATGCGTATTATTAAATGATACGTAGTTCCAATCCAGATAGCTATCATATCCGCAACAACGTAACTGTAAGATAAGAAAAAATAAGTTTTATTTTTTAATTATTTTTAAAAATACTTCTTTCCTTGTAAATAATAGTGATTATATTTCAAAAACGTTATTGTATGTTATTTCCAATTCAATGTTATATAGGGTGTGATCAATGTCAATTATGTGAATGAATTTTTTATATTTTTTATCCATAGAACAATCAATTATCTTACTCTAGATTGCATAAAATCAATTGCGAATTTGGCTTCTTCGTTCTTTTCATATTGATGCATCGTCATCTTGATATTCTGAGCCAAAAGATCCTTGATACCGTCTTGCAAGGCATATGCAGCAACAGCGGCGGCTAGTTCCATTATTAAAACAACAGACAGCAAGAATGCAAACTAGAAGTACATAAATGTAATACGCATATCGGAAAGAGAATATTTGAAACAGAAATACGATATTCGGTTCTCGCTTACCACAAGGACCATACAGGTGCTTTCCCTGAGTGCGCCGCAACATCCCATAAAAGCAATTATGAAGACGAGTATTCCAACCACGATTAAGACGGTGGCTGGTGAAAAATAGCTTGTATCCAGAAAATGCGAAAAGTTCTCATAAACAGCGTAGATCGTCGTACCGACCGATATTATCATAACCCCCGTCAACTGTAATAAAATGATAATTTTATTATATATTATGTTAATCGCAATTAACTTTATTTTCATCATATAATTAATTTTTACGAAAAATCTTCACTTCTCTGATATATTAAACAAATGTTAATAAACTACAGAATGCTGAAGACATGTACAAACTTCATCTAAGGATTATTCGGCTGAAATTTAAAGTCGATGAAGTCTTTTCTAGCAAAAATATGATTAGATATTTTTTTACATTTTAATTAGACAAAACGCACCATTTAGAAACTAAGTATGTTAATTAAGGGTTATATTAGAATCTCTTTAAATAACATTAGGTTTGAATTAAAAGTATTTGTTATTTATGTTACCATCTATGAAGATTTAATTTTCGTTATTTCTTTTAATTTCTTAAAAAAAATTTTAATATATTCATGTTTATAAGAATCTTTTCCTCATTTCTATATTTTTATTGTAATGTTCCGTAATTTTTAGCTATATTTGTATTATTATTTCTGCTTATAGCGTCAATTTAAATATGCAGCATCGCATATAATCTGTGAACATGTAATATACTGAACATAATATATGTTCATTGTATATAGAGTATAAGGCTTCGATCATTTCCATAATACGCGGTTTCTCTGACATTAGTTATATAATACATGCGTCCTCGCTTAAATGTAAACTTTTTAGATTGGAAAGAGGGTACGACACTTTTGTGAAGCATATCACTATGTACACATACGTTGCCATCGGTCTCTATTTGTTCTACAAAGCGGGCCGTGTAATTTCCTACGATAAGCCGCTCTCTCGTGATCCTTACACGTCTATGTGTGAGTCTACCTTAATTCTCACTGAAGAGCCGAAATAAAATATGAAATTGTTCCAAATATATTTCCACAGGTTATCGAGAAATATATGACGTATTAAGGTAAGAGCAGCTTTTACAACTTAATTTTAAAGTAAATACTTCGGATAAGATATCGATGACCTGTTAATAAACGATATGTCGTGAAATTTATTTTTGTTCCTGTCAGCTACAATACAATGAAATCAAAGATCGAACAAGATCTTTACGATCAACCGTTACCAGCTTGCGAGATTAAAAAAATTTTTCGTTCCATACTCATGTGCTAAGGTATTTCTATTGTGTTAAAATCATATTATATGTCACAACATCATTGATTATGAAGATAAATGTATCTATACCGATAAGAGCGAGCACAAAATCCCGTAGGTACAACACAGGATATTTGAAATATGTTTTCCTGGTACTGCGTTTTATCTGTGAGAACAACAGAACGGTTTTTATATCATCAATTCGAGATTTCGGATGTCAAGGTCGAGGCAAGGTCTTACTGGAAAATTACTGCCTTTTCCAAGCATGTTTTCCTTCACGTACAGTAAGAGACTAGAAATTTACATAAGTCTGATAAATTATAAGTGTTTCTATATGCCAGGCAATACTTGCTTCTGACGAGCATCAAACCGATTTATTTACGATAATCTTCAGCCGCTATCTATTATCTGTACATTTTGCGATAACTAACGTCGTGAAAGAAACATTGTTCTTATTACGACTTCTTTGTTTAATTGAGAGACAGATATATACAGTGCTAATCGGGTTGTGCAGCTGTACAGGTTCGTCCATCCCTAATAATTCAGCAGTGCATAGCCTTGTCTATGTAATATCGATCGCAGTTCAAAAGTGCTTCTCTCTAACAATGAAACTCGAACTTCATGGCCCACATCGCTTTCTCTGTAAGCCGACAGAACAAAGGACATAATAAACATCGATAGGGGACACTCGCCCTTCGTATCATTCACGTTATTTTATTTCAACACGGCATCGCGTTTTATAAATATTTTTTTCATTTCCACGCATGGCATAAATAATCTGATACGTCATCTCCAGTCTGTTTAATACCGAAAATCGGTTTAATCGATATCGATATGGGGCTCGAGTTATTATAATTTCGAATAATCTAAATGTTATTAAACTGCAATCTTGTAATTATATTAATATTGATTTTTAAATTTTGCTGCAAGGACGTTTGCCACGTATATGCGAAAAATGTATATCTGAGTCATTCTTTACCCTGACATTAGTCGTTATTTACGTTATCGGAATGTCTGCTAGCAGACATCGATGACAAAATCGCGAAGAAAATTGATAACCGTGTGATAATATAATACCGATAAACGATTTGTGTTTTCTATAAATTTATAAGTATATTATATATATATATATTTATATATATATAATGTATTATAAAATAAATAGATAAAAAATTTTAAGGATAAAAGACATCCTTCATGGATAAATTTCGTCTTAATTTGACAAGTGTGTGTACGACTCTTCGATGATTGTCAAAAACAGATGTTAGCAATTGAAAGCATTTTTCACCGCAGAAATCGAAGCCTCCTGTTTTACATTCAGACATCATCTATACGGTCGGTATATAATATAGCAATCGATAATTATGGATGAGTGTACGGCACGGTCTAGGTGAGGATACTTGGCCTACGACAACGCGCAATTGCACCTAATCGGCTTGTGTTGCAATAATACATTTTCCAATGTGAGCCTCGATAACGTGCGATTCGTCGCAGAGTCATTAGCGATGACTTTGTGCGTACTTGAAGAGTCATAATGCACGGACGTTATCTCGTACTCCAACAATATACATATCTTTCGACGGACTCACGCGACAACGCCTTGCCTCGTGACGAGTCCTCGATCTCATTTCGCGTCTCTTTCGAGATTCTCAACGGTTCCTCGAGTCACGAAAAGTCAGGTATTTTTTTTTTACTTTTTCTCTGTGTTTTGATCGAACGCGTAGAGTCGAGACGGAGAGCGTGGTCGACGGGCGAGGCCTCGTCGCGCGATTGTTCCTCGATTAACGCGAGAATGCATCGCGGAGTGAGATGAATTTGGCGAAGAGATTGTATTCGGTGAGACGATAAACGCCGTTCGCATTATAGTACAGACCACGAAGAGAGAGTTGACCGCGCACAGTAGATACTTGATGCAGCGGAGGCCGACGTCTAGGTGCGTGGCCGCCATTTTGCCTCGCGTTGGCTGCTCCGGGCGCAGATGCACAGCGAGCGGTATCGCGCACCTTCAACACTTCCAGTTAACACACCGATTGCCAATGCCAACGTTGAAGCGTCGGTCTGCAGCGTTATCTACTGGCCGATAACGAGCCGCGAAAACGCACGATCGCGCACGGCAACGGCTTGTGCGATACCAATGCTAGCGTTGGGGTTTTTGTTTAGAACACGGAGTCTGACGAAGAGAAGAAAGAGAGACAGAGAGAGAGAGAAAGAGAGAGAGAGAGAGAGAGAGAGAGGAGGAGGAGGAGGAGGAGGAGGAGGAAGAGTGGGAGGAAATAAGGAAGTCCTCGCGGTAACGTGAAGAAAAACATGACAAAGCGATATACCAGTAGCATTATGACACACCAATGAATATTCGAATATTTTCGGTATATATAGGTCGTATATATTCATAACCCAGCGTAAACACGAAAGTTACATGTAACGTACCTATTAGTTGTGATTGCCCATTTAACAATATAACACAAGCTACACGTAACTTTGCATTTGCTGGGAATATGTACATTATATATATATGTATTATTTTTAACAGAATCTGCACGGAATGTTTTAATTAGACATCGAGCCACGTTTAAGCTCATCCACTTAAAAAAAATATATATATAATATATACTTATATATCTCTTAGTATATACATAAACATAAATGATATATATGTATATATTATATATATAACATATAACATTTAATGCGATCGAATATATCAGATCAAAATTTTAAAGTTAATGGGCGTGGAAAGAAACATTCGTTCTCGTGTTCGTTGCTACGTTTACACGTAGGCAAAACAACGCGATATAAAATGACTCATGTGACAATTAAGTTAATTTCATGTCTCTCGATATGCATGCGTGTGCGTGAATGGCACGTGTGTAGTTTGATGCGCGTGCATGATGACTGTCGGACACGCGCATGCTCCAATTTTTTTTGTTTGAAATTCACATGTTACAAACACTTATGAGAAATAAATTTATTGCAGATAAAAAGAGATTTACCTATAAAATATGTGATTGCTTATTCTGTGTAATTCATTCCTGTGTAAATAGAAGAGAATGAAATAACGAATTGAATTAACGACGCATTTTAATCAAAAATGATAAACGTGTTGTTGCAAAAACATTTAGCGATGTAAAGGTTTTATTAAAAATACACACGCTTCTTTATAACGCGATGCGAAATATCGCAAGTAGCAAAAATAATTTACCATCCTTCTATACAAGGACAAATAATGTGTTCTCGTACAATATGTCAGATCAATTATCAAATGCACGCAGTTTCGCATCCTAATGGCAATCCTGTTCGGCTGTCATCCATATGAAGGCTGCTTCCGGTGCGTTTGATGTTCGCATGGCACTCTACATAGTCTGGTAACAATTCTTGATCGATTTAGCCAAGTAGGACGACAAGAGGATTCCTATCAGCTGCAACGTTAATTATTCCATATTCTTGTATTAATAAAACGTGAATATTACTCGTTTATCGGACTTCGAAACGCTATGAGGTAAAGTTTGAAAAATCTAACATAATGATGCTGATGAAGATACCTGAATTATACCAAGACCTATTCCAACACCTGCTATCTTAGCTGCGTATGTCTCTGCAAATTTCGCGAAGGCGTCTATGCAGCCATCCTCATGCAGACTCTTCGATGATAGGGTGCAGTTCTTCGTGCTGATAGCACCTATCGTATCATCACAGCACGACACCGGAATACCTGGCAGTTTCGTTGTATTCGCCAACCAGTCGGTGGCATTGATCGTGCCACAACAATGGAACTGTAAAAGAAAAACGAATTTCACGGTTAACATGCTGAAACACGTATTTACATCATGCAAATATAGAGATGTAGAGTCGTAATGATTTCGTCCATATTTAATATTTCACGGTATGCTCGTATATATATATATATATACATACATATACATAATATACACGTCCCTAGTATATTGATATATATTATATAATAGTTAAATTATATACAATTGACAATATATATTATACAAATATAATATAATTGTTTACACTAAAAAAAATTACTGACCTTAATACATATTTTTTTAAATAGTACTAAGTAAATATTTACTTACATAATAAATATTTATTCAATAAAAAGATAATGGTAATTGAATTAAATTAATGATCAAATAAATATATGTTTACATTTAGTAAATATTATTTAGACCTATTTAAACAAATATTTATTAAAATTTAGTATTTTTTTCTAGTGTATATATTATACATACAATATACATATATATAATATATAATAAATATATATAATTTATGTACATAATATACAATATATACACACACATACATTTTTTGTAGATCGTTAAGGATGGTCAAGGAAGCTGGGGAAAAATCGATGTACGCTACCCCTTCGCGTGGCGTGCACGCCAGCTACCACATACACATATATTATACACGCGAGGAATTAGAGCCGGGCACTGAAATTATCCCTGTCGCCTGTCGTCCGCGATATCCTCGCTACGACCGGGTCGCTCCCACGACTGGGAAAGACACGATGCGAAGCGCGAGAAACTTCGCGAGAAATAAAAGCCATCGTCGAAAAAAGGGAAAAAAACAAAACCATACGTGGTCCGCTATTTCGAAGGTATAACATAGTCGCACGTATAAATACGATTATTGTATATAATTATGCATTACGTCTTTTTGTAGATTGTCCCAGACGAATGTGATCTCGTCGCTCTTGTTGTATTGGGGCATCGTGTCGAGCATCTTTTGCTGAGCGATCGACGCAACCTGTGCTCTCATCACATATCCCATTATGCCGCCTATGATCTCCAGCAAGAAAATTACAGCCAGAAGTGTGCAAAACTGTAAATGATCATCAGAGACTATTGTTAAAATAATTCAAATTATATTTCTACGATTTACGTTATTTTCCGTATGCTGAGAAAAATGTTTTGTTAGATTAACTGCAATTCTAGTAAAAAAGAGAATATATAAATCAGAATTTTTTTGTTAAATCTATTAATCTGATGGATACAAAAATCTTCTGGTTCGTCTATTTTCAACCAGACATTTTTCTCAGTATATATAATTGTTACGGATATTCCAGCAGAAATCAGTTTTGGTATCAGATGTTGACTGGAAAATATTATCCTGATATATTTTTTCAAATATATCTAGGAAATATATCTAGGAATCGAATCTCGAAGCTTTTGAAATATTTATTATATATAGTCTCACCGTGCGTCAATTTTTTAAAGCAACACCGGAAGCGTGTCCGCCCTCGTCTGCGTGCGAGGGAGAGTAATTTTCCCGGAATAAAGGCCGACGGAGGTGGAACGGGGAGGACACACACATGTCAATTACATACTTCGTGCACAAAACATATGATCCATTACGTTATGGAAACGAGGGGGAGACGATATCGTAGATGGACAGACTTGGCCGAGCTTTTTGTTTCATATACGTTTCGTATGCAATAGGTCGTTCAAAAACCCGACGCTCTATATCGAGATCCTAATCTCGAATTAATTCGAATAGAGCAACGTTGAAAATAACATCGTGAATGTTCTCGAGTCACGATAATGATTCCGCTTTATTACTTGCAGTCGCGATTGATCCTCGTCGGTGGCGCGCTCTCAATCCGAAGCGTAATCACCTGGTGAGCTTCGCCAAGTACGGTCGATCGAATGAGACGTAAATCATTTACGATTGTGAAACAGATGGTTCCTCACGATTGTAAAAGGCGTATATGTAGGAAAGACAAGGCGCAATGCGTTTGCGATAGATTCTCAGACAGCCAAGTTCATCGAAAATAGATTCTGCAAAATTTATGAAAAATAAGAAGACTACTCAGAAAGAATGATTTTATTGAAATTTTGATGACTACAGATTTGAAAATAATTTTATTGAACCATTAAAATAATTATGTAGGAAACTCAAGCATGTCAAGCAATGCTGCAAGAAGTTTTGACATTCTGGCAACCAGCTTGAGCATTCTACATAATTATTTTAATAGCCCAATAAAATTATTTTCAGATCTACCTCTAACTTTTTAGATGTAGATCCAGCAAAAATGTTCTTTTTATATAAAAATTTGATACAGGATCTGGTATGTATAATACTGTTGGCAGAACGCTAACACGAATATTGTCATAAAATATAGCAGATTAATAACAGAAATTCAATAGTTTGTCATACTTATATAATTTAACGCAGATTAGCGACATATTAGAAGCAGCAGAATCTGCGTCTGACAGATTCTATTTGGTTTCTGTCAATCAACTGTCAGATTATATCTACAGGCTTTATCGGTAAAACTCAAGCTTAATGCAAACAGAGTTAAGTAATGCCAATTTGCTAACAATTTCACGAATTTACTTCCAGTTCGCCGGTATAGATAGTTTGATTATTGGATAACTTATCATTATTACTATTGATTTAGCCAGTTAATTATTATTTGCTAATTAAACGTCAAAATACATACTATAACTCTGTCGCAGTAATAAACGGTCTAATTGGATATGACGCAACGATGAGACATCTTTATTGAAAAAGATTCTGAAGTATGTATATATGCGATTTTTAAATCATACAGCAATAAATTAATAAGTTAATAAGAGTGTAATTTAATGCGTGGACAAAAAGTGTATCATTTACTTATTTATGAAGAAAAAGCTTAATCGAAGTGTGTATATTTAATAAGAAAAAAATGTTGTTCAATTTATGAGTACATATTCGTCTTACCGTTATAACCATGCAATAACTTTCGCGAACAGCTCCGCAGCATCCGAAAAAAGCGATGATAAAAATTATGGTGCCCACGGCTACGAGAAGAGAAGGTACGGAGAAGAACCTGTTGTCAAGGAAATGTTGATACTGATGATATACTCCATGGATGACCGCTCCGATGGATAGCAACACTATTCCTGTAATCTAAACATAATTCATCGATTCACGATATATTTCCATGGATAAAAGGATCGAAAATGCAATTCGCAATGGAGTCAATCATATTAAAAAAATCGACAATTACATAATGATTTCGTGACGATAAGCAATATTGCGTAAACGATGTATTTATCTAATTAATGTGGTATGTAATTCGCATACTAATGTATTTGAAAAAGATACGCAAGTTTATTTTTTTGATGACGTCAACATTTTCGAGTTTCATGTTCACGTATAGTGTATCATACAAATAACAGCGAGTTGCCAACAGCTGCGGTGTCCGAGCGGTTAAGGAGATGGACTTGAAATCCATTGGGTTCTACCCGCACAGGTTCGAATCCTGTCCGCAGCGAATTTTTTTTTTCTTTATCTTAAATAATATCAGTATCTAATCATTTATACGTAAATACACTTATACATTTCAACGTAAAAACGTAAAAATGACACATTTTAATTAATTGCATTAACAACACTAGCAATTTAATAATTCTATATTAATAATTCTACAATACTCTTGTAATATTACATAATCAATAAAATCAACGATTACGCCAAAACTATAATCATGAAGAAATATTAATTCGAATAAAACTTCATAAAAGATTAACATGCGACGTAAGAACGTTAATAATGGAGGGGGCTATTTATAAAACCGATAACGCAGCGTGTTTTTCGATTATTCTGAATAAAAACATTGAACCGTCTATCTTATTCGAACTATGGTTTCTACGCATATGCATAAACGATATATTTCCAGATACGAACTTACTGTTAATAATAAAATTATTTTAATCATGATACTTATAACTATTAAACATGAACGGTTTTATTAATTCATAAGTTAGTGGATTACCGAAATTAAAAAATGTTTTAATTCTTGCCTCATTCTATAGCATATAAAATTAATATTCGTTATAGTGCAATCGCTATCCGTATTGATCGCACCAAAGGTCTTTCAATTTTGATGTTACGCTGTATGCGAAAAAATAGAGAATATTGCGTGGTAGGAATTCCCTCTCGGATATATTTCTTAGGTTTGTCAAATTTGTTTGTATGATTTCGCTCATAATGATTCATCTACTTATGGTCTTCTCCAATGTATATGGTAGTCCAGTTGATGAATAATTAACCAATGAATGTCTAATTAATTTTATTTTACATTAAGCTTTCAACACACACATGTACTTTTAAATGGAATCTATATTTAGACACAAAAAAATTGTATATATGAGATGTTCTTTGTTTTCGTCAAGAACTTGCGATTAAAGATTTAATTTTAGTGAGTCTACGAAAAAAAAACTAAATTTAATAAATTATTTATATGAGTGTCAACTAAATATTTATTTATTAAATATAAAGATTTATTTGGCAAAAAACATTAATTTGATTTAACAATAATTTCTTTTTACTAAGTAAATATTTATTTATTGTAAGTAAATGTTTGGAATTATTTAAATAAATATTTATTTACACATGTAGAATAATTTTTTCTCAGTGTATATACATATATAATCGATGTAAAAAATATCAATATAATTAATACATAATATAAAATCATTAACATATATAACATAATATATTAATGGTTATATATTATATTAAATAACGAAAGGAAAATTTTATGACAATTGCGCTGTTATATACTGACATTAAACTGTGATCCGATATACTGAAAATTTATAGTATATATATATATATATATATAAGGTGAACTATAGATTTTCAGTATACTGACAGTGTATATCAGAATACAGCTATTGTTACATTGTTTGTAAATTGATATATTCCTAAATCTCAATTACATCCAATTTCCACAAAAACCGATTACTTAGTGCATTCTCTAAACGTATTCTATGACCGTATCACAACGATCTTCAGTAATCACATTGTAAATGTTGCTTTTCCACGTAGATTACAAAAACTTGATTTCCTGTAAATTTCAATTGACAATATATTTATCTATCAAATACTAAGCTCAAATATTCGTTCAAGATAACTCAACAAACGTGACGCGCAAAATGTTAAAAGTTTTTAACACAATAAAATATATGTATACTCCACAAATGTACCGTACACTCCATATTTGTTAATGACATTCGAATTAAATTCCACGTTTCAATTTCACGTTTCTGCTATTTCAATAAATATTTGCAGAAAAGTGATTTGAAAACGCGTTGCGCATATCATTTAAAACTGGATTCTACTGAACCACGTGAACAATGTGCGCACTTCAATGTAATTATTGAATTTTGACGTCCACGAGATGCATATAGAAATGAACAGTAAATAACTAACTAAAATAGTTATGATAAAATAATTAGTTAATTAAATTAATTAAAACATTTTATTGTGTAAATGTGCGTTTATTAAAATTTTAGATAAAATAAAATAGAGTTAAAATTTAACTAAATTAATTTTTGACTGAAATACGACTTTGTCCCTTTTTATACAGTCTTCAAAAAGAATAGATAAGAAGCTTTTAGTTAACTTATTTGCGACTATTTCAGTCCGTTTCAATTAGCTCGCGTGATAAAAATAAAATTTCGATGAAATATTTAATATTCACTTTACAGCTTTACAAATGCATTTTTGTATAAGTTATGCTTTTATCAGGCTTCAATTAGGTACCAGATGAACTCCAGCCTGTCGATCGTAATCGCAATTTCCAACGATCGCGCTGAGGCTGCGTCGATACGACGATTCGATAGATCGCAGCGCAATCAATCGCGCGGGTCCATGCCAGATGCCAGCTCATCGTTCCAGAAGGAACGCGAGTCGCGAGACAGCTGATCGTCGACCGCCTACTTACCACAAAGAACAGGTTGAAAATGAACATCAAGTACTTGATGGTCTTCGGCGCCAGACTCAACTTCGTCATCGCCATTGCCGCAGAACTGTCGGTTACGATTTACGAATTGTATGTGATTACGCGCACACACTTCTTTCTCTCTCTCTCTCTCTCCCTCCCTCCCTCTTTCCCTCTCTCTGTCTCTCTCGCGCGGAATTCTATCGCACGAACAAACAATCTGCTATCAAGGGCAAGTCGCGAGCGATACTGCGCGTCTTGGGAGCAACGAAAAACGCCGCGAAAAAAGGTTCCCTCGTTGCGTTCCGACGGGTGGCGCCGATGTGCATATACCGAGAACGGGACACACGTATGCGATAGGTACCACACACTTACGACTACTACTATTCGGTTGCATTCGTGTACGCGTGTGTACGCGCTCGCGTGAGCGTATCGGTGCGACACGAAGACCGGTCGAAATCTCGCTTCAATGGCAGCAATTCGTTCCGAGATACATCGATGGTGGCCAGGTGTTGGTGTGGCCACACGTACACCTGTCGCCGATCCATGCGCGATCGAGGTTACGAAACTCGAGAGATTTCTCGACCAAAGATACAGGGCGTTTCGCAACGGGTTCGTATACACGCCTATAAACGCTCGTCGAAAAGAATTTCTTCTTAAAGAGACTGAGGACCGATTAAAAAAAAAAAGAGATATTTTAATTGATTGCGTCTTGGAATCTGCATTGACGCAATAAGAATAGACGGCATTCCTATGAAATTGATATTATCGGTTTAGACAGAGTGAGGTAACTTATTGAATGATGAATCATGTCGCGTTCTCTCTTTCTCAAGTATCGAGTTAAAGAGAGACGCTGATATGATATTCAATATTCAATTTTTTTTCTAATGGAAGAAAACATGCTTGGGATTAAGGAATGCGCAGTCTATAGCTATTTACGTCTATAAGAAACGCAATAGATGAGGAAATCTATAATAATAGCAAATTTGATTGGACACACTCAGTACATTAAAGTCGTTATCCACAAATTGAAAGAGATGTAAAAATGTGTGTGTGTAAATATAAACGGTGTTTAAATTAAACCGCAAAATCCTCAACTCAGGTAGAACATAAAAGATCAAGATGACGTCAAGTGTTATAGAAATCATTTAAGAAAAAAATCGTTATTTTTAATATCACTTAAATATCATTGTTGTGTCAAGAATCCGTCACAAAATTATCATTAAAAGTGTATCGAAAAATCATGATTTCCTATAAAATGATTTGATATTATCTTGAGGTCTGTTTTCTGTGGTTGAACTACCCAGTGAGAAATGATAATGGAATCGACATCGAATCGACGTCGATTCGATATTTTTATCGTCATTTCTCACTGGGTAGTGTACACTTTTGGAACTTAAAGTGAGATAGAAATACGTTTGATATTTATTTAAAGCGAGAAAGAGAGTTCTAGTTCAGTCTAGTGCAGGAACAGAAAACAAACCATTGATCTTATTATGATTTTGTGTTCTACTTAGAAATATATTTTATTATACTGTTATGCAGAATATTATATTATAATTCGAAATATTTGAATTTTACTTTTACATTCAGATTAAATCAGTGTATAACGACTTTAATATACACTGTGTGCACTACATTGAAAGAAAAGGTTGGCTGAATATGGCATAGTATTTTTAATTGGCTGCAGCAGTCAATTTTTGGTTACGTTAACCTATCGAAATCGTATACTGACATTGTGGATGGTTAACACAATCAAAAATTGGCTGCTGTAGTCAATTAAAAATGCTATGCCACATTTTACCGTCTAAATTGCTGCAGCAGCCAATCTTTTCTTTTAATAATGTGCGTCCAATCGAATTTTTTATAACTTTTCCGATTAATTTATTTAAGTGAACTTTCAATAACGTTTGCACTTTGAAGAATCAAAAAAGATAGGAAAAAATAACGTCCCATTAAATGGTTCGGTCAGATGGAAAACCATTTCAGTTTTTAACAAGTAACATATATTACTCTGTATGCCTGTATAAAAACACGATGAAAGATAGATAAAATACAGTGAATTGTACATCATTACGATCGAAATATTAGATTACATCGCACTGTTTTTATATTTCACATTAGTCAATTGCATTTATCTCTATGTTATAAAATTCATAACATGTTTACCACTCTGAATCTCGATTATTCCCAAGAAGATAAATCTTTGTGAAGAGTAATAACCGTGATTTGTTTCCATGTTTGTTGCGTGCGCGTGATGTTTTTCCGAGACGCGAAACTCACGGAAATCTGCGGAAACTTGATAAAACGCATCATCATGATACCTTGACTTGACGGCCTAACTATACGCGGGCTGGATCCGGCCACGTTAGTTATAGACAGTAATTGAGACTATTGAGGCGTAGAATATGGAGCAGATCCTCTAACGTAGCTAATATAATATTCAATAACCGAGTGCTCAAGGGTAACACTTGACACATATCTCACCGCGCGTCCCCGTACGCGGGTTTTATTACCCGTCGCATGATCGGTTAATGATGCCGCGATCAATCTGTGACACAAATATCCGTTTATATCGTCTGGCGGGCTGCCCTTCCATCACAAAGCGGGACAAAATCGGGCTAGATATGTGCGTACGAACTTGTATCTTGTCCCAGGAAGCGTATTGTTTCGTTCTAGAAGCTAAAGTCGAACAAATGCTGTTCAAACATCGACGATTGTTTGGTCTAATACGAAGATAATGAACGAGTTATTTTTATCTTTGTTTGTTATTTGCCTGAAATATAATTCAAACTACATTACTTGACGTGTTTCCTTTTCTTTTGTTTTTAACATTATTATATTAGAAATATAATTATAATATATACATATATATATATATAATTTTATTGCATGTATTTAAACTTGGTCATGTTGGAACCAAACAAACCGTATTGTCGAAACGTAGCGCGACGAAAATACTTTTCAATTTTATACATGTAATACGATGCGATATTAAAATTAGAATAATAATTGTAGTAAGAATAAGAAGTAAGTAACATTTAAAAAACGAGATTATTAAGAAAAATAATTTAAAATAACAATAAAGTATAATTTTTAATAATAATAAAACAACAATAAGAAATAATTTTAATTTGAATAAACTGAACGAGGAATAATTTTTGAAACAATATATATTGAACAATATGAATCAAACATACAAGTATTTTTTTAAACTGGCAATAAAAAAAGAAAATAAAATTTGCTGTAATTTTATATTAGACGCTCAAGTTGACTTACTGAAATATCAAAACCTTTGCAATACTATCATGCTTGAGCGTCCTACATAATTATTTTGGTGGTCCAACAGTTATTTTCAGATCTGTATCTGACCTAATTTTTACGTACTTCAGCAAAACCGTTCTTCCGTGTTCGAAATTTGCCTTTCGCGTCGAGTGCGAAATACAGTGATGTTGGCGGCAAAATACATGACCTCTTATTTTTACCATACAATTTTTCGAATTCCAACGTCGCGTCGTGTTACATTAGATGCTGAAGTGTTTTCGTCTTGCCACGTTTCGACAACACGAATTGTTTGGGTTCCAACGTGGCCAAGTTTAGATTCATATAACAAAATCATATATTATTACATGCTATATATATTCTATATATAATTATACTTCTAACATAATAATGTCATAAGCGAAGAAAAGAAATTTCTTCAAAACTTGTACTTAGTACGCTGTCGTAATGTTTCAGATTTGACCTGCCGGCAGAAATTAAACAATTTTAATTTCTTTTGCGTACGTGTAGAGCTCTTGTGAGATCTTTGGACGAAAGGCAGAGAAGCGATTCGCGACTTCTGATTGGATTGCTCCTCCAATTCTCTTACCAAAGGGTTGTCTCGTCTATGGCGTGTCGTGGAGTGTTTCGACGAGGCCGTGTCCCTGAGGCAGACCCCGAGCACGCATGCTCCGGCCCCGCGCATTTTATATTCATATATATTTAGCTACTGGCCGAGGGTTGTGTACGGTCTGACGTGGCCGACATCGCGGAAAACTCTCCCCGACGCCGACGACGCCGACGACGCGACGACGCGACGTAGCGTGCCGTGCGCGGTGCGCCCGATGCGCGCGGTCGCACGCGTTCACGCAACAATTTAACGCGTAATTCACTCTCGGACGATCGCGAAAGCGAAATTCGCAGGGACGACTGATTTCGCGTCCAATTTATGCTACTTACGCTACGCTATTATTGCATCTCGCTGCATTAAAGAACGCGCGATTCATCCATCGCGGTCACGCTGCTTTCATTTTGCAACTCATCTACCCTGTTAAGAACGTCCCGTTAAAAATGAACGACTGGCTGCTGATTTCATTATCGCACTTTTTTCCCTTCTTCTCGATCAGCTGCATAGAACCATTTTATTCGAAGGAAAAAGAAATATTAGCGAGAAACATAACTATTACGACTATATATAATTCTATTTTTATAGTATAAATATAATTTATTGCTACACAAAAAGAACGGTTTTGCTAAAATGTCTTAAAATTTGTCTACACTGAAAAAAAATTTACTGAGTTTTATTAAATATTAGTTTGTGTGTGTGTGTGAATAGTACTAACGAAATATTTATTTATAGCAAATGAACATTTATTTAAATTATACATAAATTAAGTAAATATATAATATGTTTACATTTAATTTACTAAATATTTTATTAATACTGTTCCAGCAAGTATTTAATAAAATTCAGTAAATTTTATTTCAGTGTAGTTACAGATCTGAAAATAATTTTGTGGCTTTATCAAATATGTGGAACATATAAATATTGATGATAAGAAGTTTAATCGTTTAAGCATTCTACATAATCATTGATGGTTCAGATAAAATTATTTTTAGATCTGTCTGTTAAATTATTTATCTATCTAAATGAATCTGTAGAGATTTCAGCAAAACTGTTCTTTTCGTATATGTATATAATCGTATAAGATGCTACAATTAAATACTAGTATGTATTTTTATACGCGTGTAAAGTGTCCCTGACGTGACAAGCAAAGTTTATCAAGCATTTAATATAAACATTACGTTCTACGTATATACGCAGGCATTGTTATATTTAGAAAATCGATAAACACATTTAGGATAAATGTCAAGACTAATTCGCTCCTCGTCGGGGCTGATATAGAAGCATTTTAATGCGAGTATAATATAGCGAGTGCAAATTATTAAGTGAGGAGAAAATTATATTGTTCTCTCTAGCGTCGTTTCTTAAATATTCCATTTGTCACACGTCAGATATATTTGATACATATCTCTTCTCTTCGCAGCGTGCAAAAAACATATCTCGGGTGTCATTAATATGCTGCTGAGAGAATCGCGAGAGGAGAACTGCGTGGACAGAATTGCAACGTGATTTCGTCGAGATGAGGTCTGTTCTGCCAGAACAGCCTTCTCTGCACATTATGCTCCTCGCCAGAGTCGTAGACCTGAAGAAACCCGCGTGTGTGACGAGTGTATTAATAGACCCCGACAGAGAGAACAGTATTGAGGCATATCAACATCGTAATTCACGGCGTAGGCGTCAGAATCTCCGTTCGTTGCACCACGTCTTTTCGTGCTAACGCGCTCGTTCGTCTACGATCTACGCGTTCGAAGGCGACTTCGACCAAACAATGTCGAATGGAACAAGCTGCTTCGACCCTGCAGGCCTATTCTGTAACTCTTAACGCAAATTTCGTTGTCATTGTAACGCTGCTGCGCAGCTCTATCTTCATGGTGAAAAAGCTGCGCAGCGGTGTTACAATGATAACGAAATTTGCGTTAAGAGAGTAAATCTGCTGGGGATCGATTCTGTATCTTGAAACGAGGTGAAAATTACAAAAGTGAGCGAATTTACTAGAATACTGATAATTTCATTGGTCACCTAGTAAATTTGCTCACTTTTGCAATTTCCACCTTGATTGAAGATACAGAATCGACCCCCTGAACTCTGTCGTGAGTGAGGCGGTCACTCACAAAAGCTATCTATAAGTCTGTTCTTTGTGGCCGAACTGGTGTATATAAGTTGTACTTAAAATGAAATAGATAGGTATTAAAAGTTTGTCGAAAGTAAGATAGACAGTCTTAATGCAGTTCAGAGCAGAAATAAAGAACAGGGACCGCATTCTCGAAAAATATCGTGTACAAAAGCACACGAAAATAGTATACATTACGTATATTACAGATTTCCTCAATATTTCGCGTTCAATATTTTTCAAGAATAAAACTTCTTGTCAAAAGTAGAGTATATATAATTTTTGTGGATATTACGATGTAGTAGAAATTACGGTGTTGTTCGAAATTAATATGACGAGATGACAGTCGGGAAGTTGATGAAAGTAAAATAGCTACTTTTTTGTAATGAGCAGACAGAATGAAATAAATTAAATACTGTACTCTGTTTAAAAGAGATACATCACTTTTAGCATGTAATGCGAAAAGAATGTATGAACTTAAAAATAAATATTATGAAAAAAGAGTCGATTTGTTCGGTTAATTCAGTGACACACATTTTCGAAGTAATTAATGGTCATCATTTGCACAATAATCGACTTTCGCTTTCAAAAACTAACTATGTAATACATTTTTATGACTTTATATGAATCACTCTATGTGTAAACGACTCAATTAGTCATTTTAATTTATACACTCTGCAAGTTTGGAATTTCGCGGACGATTTCCATCTTTATTTTCAATCCTATTCTAATAAATTCGGTCACATATGTTACACTAGATTAGTGCATTAAAAGCTGTTATACATGAAATTATCAAAGTTAAATGCAAATCGCACAAATATTGTTTAATATTTAATACACCTTTATGTAATTTAACAAAATGTACTGCATGTATTATTTCGTTATCAAATTTGATTATATATATTGTCACTGTATTTAAATTATTTATTTAACCTTAAAACAGTCTTTAATGTGTATTAATCCAGTGTAATGAGAATGACTGAAATTCATCATATGACAAACAATTCAGACTTTTTTTATTAATAGCTGATGTAACATAATAGGCGCGTTTCAAAATACTGACAGTACTAAAAGTATTGAAAATCTATACGTGATGTGCGTATGCTATAGATTTTTAGTACTGTCGGTACATTTCAAGACACACCCAATATTGTCATCGGATTACCGTATTCAATTGATTGACGCAAAAGTCGGAAATCGAACGCGTCGCAGAAAATACTGACAGTACTAAATATTACATTCAAGAATATATTCAATTAAGAAACACATAAAAGTCAACAAAAAATCAAAATGACATTATTTTGATTTTTGACATCAATAAACAGTCAAATTTTGTAATAAAAAAATCATCATTTTTATTTTCACGACATCAAAATAGTCATTCTGACTTTCTCTTGACTTGGTATGTGTTCCTTGAGTACCAAAATCCATCTATAGTTTACATTGTATATGCTGTGGACTTTTAGCTGCTTTTAATTCTGTCGGAACATTTCAGGACACACCCAATTGTCGGATCATCGTATCCGATCAACGAGAAGTCGAAAAAGTTTTTGTTGCGGTGCCAGAAAAAAAAAAAGATAAAGAGTCATTGTAACAGGGAAAGACTCGAGTTTCAATTGCACGTGAATCGCGATCGACCTCTCGTTAGTTCTCCATCCTCGGGAATCAAAGACAGATAAGGATGCATACGCATTTTAATACGGGTACGCAGTTGAATCGTCGATCACGGCTAGGCTCGCCATGACACCACCGCCACCCGAAGTACAAAACGCCGTCGCGTCGCCTTGCGTCGAGTTGCGTTGCGTTGCGTTAGAAGGAGGTACACCACGCGAATACGCACAGGATCGTACCATCACGTAGCATTCGGGCGGTCGTCGATCAACGACGAACGGACGTGACGATAGTCACGCTATACGAGAAATGAATAATGATCACGAGAAACGGAAAAGTTTTCCTGTGTGTGTTACATAAGCAGGATAAGGCGAAGAAATTGAAATAAAGTAAAATACACCCAGATTCTTGATTATATAATAAATCGCTGTATAGCATTTATTACATAGCATTATTTGCAACAATAAACTCTGCGAGCGTAAGCTCCATGCACGGCTTTGTCTTGTTAAGATTTTGAAGTTTCAATCTAGCCGTCGTTGTTAATAAAACTCGCGTCGCTCCGTTCCGCTACAATTAGTTTTAACAAAGCAAGTGCAGAAAGAAACATGCGACGTGCACGCATATATTACGCGACGTCCTTAGAAAATAATAGATAGCACTAAAGTTTTTTTTATAATCAAATGTTTTCTAATAAAATCCTTAAAATTATCCTTAAAGATTTGAGTTACTTTCTAATACCTTTTTCGTCTCGGAAAAAAAAAACAAAGCCTTGCCACGCCTCGGCGATAACACGGCCCTGGCCGATTGCGCGCGCATCGCGAACGTATACCGCGCAACAACAAAAATACATTGTCGGGTGCATTTGACGACGAACAGTCAACGCGCGAGCATCCTGTGGAGTTCGGGTCGTTGACGTATACGGAGGAAAGTCAAAAGAGAGAAAGAGAAGGGAGGCGAGTCAGAGACGAGAAGAGTACGAAAAGGAGAAGCCGGGCGGCGTTTTCCGCTTCCGCGTGTAGCAGCGACGAGAGCATAGCGTATTCCTATTCTTTCGCGCGCCTACGTCGCGTGTCGTACGATTCAGTGATCCACGAAGCATACAGTGAGAGTGGCGAAAATGGTGTCCGGCGGCATGGCTTGCGTCAAGTATCTGCTGTTCCTCTTCAACCTGATATTCGCGGTGAGTAACGGCCGCGGAGTAACGGTGCACGGCCAGGACGCGATAGGGAACGACGTTCTACGACGCTCCGTTCCGCTATTCGGGCCGCTATTCTCGGCGTCGCGTCGCCTCGCGTCGCCTCGCGTTGGGCGGGCGCGGACTTT
The DNA here is from genome assembly GCF_001594075.2 of Trachymyrmex cornetzi. Taxonomy (NCBI): domain Eukaryota; kingdom Metazoa; phylum Arthropoda; class Insecta; order Hymenoptera; family Formicidae; genus Trachymyrmex; species Trachymyrmex cornetzi. The sequence goes on from NW_017295784.1 coordinate 1,763,157, forward strand.
GTTATATATCGGTCAAGCCTTCAGGAGCAGCATCTGAGGATCTAATCTCGACACTCGCTTTGCCCGTCCAATATTGAAGCACGACATCGTCGACTGGTCCACTGTTCGCACGCTGGCCCCCAACGATGAATCATTCGGCATCACTTCGTGCAAATTATAGGACGTGAACTTTTGTTACGGATCTGCTTGAAGTCGCGTTCGGTTTAATTGATATCGGGCATCTCAGATTGATGGGCGGTCTTCACGAATTTAATGATAATTCAAATGAGTTTTACTTTATTTCTTTTATTTCTTTGTTTGCCATGGAGTCACTCAAGTAGAACACAAGTCATTGTGACATCCAAATGTCAAATAATTCCAAGATGATTACTAAATGTTGATCAACTAAATGTTTTTAATCAATAGTGATTTATTTTGACGTTATCGTAATTTGTTTTGCTTAAACAGTGGCAGATATGTCGGACTCTTAAATTACGGCTGCTTCCGTTTTAGGAGATACAGTCGACCCAAAAGTCGTTTTATTATTCTTTATTATTCATTGAAAGTTTAGAAGAATAGAACGACGTTTGTGTCGACTCCTAAAAAGGAAGCAGCCTACGTGTGTCAGATATGTAATATGTGTAATCAGTATACCGAAGGATAAGATAAGATCTATTTATTCGCGTTGTTTTAAATTCTAAAAATTGTTCACTCGAAAGGAAGTAAATACACATTCGAGCGTTGAAGAGAGAGAGAGAGAGAGAGAGAGAGAGAGAGAGAGAGAAAGCGAAGATGCTGAGCCTGCAAAAAATACAACGCAAACAGATCTAATCTGCGTTGTATTTTTTGCAGACACGATTGTCGCAATCGGTTTCGCCCGTGACAAAGTTTCTTACGATTACGTTAACACGATGCAATCTTGGGCGTATTGGATCGATATTACGCATGACTCGATGGCGAGGGAACCTCTTCTTAGGATTCTTTTCTATTCGCGTCGTTCTGCCAGTTTTTAGAAAAGAAATTTTTCTACTGCCCGTATTGGTGTGTACCCCGTCTAATACCAATAATCTATTATCTAATGACAATAATAATCTAATCGATATCGTGTATGGCGTGACCGAAACCGTACCGCGTGTCTGAATAAATGATGTAAGTACGAGGGTATCATTTCGAGGGAAACTTTGTGGTGCTTATGCTCCAGAACCTCGATGTAAGCGTTATGGATGAAGCGATCGATACCCCGCCCCCTCCTCCACTCTCTTCTTTTACGTTTAATGTAATCTAGAGTTCACCCGTCCAACATAGTGGTGCGCGCGCGCGCTCGCGACACCATTACATATAAAACTTGTAATATATGCAAAATCGTATTAAAAAATTCAGGGCCAAAGTGCCAGATTATCTACGTAATTAAATTCGATACCCCTTAATATCCTTTCTAACTAAGTATCTTCTTTCATCGATAATTATATTTTTATCTAACAAAATCTTCTTTTGTTTAATGATCATATTTTCATCTGACGAGATAAGAAGAGGTAAATGAACAATCCAATAATAAGATTATGTGAACAAATATTTAACTAAAAAATACCGATATCGAAAAGAGTAATTAAAAATTTATTTGGATCAATGTGATTATCTTTTGATACCTTCATCTGAAATGTGGACATAACAAAAGGACAGAGTGTCAATCTTGTTTTGACGGAGGAAGGAGTTTATTTAAAGGGCAGATGCACGATAAAATTACCGAAAGCATTCTTCCCAGGAGACTCGCATGTATACAATGCTGTTACTGTATTATACGGACGGAAGGATCTAGGACACAAAAACAACTCTGTAAAGGATGACAGGGCGAGGTGTCAGTCGTGCATCCCTTATTGTAACGTTTAATGATGCGTCCAGCGTGAAATGCCAGCGCGGCGACCGCGTTTATACAGAGCGTACCAGAAGAAGTAGACGAGCTCGACGGGTGGCTTTGTTCCTCGCAATGTTCGATGTCAGTTTCTTCTTCTAACGAGAGATATCGTCGACGTCATTTCTCAACTTCTCCGAGTCCGGCTGATCCTTGAATCCTATACGTTTAAAACTCCAGGGTGCCGATTATGTAACCTTTTCTTAGAATGGAAACGTGAAAAGCGGAAAATATCTCTATTAACCTTCCTAAAATTATAATAAAATCATTTCGATGTTTTACCTTTTTTAATGTATTCTTTTTGACTTGGGCTCAATCCAAGTAGAACACATAAGTCATCAAAATGACGTCAAAATGGCTCCAAGTTAAGCAAAATAATTTGTTGTAAAATTCTTTAACACGATCCAGTTAGAAACTAAAAGCAAAACCAGTCATATCAAAGAACTTTACAACAGTTGCAAAGTTGCTTTTTCTGCTGAATAGTAGTCAATGGTTGTTAAAAGTTATTACTAAACTTTTCAGCAATGATTCACTTTAACGTCATTTTGACGTTATTAAGACTTGTCGTTCCGCTTGAAAATGGTAGAAATGTTCATTTCCCACGTTTTCGCCCTGAGGAAAAAGTTACTTGATCGCTATTCAGGTAGAATGTTATATCCTCTTCGAGCCGAACGACGAAAGAATTAATTTACGAGCAGTTCTCTTTCAATGACATCCTTACCTAAAGCGAAGATAGATTTTAAATTTCTCAGGTGAAGACAAGTACTGTATACGTGTCGTCGTTCGTATTTTACCGTATTCACTTCGCTTTCTAGGACACCCCAGATCGTATGGATCGCTGTGCGTTGGGCGCGTCCTCGTTACTAAAACTTTTCAATAGATTCATAGATAAAGTTCACCGTGGTAGAGTCACCTGTTAGCGTACGACGTACGCGTACGGGTCTCGAGACAGGCTGACTAGGTATCGCTCGAGGGCGATCGAATCGACCGGTCGGTCGAGCTCGGTTTCGTTGCTTCGAAGGCCTACTACGGGCGCGTACAAATCGTCGGGAACGTAGGTGAGCCGTAGGTGAAAGACACGTAGGTAATCACATAGACAAGGGAGAGAGGTCTATAATCTCCTTCAGGCGGCGACGAACGTCGTAGCCTTTCCTACGACGCGATGTCGTAGTCACGCGCGCGCCTTTTTTTTTCTTTCTCCCCCAGTCATGTAGAATGTTGGCTCCCGTACACTGGAGATGTCTTTATTTAGACAGATCCAGCAAAAACTCAAGAACGGGTTACGCGCCGCCGACGAATACTTCTTGATCGTGCAGGGCTTTGGTATAGAGCGATCTAGAGACCTATAAAAACAGCATCCGGCCATGAGCGATTTTGTCAGAATCCTACGAGAGAGAAAGATATATATACCTTTTTCCTGTGTATATACTTATATATTATCTCATTCTAACTTAGATTGTCTTACTCTATAATTTTAATTTAAATTCTGCAATAAAACAATATAAGTTAAAGTGAGACAGTACCTAAGGAACATACAAAAATTAATAAAAAATCAAAATGACATTAAAATGATTTTATTTTGATGCTTAAAATCAATAAACAATCAAATTTTATGACAAGAAATTATCATTTTGATGTCAAATTACATCTTGACTTTCTCTTGATTTAATGTGTTCCTTGGGAATATTATATGTACCTTTACTGTTTCATTGTAGAACTGTAATTAATATTATATTGTCTCACTCTATTAATTAAAGTTATTATATATATGTATATATACAGAAAAGAAGTATACATACATGCCTTTCTCTCGTAGGATTTTGAAAAAATCGTCCACGTCGAACTTTATTAAAAGATCTTTAATGGGGGACTTATCTTTCCACCAATGTAGATCAACTTTAATCTCGGCTCAACTTACTCGTCATCTTATTCTAATTCTGAAACTAGAAAATAAAGAGTACATTAAATCGAGATTAAAGTTAATCTATATTGAAACAGGCATAAGCCGTTCCTTTCTAGGACGCAATGACGACGCAAGAAAGCGAAATTTGAAAGTTACAGTGAGTCTACAGTGAATCGATAGTCTGTACTCGGTAATTCGGAAGCGAGTCTGAAGAATAATCGGTAAGTTAGGATTGATCAAAATCGATAAATCGGTAGTTGGCCAGCAGCCAATTTCTAAGATTATAATACCGATTAACTGTAAACTCACCGTTTAATTGTTATACGTGTTTGCGTCAGCTTGTAATACTGCAACGATAAACGATTCACACTCGACGATTTCCGTTATAGATATGTCTTATCTATAAAATAAAATATATTATCGCAGATTAGGGCTGTGGTCAAAGTCTCGCTACAAATGCTTTGAAGCATTTGATGGACCAATTATAAGAAAGAATTTTACAAATTGACCAATTAAAAAACGCTTCAAAGCGTTTGCAGCATCGCATTGACCGTATCCAAAGAATCATCGAATTTAACCACGGTTTAGCGATTTCAGCTTGCACATATCAAAAACTTTTATAAATTTACATTAATAGAGATATTCACGAGAATACCTGGAGTTTTTTTTATGCAATATTCAGATGACAAAGTTACAAACGTTACCTTTCTAATTTTCATACAACAATGAATTTCTTATAAATTATACAATAGTTTCTTAGTAAAGCTACTTTCGTAATCTACTCGCGAGAGTCGTTCTCGCGTAGTTAGGTATCTCGTTGAAAGTTACTTGGCGTAATTATAACAGTTTTATGCGTTTCCCGTTGGTAAACAATGCGGCTCTTACGCGATCATGGTTTCCATTTAAAGTTAAGCTGTTAGCACGGAAGAAAAGTATCAAATGTCTGTTTCGATTACTCGAGGTATCGATTGCAACTCATCTTTGAACAGGAAGTATAAAGTTGTTTTTCTAGAGTATCAAATTTGACGAGCGCGCTAAGATTTTTGTTAATTATGTATTTATAGAATAAGATAGACAGAAAGTTTCTCTATAAATATCGTATCTTGAAGTTCTAATGCAATGACTTTCATTAAAGATTTTACTTTAGAAGCGCGCACTTCGTGAAAGTAAGCGCTAATATAATTATAAAACAAAAAACATATAATTTAACCTAAATTCGAAACGCAGATAGAAACTAGATTTGAAATTACAGCATAGTTTTTTTTAAAAATAACATCAATCTTTTTTTTCGATTTAAATAATATATATAAGTACAAGTTGTAAATTCTTACATTGCAGAAAATACTGTAATTTTTATCTTATCGTATTTTATCAATATAATGATAAAACGTAAAATCGTAAAAATATAAAACTGCGTTTAATAATGTATGCAAAAATAGAATTGAGTAAAAGATAAATAACCTAAGCAAAATGATTAAAAGTCATTTTTCAATCATTTCCGATTCATTTTAATGTCATTTTGACATTTTCGTGACCAATTGTTCTGTTTGGGAAATATTCGTATTATATTATGTTATGGTACAGTAATAAATACGTTATAGTGCATACAAAGATAATGCGTCACTATAAATGTAACAATGAAAAGATTAACAATCAACGTATTTTATGTATTATTTCAGATCACCGGCATCGTATTTATTTCAGTGGGTGGTGTGATTCTGGTTGTTTACAGCGGGTACAGCAACTTTGTGGATAGTTGGTTCTTTGCAGCCCCACTCTTAATGATAGTGGTCGGTATCATAGTCTTCCTTGTATCATTCTTTGGATGCTGCGGTGCTGTAAAAGAGAATCATTGCATGATAATAACGGTAAGATTCTTCAAAAACAGTATCATTTAAATACTATTAATTAAAACTATAGTATTACTTCTTTTTTCGTGTAACAGCAATACGATTTTGATTTATCTTTTTAAATAAGTATAATTAAATCAGAAAGCTTTTATTTTATATGACAGTTTGCTAAAATATATTATCCTGTATAGTACACCTGTGCAATAATTTTTATTTACTGTAGTTCTCGGTTCTGCTACTGCTGATATTTGCTCTGGAATTGGGCGCTGGAATCACAGGTTATATGATGAGAGGAGAAGTCGCTAATATGCTACAAAATCGTCTAAATGGTACTTTGCGACAATATGAGCCTAATCCGGATATTCGTCGTTCATGGGACATCATGCAGCACGATGTAAATTCACTAAATTATTTGTATAAAACGTTACAATTATAATTTTTATTTATTGCTGTGAAAATTGATATTACATATTATGTAGAGAAAGTTTATCCTCACTAGTTGGATAAATATCGTACTAATTTTATTGTATGCCGTTAATGGAATTTATAATTAACTGACAATTGAAATACGATTTTAGTTACAATGCTGCGGTATGAATGGCCCTTCAGACTGGCCCAATATTGGTTTCCGTGATAATACTGTTCCCGATTCTTGCTGCAAAGAGATTCCTGCTCAATCGCGTTGCGACTTGAATTCCATTCATATGTACAGTGAGGGCTGCATGATAAAACTACAATCTGCTATAGAAAATAATGCTATGATCCTGGGAGGAGTGGGCATAGGGGTAGCCCTCATACAAGTAAGTTCTGATTCAAACTATCGTCGTAACATTATGAAGTATATATTAAATAAAGTACTTGTGATTTTTAGATATGTGAGGCACTATTGTATACATTAATAAAAGAGAAAGATTTATTATATAAATAACATTAAATACATGTAACATTTCAATGTGTATACAAATAATAGTAATATTAACGAGCAAAGGATAAATAACTTATCCGGAAAAATGAGAAACAATAATTATTCTTTTCTTTTTTTTTTCAGTTGATTGGAGTAGTCTTTGCGTGCTGTCTGGCTCGCTCAATTCGTCGCGAGTATGAGACTGTGTAAGCTGATAGACACAAATTTTCATTGCAACAAGCCTAAAATGCACTTGTATAAAACCTGATCTTTTACACAAGCTGTCACTATTTTTTTTCCCTTATTTCGTTACCATTTAACCATGCACAATTATAAAAAAAATTTCTTTCTTTTATCGCTTCTATTTTTAACACATTGCAAAGAAACCGTTAATTATTTTTCATCAAAGAGTGCGTGATAGGTAAAAACATATTTAAAAAGATCTCCAAAGAATCTCACTGCTATTTTGGTATCTGGGCCTTATCTATCAGACATAAAAATGTCACACACGTATGTTTTGTATGTTTTTACAATAGGCTCTCGAACAACTTTATATATTAATGATAACAGAGTATCTGTGTTACGCTCGGAGATCATACATTTTTTTCATAAATATATATATAATTTGTTCAGTGTCATTGTGATACTGTTATAGTTGAGCCACGATAACTATACATCGATAATAAAGTTATATATAAAATATAAATCACTATATATATATATATATATATATACATATAAATATAAAATGCGTTAAAAGCTTCTTTTTGTTTGATGTCTGCTTCACGTGAGTAATTGTTTAGCTTATTAGCAAAAGTGTATTTTTGTCGTTTCCATATATTTTTGCTTCATAATATCTCGCATGATGTAGTGTATATTGATATTGTTGTCGAGGCTCTACTATAATATTCAGCAGTATCATCTTCAAGTTATAAGAACGTTCATATTTCTTAAGACTTCATTTTGTTTTCGGATCGATATCATATTCTTATGAGAACATATTTCCATATATAATTTTTTTAGAAGTTCATCAGAGCACAAAATGCGTGCATATATACATATATACATATATATAGTAAATACTGAATCCATATGAATTCTTTTATTTTTATATTTATACATTATTATTGTATTGTAAATATATGTTTTTTTGTTTTGGTACAATTTAATATTTTGAAAAAATGTGTATACATACATATTCTTTGACAAATAAAATTTACGATGTCAAATGAAGAAAGTCACTAATTAGATAGTTCAAGATGCAAAATGAAGTATTAAGATACGTGAATATATCAACATTAACTCAATGGTGTATGATGAAGGGCATTTCCTTTATATATTGCATGTTATATAATCCATTCAAAGAGAAAATTATATACTTTAACCAGTTAATAGGATGTACTATACTTGTGAACTGCAAAGAAACTGTGATTGAAAGTAACATGTGTCAATGCGCAATTTGTTTTTTTTTTGGTATATTCTAATTTGTGGCTAAATGGTACTCTTCAGATTAATGAAAAATTTCCATGTTTAACAAATTGAAAGAGAAGTGTTAGCCTCAATTTGCAATTGCATGTTAATTACACGTATATGTTGCTGCGCGCGTGCTGTGCGTTCAATACAAAGCAAGAAATACTATATATCTAACATTAAGATATTTTGTTGTTTACCACAATGTAAAGTTTACATAGTGTTACAATCATGAAAAATGTCTTACAAGATGTATAAGTGTATAGAAATAGACAAAACGTAATAGTTGTTCATGTTATATAAAAATTATAGTAAAGCGTAATTTATAACAAAATTATTTCAACAAGAGAACTTATACTTTCAGTTAAACAGCAATAGAATTGCTTCAACTCGATTATAAAGTGTCGTTTCAAGCCGATGTTGGCAATAAAAATACTCGTTATTAAAATCTACATTTTAATAGTATCACACAAAAATTAAAGTGCTATGTTTTGTTTTTCATTGTTTGTACTATATATACGAATTGAAATTATATTGCTTAATATATTTACGAAATTATATTGCTTAATATGCCGTAAAACTAGATGTTTTTTTTTCAAATATTTTATGTTCATACCTAGTGATTTAATATTTTTACTTACAGCGAAACCACAGCACACTGATCTGCCATCAATTAGGAGGCATTTTTCATAATATTGTTCATCATACATTGATTAATAAATACTTGTAGATTCATTACGACCGTAATCATTCTTATTGTGCTTAAATATATACTCAAAGAGGAATGATGTCACAAGTATTTAGTGTACAGCGATACCTTAATAAGTTAGTGACGTTTCGGTATGTATGTATGTAATCCATGAAATTACATACTTTAGAGAGAACGCGAATTGGCGTCTCTTTACTTCGCTTTTTCTTATAAACTGAAAAAACAAACTGGATAGCAATATATGCATTGAATATTAATATATCCCGTTAAATTTAACATCAAATTACTGCCAATATCTGCCAAAAATATATATATCACATGCAATATGAAAGCAAAAAAAAGAAAGAGAACAACTAATCGAAAAATGTATGCGATCCTGTTTACAGAAATTACCAGTGGAACTTTTATCAATTTTGGCACACGTACAACGAGGTACCTGTTAAATGATGTGCCATGATGTAATGTCTGATCTATTTTTTCATGTGATACGTTTGTACGAAGTTTGGTAATATTTTGCGAATTATTTACAATCTGTATCATTATAAGAAATAACATTCAATGTAGTCATCATTCCTCTTAATTTTTTGCCAGATTTAAACGAACAAAAAAGAATGAGCTATTTCTGCATAATCTTCCTCAGAGTGCAGAATGAGCAAATTGTGTAACGGTTAATTGCAAACTTGTGTTCTGATAATTTAATACTACCATAAAATAGTATATATTATATTTGAGTACATGCAGTCTTGGCATCTATTTTTAATGCCTCCTCATCTTTTTCTCTCTCGACAAAATACAGTCTCTAATACTTATAATATATACGATGTTGTAGAGTAATCTTGTATTAAATTTATAATGATTTTCTGTGTTCTACGAAAAAAAAACAAGAAAAGGCAGTGTACTCTTATTCGTAATCGACGGTGCCCCGTGAAATATATATACGTATGCGTGTATATATAATGTCATTATGTAATACCAGATGTACACAAAAATTCTGTACATTATGTACCAATGATGTAACAAAATTAGCGCATCTTAACATTTAGCTCGATTTAAATGGAGTATCAAATGGAAGCTAGCTCTATCCTGTCAATAATTTAGCTTGTAATGTCAGTGAACTCTGATATTGATTCAGATTCTTGCGCTTCATTGTATTATATGCTATTGACAGTCTATTGCTACAAAAACATTTGTGCATGTTTAGTGCTAAGTTCATTCATGTTTGGGACCAAAGTAAAAAGATTGATATTATTTTTACTAATTGTGAGTTATTCCTGAAAAGAAATAAACGATTTAAAACAATTATATGATGTATTAAAATCTATAAAAAGACTTCTTAAACTTTATTCATAGGATTCTATTTTCTAGTATTAAAAGAGCTTTCAATAATAATATCGGAAAAAAAATTAAATGAGAATGAATTACGATGATATAAAAAACTACTTATTTATTTGCTTCCATTTAAAGGAGAAACATTTTTTTAATGTAATTTAAAAATTGATGCCAATTGGATGCTATTAAATAACATTATGTGCGTTTAAGTACATCAAAAATGTACAGTATTCTTTAGATTTATACGTAACAGATGAAAGGGAAAAAGTTTTAGAAATTTCACTGCGTCTTGTCGATTTCACGAATTCAAGTACCACAATTCAAATTGAATTATGTAAGTTTCTGTAGTCTTGTGTATACAAATGCATGAAAATTTATAACATTCCTTTAGACATATAATATACCGAACGTTATTAGAACGTATATGTCTAAAAAAATGGAGATACGTATTTATTGCAAATAATTTATATGTAAGAACAAAGAGTATTGATATATTTACTATTTTACAATAATGTTGAAATAATTTAAATCTACCATCGGCACACACATACACACACGTACACAGTGGGAAATGCACAAGATCTCAGAAATAAACATGAACGTCCGTAGGATAAACCATAAATGCAGAAACATAGAAATAATAGCTATGAGATATTAAAGTGTGCCTAACATAGTAACGTTTATGTTATAAGTTAATAGAGATTAGAAAGCATTTCAATTGTATTAATCTATCGATCATGCGCAATGTAGCTTCAAAACTAGCACTTGTCCAAAACGTTTGCTCCTTTTGATTATATAAAATCGTCTGTGTTTGTCAGAGATTTTAATTGAAAATTTTAGACTCTGTATGTATTGTACCAGGCAACGCAAAAGACTGACGAAGATTATTGTAATCAGTATTAACTAACATTGGTATATTTTACATACAATATATACATATTATATATATTATATATACACACACACACACACACATACACACATATATACAAAACACATATATACAAATGACTTTGTACTAAATTCTATTTTGGCTGCTTGTGTTATTTTTATTATAAAGGTAAATTATTAGTATCGTTAAAGTGATACAAATGTAATTTCGTTATTACAGTATCTAATTTACGGCATTTTAGGAGCCAACATGTCCTTAGCACATATTCATCTAGCTTTTATGTATACTAATAAATTTAATGACACTAAGTAGTGTTTTCAATCAAAATCCTCTTCCCACCTTTACAAATTTAATTTAAATTTAAACTTCGCAGAATGTAATTGAAAAGAGTATCTTTAAGAAAAGATAAGGAAAGGTAACAATAATAACTACTGAAGAAATCAGCGTATAATAAATTGTATTTCATTCGTTATATCATTAAAAGATTGTTTACCAATATATAAGACTGACCTTCGTACATTTGCTTTTTTCTTTGTTTGACATTCATACTTTTTATATACGCAAATAAAAGAGTGTTCATGGATCAACTGACTTCCCGGCGTATTGTAATTTTAGATCATCGAAACTGTGTAGATAAATGCCACGAGGCTTTTCCCTTGCTTCCCATGCTTTTTTACAAAAGAGACTGTATAATGCGCTTCTATTTCCAGATCGATTTTAAAAGAGCGTGCTTTCGTTTCCAGTTAATGTATAACGACATTTTTAGAAATAACGAGAAATCCATATTTCTTTAATATTCTGATAATTTTCAAGTGCACGCGGGTATATATATGTATTATCTTATGCATAATGATCTATTTACAATCCCGAGGCAGGATCTCTCAAGACTTATCTTCCACTTTAATTCATAAAGTTGTAAAACTGCATATTGGCTTACAAAATATAAAAAGCCAAAGTTCGCCGACTTAATTAAAAATTATTAAATTTTTGTTATAATAGGAACTTACGCGATTCGCATATTTTGCACATGCATTTCACGCAATATTTACATTCCTTGAATTTCGCGACGAAAAGGATGCAAAAAGTGTTTACATTTTACACAATAAACTGTACAATATCAATATTCGTCGAGCAAGCTTCTCTCCTTTGCTTCATCATTTTTTTTTTCATTGAACTCACTATAATTACACTCACACTACCCGATATTTTTAAGCAACTATCTATATTTTAGAACAGATATGTACAAAGTGATTTTAATCACCTTGTTGATCTAATTCTCATATGATATAAAAAACTACGAGAAATTATTCAGGAGACGTACATATACCTGACACATTGAAGACAGTGAAAGTATTTCTAGCATGCTCGGACTTTAGAGTTCAAGTATGCAACAAAATTGATATGTAAGTATCCCTTCGGATACAAGATAAAATAATATAAAAAGTCTAAGAACGCAATGGATTACACTAACATTGGTTAGCGCCAATTATTAAAATTTTCTTTCTCTACTTACGTTAAAAATTAAGCTATAATATACAGAGTGATCTGAAATTCACAAATTCACGAGTACAGGACATGATACTTTATGCACTTTTTCCTTTTGCAAAATTGCCTCTAACAAGTAGTTTTTGCAGGAGAGCAAGTTAAAGTTATACGAGTAAACACGAAAATGATTTATCGAATGTAATTTTACTACAGTAAAAAGTTGTTCGTTTTAGCACAAGAAACAACTTTTTCCTTTAGCAAAATTGTGTCCGATAAGTAGTTTTTGCAGGAGAGCAAGTTGAAGTTAACGAATAAGCGCAAAAATTATTTATCGGACGCAATTTTAGTAAAAGAAAAGGTTGTTTTAGCATAAAGTATCGTGTCCTATACTCCAAATTCGTGAATTTCGGATCATCCAGTATAGAAAAGGATAAGAAATTGCTAATCAGAATTAGTGAACCAGAATTATCAGTGCAATCATTAAAACATCAATTTATACATACACGTATACGGTATAGACAGAATATAAATCCAGGTCAGAATTATAAGATTTCTTGAATGTACCAGTGTATAAGTATACAGTAAATAATATTTATTTACAATTACAATATATTTTTGCGGGTGGGCCCAGACAACTGAATTATCTGATACGCAAGTATAATCTTAACGTCTGCTTCATGCAGAACATTACAATTACTGTATTATGAACACAAAATTGTATGCGATACTTTTGCAGCATAGCTAAATTATAGTTACATGCTATTAGCCTATATTTTGAGTCAGGCGTCACATGTATGAACATAATAATTTAAATTTAAGACAATTCAATATAAAAATATGGGAGTTCAATTATGGAAAAATGGGCCTCTACGTTTACGTCTTATTGCCTATATATCTATTAATTACTTACAGTTTAGATTATCAATATTGTTCATGTTATCTCCTATTCTAGAAACATTAGCAGCATTGTGCGTGGTATTGTTTTTGTAAACAATACAATCCATTTAAATACTATCTCATTGTAACTTTTAAGTGAAAAACTCCTGTCTCGTTATGCCCTAGCACACTGTTTAAACACTTGCACGCACATTCATCCGTCCTTAGGCACATTACATACTCTACATAAAAGCACATCACAATCATGTTTGAGCTGATCTCAAACGGTCTTTGCTCACTTGTGTTTTTTGACCAACATGATCATAAGGATGTGTACAGGCTACATATGAGACAAGTTGTATGAGAGCAGCAATGATCATAAGTTGGCATGAGACTAATAGGAGTTTAATATGAATAAAGAATACGCTCATGTAGCATAGCGCTTGGTCCAAAGCCGCGCTATGCGATCGTGTTCTTCTCTATTTTGTAGGTATTGCGTGGCTATACTACCTACCAGTGGATCAGCTGCAAGATAAAATTATTTAAGATCCACATAATTACGTCAAAAGAAAATATGTTATTTACAGAATGTTATTTTAAAAACAAACAAGATATTGTAAATTTATTCATTATTTACAATATACATATCGTACATTAATTTTAAATAAATTTTCATAAATAATGCACCTACCTGGATTGCAGTCTGTTAAAAGGGAACATATTGACAGTAAGACTTTTGAAATTGTCAATGCAGGAGACCAATTATCCTTTAAGATGTCCAAGCAAATAACTCCTTGACTATTTATATTGCAATGGTAGATGCGTGTTCGGAATGTAACCTGTAGAGCAACACATTTTTGAAACATAATTATTAAAACGTATGTCGCACTCACTATTTTACTAAAATAAATGAAATAATTGTAAATTTTCTAAGAATGTTTTAGATGCAAGGAATTACTAATATTGCAACATTTACTAATCTATACAGATAATTATTATGTAATAAATATTAATGTAAATATTTATTTAAAATATACATTTCAAGTTTTATATAAAAAAATGACAATAATTTAAATAATACTTTTATTTAAGTTTTTATTTATTTTCTTCACTTTGACATTGTTGTTATAATCCTGTATGAATAAGTATTATCCTCACAATATAAAATTAATGAAACTATCAACTTACCTTAGGAGGTTTAAAAGGATATTCTGGTGAGAAATGTATATCAAGAAAGAATACACCACCCTCATAAACCGAACCTGGAGGACCCAATATGGTAGAAACCCATTCATACAAGTTATCACCTTTTGGTCCTGCACTGTAAAATAAGTTAATCAACAATTAATTTTATTATCTATATATTATTCCCATAAGTATAAAACTGTTCCATAATTCATATTATTATGTAACTATAATTCTGCAAAATATTATTTCAAAAAGAATTATAATCAATGACAATGGTATTATACCTGCAATTGGGAGGTGGATCTAGCGTAATTTCTGCCAGTTCTTTCTGTATCCTAAAATATTAATATTAAAAATATTTAGTAACCACAAATTACTGTAAAGTTAAAATAAATACATGTTATCACCATGTATCATGAAATATGGCTCTATTGTTTACCTCTTAGCGGACGTTCCTAAAGCTTTCGACATCTTTGGATTTGGCTTAGCTTCTTTACTGTCTGGTTTATTGTCTGCCAAGGAGGAACCACGACCTCGCCCAGTTCCACTGGAACCTGCTCCTGATGACATGACTCTTTAACAAAACATATATTATTAATTACATAGAAACTTTTGCAAATTATAAATTTAACGGAAATTTAAGTGACAAAAGGACAAGCATTATAAAAAGAAAACTAATTTTGAAACATAGTAATAGAAGTATAATAATGGAGCATAGTTGATATCACATTGCGTTTCTGTCTTCGTTTCGCTATAGTCGTACAATGCATAAATCAAATCCATTGCAAAAGAAAGTAGTAACACTGATAAATCGAGTTTTGTATGTGTGTTTGTGGAAACTAATGTCACATGTGCAAACAAATAAAGCGGAGTTAACAGATCTTGTAAAATAAACCAAAAGCACAATTTGGATAGCAGTTCAGAGTGTTGAAAACGCGATGATGTAAATTAATAATGCACCGTGAATCAAACGCTTCCGAAAACGGTCGTCTTTTTCTGTACTTTCGACAGGGAGGCGACGAGTCGTACAACAAAGAATCTCGGTCGAACACAAAACACAGGATTTTCTATTCTTTGCCCTTCCAATTGTCCCCTCCCTTCCTGCGCGAGGAAAAACATAAACATCGCGCGTATTTGATCGTCATCGGAGAAGTGTCCTATCTCACTCGGAACAAATATCTAGCGCGTCGTATTTTTAATACTAGACGGCGTCTCGCGTAGCGTTGTCTAGCCCGAAGCCTGAGAAGACCGAAGAGAGACGTACATGACGGTCCGCCGGGTAGACTGAAAAAGAAGGGAATAAGATTCGTTTAACGTCATCAGTGCGTTTGTTGCCTCCGATCGAGCGACTCAAGGGGGGTTCAACGCGCCCAAAATTGATTTCCCTTCACGGACGAGCACGCGTTTTTCTCTCTCTCGATCTCTCGCCTCTGTCTTTCTCTCAGGCTTCTTCCTCTCTCGCAGCTCGCAGCTCTCGCGCAGGCAAGATGCGAGCAGCGAGACCCTGGCTCCGACAGACGACAGCGAACGCCGGGTACATTCTAGCTCGGAGCTCGGAACGACCGACGTACATTTCCCGATGTCTCGTCTACATGGATCTCCCTGACTCCCTCTCCGTTCTCTATAGATATCCGTGTCCCTTTTAGGACACACGCACACGCACAGTGCCACTTCTGGCTGTTTCCTAACCCTCTCCTTTACCCCTCCGCGATTCGTTCGCGAGCCGAAGCGGCTGATAAAAGCGGTGTTGCGTCGATGTACCTCGTGTCCGATGTGTCCACGCCGTGTTTGCTGTCGTCTCGCGGCAAGCCTAGCTTCGCCGGGTCGCCGACGGTAGGGGGTGAGGCAGGGAGGCGGGGAAGGACCGGTACGCCGCTTCAGATGCGAGACCCGCGAGACGGTTCCCTACTTCCCTCGGCGCGGCGACGGTGTCGCCGGGATAATGGAGCCGTGCGGATCGGGGGTGGGATGCAAGC